>NC_062577.1:29892794-30195588 GCF_022837055.1 Prionailurus viverrinus
ACTGTGTCATTAAACATGCAGGCACAGAAAAGATGTTCCATTTTGGGGGCTCAGGATTCCCAGGGGTAGTTTCTGAGTGGAGGAAGCCTCTCCAGTCCTCACACGGGATATCTCCTCTGGGTTTGGTGCTGGGGACAGAGGCCTTTGGACTGTGCCTCACGGCAAGGGCATGGCTGTGCAACTCCTATCAGCTCCAGGGTAACTGTGGTCTCCGTGTCAACTCTTCGGAGCACATAGCTGGCCGAATGCCTTCTCATGTCACCGTACACGCAGAGCCCGCCTCCTGAGTGCCGTGTTGGTTAGGGAGGCCCTTCTCTTGGATTCCAGCCGGCCACAGCTCCCCCCACCCCCCTCCAACCTTTTCCAACTCCACCCTCCTCTCAAGAGCCCCGCTCTTTCTCCAAAGGGCCACAGCGAACCTTTGGGTCCTTCCAAGGGAGCAGATGCCTGATTTTTCCAGCCTTGAGAAGAGAATACCTGACTCTTGGACAGTAATCTGCCTTTTTCCTGATGCCAGCTACCACCCAATGTATACATTTGATATAAATGATTTACTGAGGGGAAAAAACAAAAACTCCCACCTAGGTGAGCAGGAAAAGGAGTGAAACAAGGGAGGGAAACTGAAGAAACCTACGTGCCACCCTCATGTGTCTTTTCACGTGTGTGTATAGGAGAATGTTGTGTTCATTCAGTCAGGAGACGCTGGGCTCCTGCTGTGTGCCAAGCACTGTGCTTAGCCCTGAGGGGGTTATGGAAAATGAATCAGACACGAATCCTGCCCTGATGGATTTTGGGGGGAGCTCAGATATTTGCATAAGAGAGTGATTTCAGGGCAGAAAGCATTGTTTATTATTAGAGCAGAATGGAGATCGTGCTGTGTTTGGATCTGGCTGGGAGACTCAAGGAAGGCTTCCTGGAAGAAGTGGCATTGCAGGCCTTTGCAGAAGAGGTGGGATTTGAACCAGTGGAAATGGGCATGGGGGAAGGGAGAGCAGTCCAGCATGAAGGCGGCATGGGTCCCTCTGGAGTTGGGGTGGAGGATGGGCATGAGGCATTCAGCGTCCTCTGCCTAGAGAGTAAGGCAGCTCAGGGCTGTCGCAAACACACGTGATGCTCCAGGCCCCGTGTTGCGTTTGTGCATCTGTGCTACATGCTGTTGTGTCTGTGTTCGCATTCAGTGTCCAGTCTCGTCATGTACCTGAATTACACACCTGGATCATAGCTTGAGCACAGCTCCCAATGGGTGGCGGACCAGGAAAGGAGGACTTGTTTGTAGTTCTGTGAAAACTTTCTGCCTGAATAGATTCATGTGACATTTCAAGGGAGCACAGGGAAGGCCCTTTTTATTTGTTCTGTCCCTGGGACCAGACACATTGATAGCTCTTTTATAGGCTCTGCAGGGGAGGGAATGGCCTGGCTGTAGGAGTTTCATCTTTGTTAGCTTGAAGGGGCTTTTTAGAAAATGCCCCCGCACACAGGCCACATCTGGAGCCAGCAGCCCGCCCCTGGGCTGGGGCATTAAACCTACAATCTGATGAAGACAGTCAATTCTCCCCCTGTGCGGCCAGCTGGTTTCCCGGCTGAACACTCACACCTAAACTCCGCTGCCAAGAGGGCGGATCCGGCAGCCACTTTATTGACCATATAAAAAACAGAGTGGGGGAGTGGAGCAGAGCCGGGCTTGGGTTTTACTGCCAGTAATTGCTTGTGCTGTCCCTGTCCTTGAACAGTTCTTGATGTAAATAGCTGTCTCTGGGAGCAGAGTCTGGGTCAAGCCGGGGTAGATGCCTGCCTGCCTCATTATGGGCAGACTCTCCGTGTGCCTGGCAGGGGCAAAGGCCTTGTACTTCTCAGTGCTGGGGGTGCGGGGACAGATGCCTCACTTCAGAGCTGGGGTGGGGGCTCTGCCCAGCCACCGATTACCTGGCACCCCCTCCCACCACTTCTGGGCTTGGCTGCCTTGCCCACACCTACCAGACTCATCTCAGATATTGGTCAAGAAATAAGGTATATGGGGGTGCGTGGTTGGCTCAGTTGGTTAAAGGACTGACTCTTGATTTCTGCTTGGGTCATGATCTCATGGCTCAGGGGACGGAGCCTGTACCTGGCTCTGTGCCAACAGCACATGGGATGGCTGACCGCGGCTTGGGATTCTCTCTCTCCATCTCTCTTTTCCCCTACCCCCCTCTTTCAAAATAAATAAAAATTAAAAAAAAAAAAAAAGAGCATCTGGGTGGTTTGGTTGGTTAAGTATCCAACTTTTGGTTTTGGCTCAGGTCATGATCCGAGGGTCTTCAGATCCAGCCCCAGTCCAGCTTGGGATTCTCTCTTCCTCTCTCTTTGCCCCTCCCCTGCTCACTCGCGCGCGCTCTCTCTCTCTCTCAAATAAATAAACATTAAAAAAAAAAGAAAAATGTATATGGAAAACTGATCTCAGTGTCTTCTTACACCTGTCCCAGCACACAGTCCCTGCCCCCCACCTCAACACCTGCTGCTTTCCTGGATTGTGAATTCCCAGAGAGAAGGCACTTCCTGCCCCTCCTTCTGTGTGGTGCCCGACATAACTTGGGTGCAGTATGTGTTCATCAAACGTGAGGTGAGAGAGAACCTGGGAAATGCTAGTCAGGGACCTCCTCGGTGCTCAGACTCTTCCACTTAGCGCTGACATGTTTTTGAGCCTTAGTTTCCTCATCTGCGAAATGAAAATAACAGGATCCACCTGGGTGGCATGGTGAGCATTAGCCAGTATGCTTCGTAAAAATTGCTAGGAAGTGCTTTTATTGCCTTCCATCTACTTGCTAAAAGATACGGTCTGAGACACAGAAGAACTGCTGGTCCCGAGGTCAGGCCTCCATTTCCTGGCTGTAAGGCCTAAAGGACGTTCCCACCCCTCGGTGGGCCTCAGTTTCCTCATCCATAACACCACGAAGTTAAGAAAAATGGCATGTGAGGTCCTTTCTAGCCCTATTTGTGGTTCTAATTAAATCATTAAGCGCCTGTCACCCACATCCTGAGTCACCAGTCACGGCGCACGTAATCCCAAATAGTGGCTAAAGCAAAGGTCATTTTTATTTGATTTTCAAATGCTTTGCTGATTTTGTGGTAGATTGTACCCTCCATGCTGCATTTTGCTTCTGCAAATACTGAAGGTTGTTTGCATCTCTTGAGCACAGCGAAGGTTGTGGACAGGGAAGGGGTGACGGCATGCCCTCAGGGGACAGAGGTCAGTCCCTCTGGCCCATTGAGTCTGGAAGAGGCCCTTTCCCCACCCCCTCCTATATTGCTTTGTGGAAGAGGGGAGATTTCGGGATGAGTGAAAATAAGGACTGTGAGGAGCAGAATTAATTGCCAAAAGGACGGGATCTGCGGTTCAACTTTCTATGTCTGAATCTCCACTATACCACCTACCGTTCCAGGTCTCAGTTTCCTTATCCGTAAAATGGGGCTGGTGGTGATGGTATCTACCTCAGGGCTGTTGTGAGGATTAAATAAAACACAACACTCGAAGAGTAGGTGGCACATCACCTGGCAGCAATGCTGTTGTTGATTATGCTTACGGCTGGGGGGCATTGGTTAGGGGAGGCATGGCGTAGGTGCAGACTGGGATTGGAATTGGGGGGCCCAGACACTGGGGAGAGATGCAGTATGACCTGGGAGGGAGGGAGGAAGGGGGAAGGATGGCTGACCATAACAGGTGGGTGTGGGCTGGGAGGAGGACCCTGGCTCAGAACAACGGGTGAGGGGGTCCCCAGAAGGAGGATGACCAAGGAAGGGAGGCCACGAGGCCTCTGAGGTCTGTCTTCTGAGCACTTTCCTTCGATTATATCTTCTAAGCAGTCATATCAGGTGGTTTTAGCCTTTTGTTGTCGTTGTTATAAAAATCGCAGCCAAATGGGGTCTGTGTCTGGGCCAACCAGGGTCCCCCAGAAACCCCACTAGCCAAGAGGGACTAGAACTTGGCTCTCTAGCCCCAAGACTGTGTCACTGCCACTGATGCTGATGCTTGGCTACCCAAAAATCACACACCTCAGGAAATTTATTTTCTCTGTCTGACCTGAGACCTCCATGCATTTCTTGAGGTGAAGGTTAAACCCCCAGGGAAGAGAGACTTCACGAGGCCTGTAATTCTTCTCCACCAGCCTTGTCAGCTCCTCAGGTACAAGCTGCGGGAGAGCTCAGGTCTGAAGACTTAGAAGGAAGTATGTTTCCACCAGGGGCCTAGGCTGACAGTTCCTTTCCCCTGGAGAGGCTGGCAGGCCTTGCCTATTCAGGGACTTCTCAGCAGGCGCCCTCGGCTTGTCCCTCTGCGCTGGCCTGGCAGGGAGGCCTTGGAGGGGAGACGTGATGAGGTCTATGGCTTTCTCCAACATTCTCCGTGCCAGTAAGATAGATGAATTCTCGTCTCCAGAGCACACACTGCCCCACCTCCCTGCCTCCCCCCCCACTTCCCTCCCACCTGCCTGGGAACACTCAGAGCCCCTATCCACCTACTCACAACCCCCAGACCCCTGCTGACCAGAGAGGGAGAGAGAGCTTGAGTTTGCAGCCTGGCCAGGAGAAGGCTTCTGGATGAGTCATTTGCTGTCCTTGACTTTGCAAAGCATGTACAGAAGAACGGACAGTAACCAGCTGTTCTCCATGCCTGTGAAGGAATGAGCAAGTGAAATTGGGTTTAAATAAAAGCAGACACAACTATATGTGTGTATGTAAAATTGACCATCAGATGATGAACTACAGAATTGACTCTGTGGACCTTCCAGAAGGAGAATAGCATTTGGGGTTGGAAGAGCCAGGGACCTTGCGTCTCCCAGCCTGTGCCTTCATTTGTACAAAATAAGAATACTTTGCCCCACATAGGCTGCAGGGCCGCTATGACCCCAAAGGAGATAGCATGTGTCCCAGCTTTCTGTCAACCATGAACGCAACAAATGTCAGTTGTCATGCTGTTAATAATGCCAGACATAATGGTTGCTTGCATTGAGAATGGTTTAGAAGGTCACTGACCTGAAGACAGAAGACTGGGCCAGGTGAGCCCTTGGGGTCCCTCTGATTCTAGCATCACTCTCTGTGTCCCTCTGCCTTTGTTATCAGAGGAGATGGGGCTGCTGGGAAACAAAGGAGGAAATGAGAGCGTCTGGTGGGAAGGGCCTGAGGTATCTAATCTTTGGGGCTTAGAGACTGTGATTGAAAATGGCCAGGGCATCAAGATTCCTCCTATCTAGACATCAGTGCTCCTCGGCCCCTCCCTTCCCTCAGACTTTCCAGCAGGAGGCAGGAAGGGCCCCTGCCATTCAGACATGTCCTCAGGTGGTACCAGAAGCTTCCCCCATCCTTGATCCAGGGAGATTGCATTGTGGTGTCTGCCCTGGTCCAGGCACCTTTCCCTGACCAGGCGTTGCTTCCTGGGCATTGGCAATTGGCAGTGTTAGTGATCCCAGAGTAATGTGCCTCATCCATCAGAGGGGCCGTCTGCTGATGGGGTGCCCTCTGTACTCCAACCCCGGAGTCCCAGCTCTGCACACAGACCTGGTGTCTGGATTCCTGTCATTCATCCTAGCCACTGGCCTCTGCCCTCCTGCTTGGGGACTGGGTCATTCCACAGCAAAATAAGAAACTAGGGGCACAAACCCAAGATTACAGGTGTAGCCTAAGAATGGACCTTTATATTTTAAAATCAGGTATTTAGTGAGCACATGCTATGTGTCCTGCACTGTGCCTGGATCTGAGAGCGACACAGAAATGGGAGACATCGTCTCTGTCCTTGGAGATCCCGCAGGAGAGTAGGAAGACAGCATTTATTCCTGACTTCTGTAGAAGCTTCAGTGAAGAAAAACATAATGATGTGATCAAATATATCTTAGTAATGTTAATAAGCAGTGTTTATTAAGTGTGCAGTAGGTATGTGTTAGGCACTTTACATGTATTCTTTCTTTTCATCCTATAATAATCCTATAAAGTATGTAGGCATTGTTATTAGCTCTATTTTACAGATAAGGAAACTGATATTCAAAGACATTACAAAAACTTGCCAGACATGTATGAGAATGCTTGTTTCCCACACCCTTATCAACAAAGCAGATTGTCAAACTTCAGGATTTTTGCCTGAGACTTGAAAAAACGGTACCTCATGGTAGTTTAAATTTGCACTTCTGTTATGATGACTGACATGTGGCTTTTCTTCATATGCTTTATAGTCATTTAGATTTTCTTCTTCTGTGACCTCTTTTCATATCCTTGTCCATTCTAAAAATTGGAATTTTTTTTTCTGATCAATTTCTAGAAGCTACTTTTTGTTTATATAAATACAGATAAATATCTTCCCATTTTGTCATTTGTCTTTTAATCTTGAATATGTTGTCTTTACAGAATTTTTTTATATAACCAAAAATTTATTTTTGGAATAAATCCAGCTTCTGGATTCCAGATTAGTTAAGAAGGGCTTCCTGTGGTCTCTTTAGGTAATACATTGTGTTAAATATGGGGGATTGGACATTGGTATCTATTTCTCATTTCTCCTTGAAAACCCAATGAAATGATAGTAGAGGTTTTGTTTTGTTTTGTTTTGTTTTGCAGTAGGAAACATTTTATTCCCAGGCGCTAAGCAGCCCTGTGGCCACCAGCCAAGAGCGTCTAGACTGGGCAAGGCCAGTCCTCATGGCCCAGCCCTGGGAGGCAGGGACTGGCAGTCTGGGTTTGTTCCAGAAGGGTTTTGGCAGAGACAGAAGCATGCGGGACAAGGAGGGGTTACTCCTTCCGGAATCTCAGGCACTTGTTAGCTGGCATGTCCACCGTCTTCTCCAGGAGCAGGCTACTGGCTTGGCCCAGGTCCTCTGGGAGGACCGTGTCTGAAGTCCCTACTCCAGGCTCCTGCATCTAAAGGCTAGTTCAGAATCTTTGTTAACTTTGTGGAGTGATCTTCCTGTTGGTTTCATAGGGCCAGTAGGTGATCAGCGGCACCATGGGTTTCAGCAGGTGCCCTGCTGCTCTGAAGAGCCCCTTGGTGCAGTTCGGGGGGCTGATGTGGATCACACTGATGCCAAGCAGCAGGTCCAGTGACTGTGGCAGGATCCCGCCCCATTGCTCCCAATCCCTGGTCATGTCCAGGTATAGCAGGGCCATCACGTGGGATGGCCCTGAGCCTGAGTGGTGGCAGAGATTCTGCTGTCCAGGCAGCGCTGGTCCATGGCTGCCACTTGGTGTGGGGGCGGGGGGGAGGCCTGCATGAAGTGGACCCTGAGCTGGTCAGGGCCCAAGGCCACCTTGTGCCCATGGACACCACACACGCACAGGATGGGCTACTTGTTCCTCTTGGCAGCCGCTGTCACCAGCAGTGCAGCCGGCCTGCCAGGAGCGTAGTCGGACCTAGTGAAATGTGTGTGTGTGTGTGTGTGTGTGTGTGTGTGTGTGTGTGTCTTAAAGATAGAAACCTACAAGGACAAATAAATTGAGAGAAGAGAAAGTAGCAGATAAGTAGTTTCAACAGATTTTTTTGCAGATGGAAGGTGGATGGAGGAATGGTAAATGCTGTAGGAAAGTGAAGAAACCCACAGCCCAGATGCAAACATGCAAGGATGAGAAAGGAACCTTCTCTTTCTCTCAAAACTCAAGGAAAACTCTGGCCTTAGGGAGGGGGAAGAAAAGGATACAGCAGCTAAAACTAGGAATGGGGGGGTGGTGGTTTAAAGTTTTGATCTGATGTCTAAGATCTCCACCTCATGCAGCCAGGTGACTCCAGAGCTAATGCAGGGATCAAACGAAGGATGTAAAATGTATGTATCCCTGAAATAAAGTAGGATTCTATAAAAGAAATAATCAAAATATGAGCAAGAACTTTTGCACCTTAAAACACAGGGCAGCAGAAAATTTAAAACATAATAATTTTGGAAGATAAAATCAAAGAAATCTTTCAAAAGGTAAAAAGACAAAAAGAAAAAAGGGGGAGGGGTGATAAAATTGAAACATCAGTCCTACATTTTGGTTCATAGGAGTTCCAGAAAGAAAGAAGATAAAAATTGAGGAGAGAAAAGCTGTCAAAGAAGATAATGTAAGGACCCTTTTCAGAGTTGAAGAGCAAAAATCCTCAGGTTGCCAGTCATCAAGTGTCCAGCTCTTTGAATAAAGAAAACTCACATAAAAGCATATCATTGGGAAATCCCGGAGCTTCAGGGGGTTAAAAATAAAAGGCCTAAAAACTTCCAAAGGATGTTTGGGGTGCCTGGGTGGCTCAGTTGGTTGAGCGTCAGACTTTGGTTCAGGTCATGATCACACTGTTCATGAGTTCAAGCCCCGTGTCAGGCTTTGTGCTGACAGCTCAGAGCCTGGAGTCTGCTTCAGATTCTGTGTCTCCCTCTCTCTCTGTCCCTCCCCTGCTCATGCTCTCTCTCTCTCTCTCTCTCTCTCTCTCTCAAAAATAAATGAACATTAAAAAAAATTAAAACTGTCATAAGGATGTAATTGTTTACATGCAAAAGATTAGGTGTCAGAGTACCTATCTCAATAGTAACACTGACATACTTTCAAAATTCTGTTGGAAAAATATTTCATCCCAGAATTCTGTATCCAAACTATTAGTCAAGAGTGAAGATAAAGACATTTTTAGGAATTCAGGGATGCATATTATTTTCGGGGCATTTTTCTTGGGGAACCACTGTAGGGTTTGCTCCTATGAAATGAGAAGGAGACTAAGAGAAAATAGCAGTTGTAGCACAACAGTGGTGGGGGGTGGGGAGATCCTGAGCCTGGAAAGCAGCCAGACCAGATGACATCAAGGGGACAGAGGGTTCCAGAAATGGTATCTGTAGGGGAGAAAAAGTGGAACTGGTTATTTAGAAATATAGAATATATTATTAATGGACATAGTATAGAGGTATCAGAATGTATGAGATAGTGAAAGGTTCATGGACAACCAGGCTGATTTTTTAAAAATTGAGATAATAATTAACTCCAGGTAAAAAGAAAAGTTGTATATATAAATATAAATACTTATATTTATATATAAATTTCTATTTATTTATTTGTGTATATATAATATATACATTATATATACATTGTGTGTGTGCATGCGTGTGTGTGTGTGTGTGTGTGCATATATACATATCTTGTCCAAGCATAAATTGCAGAGCCAAAATTCAAAGCTGAAGCTGTCTGATCCCAAAGTTGGTGCCTTGCAATCTTATAGGGTAACAGTGTGTAGAGTAACTGTGTGACCTTAGTAAGCCGCCTCCTGGGCTTCAGTTTCCTCACCTATAAAGTAAATAGGCTACACCAGAAAACACAAACCATACATGAAATGATAGAAAAATTTGATCATGTCAAAGTGAAAAATGTTGGTATGACAAAAGAGAGCATAAAAAACGATTAAAAAACAAAACTATGGACTAGGACGGCAGTTAGCAAACTGGCCTGACTCAAATTCGGCCCATCACTTGCTTTTATAAATAAAGTTTTATTGGAACACAGCCACTCCCATTCACTTATGTTTTGTCTGGCTGTTCTTGCACTACAAAGGTGAAGTTGAGCAGTTTTGACAGAGATGGTATCGTGGGCCTCCAAAAGAAAATATTTATGATTTGTCCCTTTACAGAAAAGGTTTGCCAACCCGTAAACTGGGAGATTTTCAAAATGTATGTAAACAGCAAGAAATTAAGACCTAAAATATATAAAGTAAGTTGACAAATCGATATGAAAAAGACAAAAGAGAACACAGGATTAAGGTGGGAAAGAAAGGCAGTGGATGGTGATGTTGATCTCCAGGCAGAGTGCCTCTGAAGGAACCGGGGGGTTCCTGGGCACAGATAGTCTCCAGACCCCAGCCTGGGACCTCACACACATGTGGCCACAGAACCCTGGTGAGGGAGTGAGGCTTCCCCTGGGCACTGCCCACCTGCTGCAGGGACTGTGGCAGGGATTTGTGAGTCCTGCCAGCGGGCAGTGGGGAGTCTGCTCCTCGTTTTAAGGACAGCAGTGCTTTGCTCATTCCCTGCTCAGAGCTTCTGTAAGCCTCTCGCTTGTCACTCCCAGTGCCCTTGGGAGAGAGTCTAATTGTTGCAACCATTGTATATAAAAAGATATGTCCTGAGAGCAATACCTTCGGTGGCTTGTTGCTTTCCAATTTGCCTTAATTGGCTCGTGTGTTGGCTGGCTGATTTTCAAGGGGCAGCAGGAAGAGAACTCTTCCTAAGTGGGAGGGGGCACTGGGGCCATCAGCTCCCTGTTCATGCTTTTTCAGCCAATTTAGCTTAATCCTGGGAGCCAGCCACTGAGGAGTGGCTGAGTTCTTGGCAGCTGGGCAGGAGGGAAGCAAAATTAACCTGGGTTTGTGAGCTCATACCTTAGGTTCAAATATGCTCTATTTATCAGCCAAATAAACTCTGAGCATCAGTGCCTACTTACAAAATGAATGATAATAGTTGTAGTCCAAGCACCAAGTACACTCATCTGGTAAGGCTGACATTTTTGTTTTATCCAGGAAAAAAGCATGCATAAAATGTCCATCGGTGAAATAGTTTTGACATGTCATGGCAAGTTGGGAATGGGGTGGGAGGAGCAGAGAGCAGTGCACGGGAACTTGGGGATCCTGCCAGCGCGGGCAGTGAAACTTCCACCACCACCAGGCAGACCACTCTGGTTCCACTTCCCTCCTTTCATTATGCAGTGACTTCCCCGCATACCTGAGGACCAGCCTACCCAGGCCTGAGGGGTTCCATTCCTGCCCCTAAGACAGCTCATTTAAGCTTCTCCTGTTCAGAGCAGGGCTCTGTCTTGGCCCTTCTTGGGCTCACAGGACGAAGATGATCATCTGCCAGGCTTCATCTGGGCAGCTCTGTGTCCACATGCCCACGTCTGAGCTCCTGTGGTCTGGGTGGCGGGACTGCCCTTCCCACTGAATCGGTGACCCGGGGGGGGCCACATTCACTGATCATCAGGTGGTGCCATGAGCTGTGTGCACCTTAGATCTCATTTAATTCACCCACCCACCCTGGGGGGCATGTTGCTCTCTCTACACCAGGTACAAGAATGACACAGAGAGACCAGCTTTGGAGAGGAGAAGGGCCACAGCATAGAGACAGAGCGTGCAGGCCGACATCTGGCCTGGAGACTCAAGCTTACCTTCCATGTGTCTGTTACATAGGCTGGGAGGTGAGAACGGGGAAAGGAAAGTGACTCCCACTTTCAAGTCCCTGTTTTCTTCTCCCTGGTGAGAATCCAGGAGGAGGAAGGGCCTCGAAGGGTCTGCAGGCTGGATGGCAGGCAGGTGCCATAGCCCACAGGCTCCAGTTTCAGACAAGGCTGAGCTCGGCCCCTCTCTCACTGTGTACCCTCTCTCGACCTCAGCCTGCTCATCTGTGTAACGGGATTACAAGAGTGGCTACCCCGTGGGGTTGTTGGGACTCACTGAAATAATGTGTGCAAAGTGTTTAGGACAGCACCTGACGGACAGGGAGAGCACAGCGCCTGGCGGCCACTGTCATTTTCAAATGATTCTGGGCCCCCTCTGTGGGTGCAGCCCTGGCTCGCTCCCTTCCGTGGTTTTGGTACTTGAGTGCTCACTTCTCTGCCATGTCTTCTCTGCCCTTTCTCTTGCTGTTTCTTATTTCACCCTCCCTGTGAGGCCCTTCTGCAAGGGCTGCTTCTCTTTCTCTTCTGTCTTCTGTCCATCTTGTCCTGTTCTGTTCTGTCTGTTCCCCTTTTAGGGCCTCTGTCCCGCTCAGAAGCCCGGTTCCCCTGGAACAGAGCAGGCATCCTCATGACAATTTCTCCTGCTTCCACCGGATCCCATGGCCCCTTTCTTGCCCCCTGGGGATCTCCATAGCCTTGGGGGGGGGGTCAGAACAGACCAGTGGGACCGGTTTTGTTGCACTTTTGCCACCTCTGCCCTGTGTCCCCGAGAAAGCCAGGGATCCTGCAGCGTCCCTGCTTCAAGTCCGTGGGCAAGCATAGGCATGGGATGGAAGGAAAGATGGTCCAGATGTTCAGCTTCTGGGGCAACTCAAATGCCAGAAGTTGTTCCTGGAGTGAAAGCTTCGTCATAGAAACGCTGAGAAACCGAAGGCCAGATTCTGCAGCCCGACAGCTCAGCCTTCCTTTGTTGTATTGGATTCGGGAGCAATTTCTGCCATCTGTATATGGAAATAAGGAGATACAATCCGTAAGCTGTCTCTCTGAGTGCCATGTGCTTACGATGGTCTCGTGTGAAAAAAGTCACAGAGAGAAGGGATAGGCAGCACAAAGCCCTTAAATGTTGCACTGGCTGCGTCCTGGCAGGAAATTGCCTCTCCCAGAGGCACTGATGTGGTTGACCCCACCTGGTGTGGGGGCATGGCTGATGGGACAAGAAGAGGGTGCTTGGCCTTTGGGAGATTGCACGGCCAGGTCCAGCATAGATCCGCAGGCTAGGAGGAGGGCACAGTCCCTCCCTCCATGTGGGTGAGTGGCAGCGGCACGAGTGTGCAGCCTGCTCAGTGAGGCTGGAGCTTTATGTGAGTGTGCAGCTGGGGAGACAAGTTATTGCACTTGCTCCGTAGGAGTGAGGAGTCGTCTGGGATTGAAAACACACATCCCGTGTCTGCACTTGGTAAAAGGGCCTTCTGGGGTTGCAACAGAGGTGGGTGGGTGCGTACTCCTGAGGGCTGAATTGCCTTCTCAGCCCTCAGGCTTGGAGCCTGGTCCCACCCGGTAGGGAGGCAGCACTGGGTGTGGGTAACTAACATTGGTCGGTCATACTTTACCATTATCCCATTAACCCTCAAGGGCTTTCAGTGCTCATCCCGGGATAAGCACAAGACCTGCTGCAAGTAGGTGTCTTGCCCACGTTCCCTGTGTTCAGTCGCCAGCAAAGTCCTCTTAGCCCCAGGTGCTCAGCTCTCTCCAGAGCCCTGGAGACATCCCCAGGTCAGCTTTCTGAGCCCTTCCCAAGTCTCCTTTGCTCTGGAATCTGCAGGGATCCCAGCCCTGGTGGCAGAGCTTGAATATCAGCCGGCTTGGGCTCTGGTCACAGTTCTGTAGACTAATTGAATAAACAACGAAGGACCTAACCCCTCTGAGCCAGAGTCCTTCATCTTTGAACGAGGGGTAATAATAGTTCCAACCTCATGGGCCTGCAGTTGGGAGTTAGATAAGGCATGTAAACGCTTAGCACTGGAACTGGCTCAGGCGACGGCTGTGAGTCACACAGGCCACAGCTGGGCAGGGGGTGATTCATCCAAAGACCGGGTGTTTCTAAGACAGATTTGGGTGAAAATCTGTGTCCTCCTCCCCTGCACAGACCTTGTGCCTACTGTTTTCTGGAAGCTTTAGGAACAACAGATCCTCTGAATGATGGGAATAGACTGAGCAGAGAGGAGGAAAGAAGGGGACCCCCAGTCCTTGTAGCGAAGAGAACCAAGAGAAAATCAAGGCCTTGACGAGCCCTTACAGGCTCCAGAGAGAGGAGCCAAGGTGCTAGTGACACTGGCAAAGGTGACATTAGCCAGGGTCCCCAGCCAGCCCCCACAGGCAGTCTGTGGTGAATAAAACAGACTATGAACACCAGGTGGGGACTCGGTCCTCTCCTTCCCATGCACTGCTCCATTTCAACTTAAACTTTTTCCCCCTTGGCTCCTCTCCCTGTTGCACTGAGGGTCCAGTTGGGAAAACAGAAATTACAACCACACTAATTGTTAAGAGAAGATTTAAATCAGGGAATTGGTGTTAAAGGCTGAAAAAGGGAAAAGATGTTAAGGACGCCCAGAGGCTAAGAACTAGAAGCAGCAGGGGCGCCTGGGTGGCTGTTGTTTGAGCGCCAGACTTTGGCTTGGGTCATGATCTTACAGTTCATGGGTTAGAGCCCCTCCTCAGACTCTGTGCTGACAGCTCAGAGCCTGGAGCCTGCTTCAGGTTCTGCGTCTCTCTCTCTCTCTCTGCCCCCCTCCCCTGCTCACACTCTGTCTCTCTCTCTCTCTCAAAATTAAACAAACATTAAAAATAATTAAAAACAAAAAGAACTGGAAGCTGCAGCAGCTCTCCCACAGATGGGAACAGAGAGAGAGGCATTATCACATCCAAGGAGGCTGGAGGAGGCCTCCGGTTTCCTCGAGGGGCACTCTGTGCTGCTAGTGTTCACACCTCCAAGGAGAGGCGCTGCGTCCCTGGTGCCAAGACATCTGAGACACCCCCGGGGCTTGTCCCCCAGCTCTGGGGCTGGGACCTGATTTGGGGGTGCGCAGGGGGTGAGGAGCGCCACGGATGTGTGCTCTGACCAGCACGTGCACAGGGAGGCTACTGCTGGTGCCCCGGGGAGCAAGCAGAGCTTGCTTGGGGAACACCACAAGGGGCCTCTGGGGGTGGGGCTCAACTGACCACTGCTGATCGCACAGGAAGTACAGGAGCTGCAAGCAGGGAGGAGGCTTCTTCCCTCCTCCCCCTGCCTTGCAGTCCTACTGAGGCCCCTGCCATGGGCAGAACCTAACTAGAAGCCAGCTGCCCAGGGAGCCTGGGAAACGTGGGTGGCCAGCTCCCAGCTCCAGCATCTCCAAACAGAGTATGGAGGGTGGATTTGATGCTGATTATCAATAAGTAAATAACTGAGGCCTACAGCATGCACACACACACACACACACACACACACACACACACGCACCCTGGAGTGTGCTGTCTCCTTTTAGCCTCATGATGTTCCCCAAGAGATCTAGTAAAGGGTATTATTGCCAAGTGATAAAGACAAAACCAAAGACCAGAGAAGTTCATTGATCTGCCCAAGTCAGACCGTCAATCACCAAACAGTCATGGAATATCTGCAGGATGCCAGGTATTGTTGTAGCCCCAGGGCCACAACAGTGAGCAAGACAGAGCCTGTCTCAGCAAGGACGCTGGTATTGTAGCTGGTGGTGTGGGGATAGTGGGAGTGGGGAGACGATCAAAGCACAATGGAAGACAGGTAGGCACACCAATAATCTTAGGCACCGAAAACAAATGCTGAGTGCAGTGTAAACACGTCAGGTGCTATGGGGGGGCAGGGGTTAGGAGAGGTCGACGCCCCAGGGGATAGAAATAGCAGCTGAATACCAAGAACCCAAGTGCATGGACAGTGGCCATTCCAAGTCACCCTCACCTCTGCAAACTGGGAGCTGTGCCCCTCCCCCACCCTGCTCCCAGTGGGAAAGTTCTTCATCAAAACACACCGTGCAGAGCAGCGAGTCTGCGGGCACCTCTGAGTGGCTGCTGTGGCGAGGCCAGGTAAGCACAGGGCTTGAGCCGTAGGAGGCAGGGCCAGGGCCTCAGCTCAGGAACCAGTGGTTGGCCTCTCCCAGGGGCAGAATGGTAGTGGCCCAGCCCGTGCCCCAGTCCATGGCTGAGGAAGGGGGCCGTGGCAGCCAGTCCAGCCTCAGCTTGGTAGGGATTGTGAGAATATTATAGAGGCACACGGGATCTAAACCACCTCATGGACTCATAGGAGAGGAAAGGCAATGGACTGTCACTTCCCAAAGGGAAGGCTCTTTTGTTTTCTTTACATGCGGACCAACCACCTCATGCGTATTGTCTGTCTGCCCGCATTCAGTAGACACTGCATAAAGACTTTGTGAATGGCTGATCAGAGCTGTCTCCCCATGGAATGAGGTTTTGTAGAGAGTGTCCTCTCTCCTTATGACAGAGCATGAGGCTTAGGGCCACAGCGAGGAATTCAGGTTAGGTATCAGGAAGGAAGTCCTGAGCGTGGGGAAGCTCGGCTTGCTTAACTCCAGGGTTGATTCACGTGGTTTGTCTGGTGTCAGAGAACTGGGCCCCTTTCCAGCTCTGGGATCTGGGGCCTACAGCTGCAGACCCAGAGCTGAGTTCCTTCCTAACAGGAGGAGGGGACCTGGCATGGCTGTGCTCCCCACCAGTGTTCCTCCTGCAGGCAGAGGGCTCAGGCAGCACAGACATAAATACCAGAGGGCCAGGAAGAGCTATTTTTGTCTTCGGATCCAGTGCCTCAAGGCCTCTAACCAGGATGGGACTCCGGACTGGGGACGGGGACTGTGATGCCTGGTGCCCAGGAAGGAAACACAGAGCAAAAGAGAGTGGATGTAGCTGGTGAGAAGCTCCGTGTGTACGCATAGAGCTGGGGCCAGCTCTCCAGACGAGCCCACATGCTTCATTCAGGGTGCTGTGCTGGCAGCTCCTGAGGGGGCACAGGCATCTGGGAGCTCATCAGAGAGAACTGGCCCTCACTCTGACATTGTCCCAGACCGTGTCCTGCCTCTGCCCACCCTGGTGTGAGACACTTCACTGTGCAGACAATTCTGATGATACGTCTGTAGTTTAGATGTGACTGAGACGCTGTGGACACCTCACGGAGGGCAGAACTGAGAAGCTTCCTTGACGGTAGAACAGCTGCACCCAGTGAGCAGTGGGGCCCTCCTGGACTCGGTGGTGTTGAGATTCAGCACTCTAAAATGGGGGTGTTAACCACACAGTAGAAAATTGTTTATTGAGATGGTCAAACCCTAGAATAATCTAAATAGTGAAATTGTTACAACCATTATTTTACACAACTAGATGATTGCAGGAATCTAAGAGCTGTTTGCTCTAGAGCCTAGTGCATGGGACAGTGCAGCTTGCCGGCTGAAGCGGTGAGTGTCCCAGCAACCCAGTCACATGCCACAGACAGTGTGCCATGGATCATGAAAGATGACAGTGATGTCAGAGCCAGCTTTCTAGGAATGTGCAAGTTGTCAGGATTCACAGTTGTTTGTCCATTTTGGTAGAAAACACCTCTTTCTAAGAGTAGGATAACAATTATGCAAATATATCCTTTGTATCAGAGTCTTTAATCCAGAAAAAAGGAAGAGAATGCAGCCAACCAGAAGACACTGGGGATGGATGAATCTCTCTTTCATTATTGTCCCCTCTGGGTGGTGGGAAGTACACAGTGGAGAGACATGAATCCAGAGGACATCGGGTGTAGATTTACCTGGGTGAATGACTTCTGTGTCCACCTTGGGAGGCTGTGAGGAGTCACTGATGTGGTCAAAGCAATTAGCCCCAAATCTGGTGCTTTGTTGATTGGCTGGTTGGCATTAGCCACTGTTGGGCTTGAAGGCTCAGACGAGGAAGTGAGGAGAAGCACTGGAAAGAGACTCAGATGCAAGATGGCGGTAGTAAAATGTTGGCCCTTCAGTGCCTGCCCTGAGTTGTCCCTTCTCTCATGGGCTCCCCTTGCTGCGGTCTCAGGGCAGACCCTTTCTCCTATTTCCCATTGCCCTTTGCCTCGGGTCAGAAAGCAAAGAGAGTATTCACCCTATGTCCAGGATGGAAAGAAACAAGGAGACAATGTGAGCAGAATTGTGTGGGATAATATGACTGAAGGGGCACGGGGAGTGGGCATCTGCTCAGAGAAGTATTTGGTGGGTTTGATGTCTGCAGATTCCAGGTCACCTTCTACTTTTTTAAGTTGTCATGTGGAATAATGAGACCACATCATGTTAACACAATTTTACAAATCACGATTAGAGTGTCCCCAGACAGGAGGGAGGCATTATGGAGGGTGTATTGGAGGCTGAACCCTGGTTCACCGGTCTTAACCCCTTGGTATCTCTGATGCAAGAGGAAGGAGGTCCAGTTGGTCAGGTTTTAGTCTTACCTCCACCATTTGCATGCCCTTAGGTAGTCATTGACCTTTCAAGCCTCAGTTTCTAATTTGGAAAGTGGGGATAATGACTGTGCCCAGCCACCAGGGTCGCTGTAAGAATGGCACGAGATACCACACGTCTGGCATGCCAGACATTCTCCATCGGTGTCCGCGCTTCCACCGGCACTGTGGCCACAAACACGTCTTTCTCCATTGGTGGCATTTCTCCCTTTTGCCATTGCATGTGCTGTCCCCTGTCTGAAACCTTCACTCAAATTCTTTACCCTTTTTTTTTTAAATTTATTTTTGAGGGAGGGGGGCAGGAGGGGCAGACAGGGAGGAAAAGAGAGAATCCCAGGCAGGCTGTGCGCCTGCACAGACATGATCATGACCTGAGCCGAAACCAAGAGTCGGACCCTTAACCAACTGAGCCACCCAGGCGTCCCCCTGAATTCTTCACCTTTGACACCTGACTACTTCCAGCTCATCCTTCCAGAATCCTCTCAAGGGTCGCCCCCACCAAGAATGATAATACACTTAACTCAGCAACCATTAAGTGTCAAATGCTCTTTTTAAGGGTTTTGCTGCTACTGTACAACTTCACCCTCACGAGAGCCCTGCAAAGCCAGTCATGTCATCTGCTTGCACAGGTGAGGAAGCCAAGGCACAGGGAACACGACCCCAAGTCTGTCTGATTTCTGGAGCTGGTGCTCAGCCCGTCACTCTGCCCTGACTACACCGCCAGTGCCCACCCTCCCCACCACCCTGGCCTCCGCGCCTTCTGTTGAAGCTGTGTTTGCCAGTCTGTCTCCCGACAAGCGGGCACCCCTGGGAGGGCAGAGCCAGGCTTCATTCTCTCTAGCCACAGGTGCTGGCAGCACATGGGCTTAGCTCAGTGAGGGATGACTGGCTCTCGTCCTTCTGGAAGCCTCGACCCCTCCCTGAAGCTCAGGGCCTCCCTGTTCTGGGCAGTGCACATGTTCATGCTGCTGTGGAGAGAAAATGCAGCACTTGATTCCATAATGAGCCATTCCGAGGGGGTTAAGAACTGGCCTTTTCAAAAAGCGAAACCCAACCCACCGCCTTATCAAATCAGTCCATCTCCACTTTGTTTTTCCATGTTTTCAGTTTGTAAATGGCCCGGTTTGTTAACCTTCATGTTTTATGCTCTGCCATAAAACCAGGCAGGGCTACTGGTGGAGGGGGCTGGTGGGAGAGGAAATGATGAGGAAGGTCATGTCACCAGGGCCTGGAGGGACCTCAGGGTGGGATCAAAGTGGCTTGGGTCCACGCCAGCATGGGCCCCTGCTCTGGGAGAAGAGGCCTGCCTCCCCTTGTCATGGAGCAGCAATGTGTGTATACCTTGCTGCGTGCCCTGCTTGCAGTCGCCCGGCTCTGTGCCCTCCATTCCAGACAGCAAACCACTTTTTGTCAGATCAAAGGAAGGAGGAGCCAAAAGTGATAGCAGGGCCTATCAGACCCCTTCCAGTCACCCTTCAGGGACCAGGGGCTCCTCGGGTCTCCCTAGGGTCACCCCTCTGCCCCTCCTCAATCCCAGGCAGCACACAGGAGGGCCGAGCCTGGCTGGAAGTGTGGGCTCCGGCAGAGAGGTACAGGGCGGGGACTGGGGTGCTGTGTGGCCGCACTCGCGTGTGAGCATGCGTGCACAGACGGAGGATGGCAGCGTGGCTGTGACCTCACTAGTCATCAACCCAAGGGTTCTGAGACCCCAGTCAACAGATCTGGGTCTGGCTGCCTGCGTCAGAATCACCTGGGTTCTTGTTGCAAATGCTGGTTTCTGGCTGTGCTGCGAGAAATCCTCACTCAGTAGTTACAGCCTCTCCCGGAGGTTTGAAGTACAACCAGATTTGCGATGTTGATCTGGTCCAGGACCAGACTTACCCAAGTAAGTCTGTAAGTAAGGACCTGACTTAGCCAAGGTCCACAGCAGCTGGTCAGTGGCCGGGTTGGGACCCCTCCAAGCCTGTGTGCTTTCTACTGTTTATACATGTTTGGGATTGGGGGCATGTGTCTGAATCTAATAGAAACCAAACTAAATTCCTTTTGGTTTATCTGTAGTTTTCTATGATTCATGCTTAGTCTTTGTTCATTTATGGAAACCACTGAGAATTGACATTATGTGTATGTTTTTATTTCCAATCTGAGCTCTTTCAAGTAACTGGGCTTCCACTCGGGTGTCCTCCCCTCATCCTCTGTGCCATCAGGGCTCCAGGTGGTCCATTCCCCTCCCCATTCTGTCTTTCCCCTACTTGTGCGGCTAGGACCCTCTCGCTCTTGCTCAGTGGCCCTGAGGGGACTACTGCTCCCCTGGGCCTGGTCTGGGGCTTGGAAAAGGCTTGGGCTTGAAAGGGGCTGGACCCTCCTTGAATGAAGCCCAGAAGAAGGTCGGTGGCCCTGACTCACCTCCGATTCCGGGGGGATTGCTTTTTCAGACACATCTGAGATAGCGGCTCAGAAAGCCCTGCAGCTTGATGACCGGATGTCAATTCAGTTCAGCTCAACAACCGCTTATGAAAGGCCTCCCGGGCCCAAGGCTGTTGCTTGGTGAGCCCCCAGAGGGATGCAGAGATGGATGTGTGAGGCACAGTGGCCATCCTGCCCCGGGGCATCCTTTGTCTCCCCTACTGCAGTAAGTCAGGAGCCGCTCAGCATTCTGGGGGGCCACCCTTGCCCAACACGTCAGGCAAAGGAAAATATATGCCCCTGTGAGCCGACAGGACTCTGGCTGGCCAGGAAGGATCCTGTCATTGGTGACTGGACCCATGCCAGCCTGTCCCCAGGGTCCTGGCCTTTCTGGTGGGCGAGTAGAGTCCCAGTAACCATGTCTCCAGACTGGCCCCTGTTGTCTGGCCCTGTCTACCAGTCACCATGTGAAGAAAGGTGACAGCAAGGCACGAGCACCATCTCGCCCCTGAAGTTGTTTTTACCTAGCTGTGTGACCTCCATCTAGCACAAAACCTGTTTCATAACAAAGTGTTGAACATCTCATGTAATTTATGGAATACTGTACCAAGAGGGAAAAATAGCCTGGTTGTGTGGGTACAGAATGGTCATAGTGTGTCAGTTATCTGCTCCTGTGATCGTGTAGCTGATGGGGAGCCACAGCTCACTGCCACTGCCTGGCATCATGAGAGAGCATCGTACTGCATAGTACTAGCCCCAGAAAAGATCCAGATGCAGAATTCCAAGTACCATTTTTTTTTAATTTTATTTTAAATTTTTAAAAAATTTACATCCAAATTAGTTAGCATATAGTACAACAATGATTTGAGGAGTAGATTCCTTAGTGCCCCTTACCCATTTAGCCCATCCCCCCCTCCCAAAACCCCTCCAGTAACCCTCAGTTTGTTCTCCATATTTAAGAGTCTCTTATGTTTTGTCCCCCTCCCTGTTTTTATATTATTTTTGTTTCCCTTCCCTTATATTCATCTGTTTTGTTTCTTAAAGGCCTCATATGAGTGAAGTCATATGATTTTGATCTTTCTATGACTAATTTCACTTAGCATAATACCCTCCAGTCCCATCCACGTAGCTGCAAATGGCCAGATTTCATTTTTTTTTGATTGCCGAGTAATACTCCATTGTGTGTGTGTGTGTGTGTATGTGTGTGTGTGTGTGTGTGTGTGTGTGTATATATATATATATATATATATATATATATATATATATATACCACATCTTCTTTATCCATCCATCCATTGATGGACATTTGGGCTCTTTCCATACTTAGGCTATTGTTGATAATACTGCTATAAACATGGGGGTGCATGTGTCCCTTTGAAACAGCACACCTGTATCCCTTGGATAAATGCCTAGTAGTGCAATTGCTGGGTCATAGCGTAGTTCTATTTTTAGTTTTTTGAGGAACCTCCATACTGTTTTCCAGAGCGGCTGCACCAGCTTGCATTGCCACCAACAGTGTAAAAGAGATCTTCTTTCTCCGCATCCTCGCCAACATCTGAGTTGTTAATGTTGGCCATTCTGACAGATGTAAGGTGATATCTGAGTGTGATTTTGATTTGTATTTCCCTGATGATGAGTGAAGTTGAGCATTTTTTCATGTGTCAGTTGGCCATCTGGATGTCTTCTTTGGAGAAGTGTCTATTCATGTCTTTTGCCCATGTCTTCACTGGATTATTTGTTTTTTGGGTGTTGAGTTTGATAAGTTCTTTATAGATTTTGGATACCAACCCTTTATCTGATATGTCATTTGCAAATATCTTCTCCCATTCTGTCAGTTGCCCTTTAGTTTTGTTGATTGTTTCCTTTGCTGTGCAGAAGCTTTTTATTTTGATGAGGTGCCAGTAGTTCATTTTTGCTTTTGTTTCCCTTGCCTCTAGAGATGTGTTGAGTAAGAAGTTGCTGTGGCCAAGATCAAGGAGGTTTTTGCCTGCTTTCTCCTCTAGGATTTTGATGGCTTCCTGTCTTACATTGAGGTCTTCATTCCATTTTGAGTTTATTTTTGTGTACGGTGTAAGAAAGTGGTCCAGGTTCATTCTTCTGCATGTCACTGTCCAGTTTTCCCAGCACCACTTGCTGAAGAGACTGTCTTTATTCCATTGGATATCCTTTCCTGCTTTGTCAAAGATTAGTTGGCCATACATTTGTGGGTGCATTTCTGGGTTCTCTATTCTGTTCCATTGATCTGAGTGTCTGTTCTTGGGCCAGTACCATACTGTCTTGATGATTACAGCTTTGGAGTATAGCTTGAAGTCTGGGATTATGATGCCTCCTGCCTTGGTTTTCTTTTTCAAGATTGCTTTGGCTATTCGGGGTCTTTTCTGGTTCCATACACATTTCAGGATTATTTGTTCTAGCTCTGTGAAGAATGCTGGTGTTATTTTGATAGGGATAGCATTGAATATGTAGATTGCTTTGGGTAGTATCAACATTTTAACAGTATTTGTTCTTCCTATCCAGGAGCATGGAATCTTTTTTCATTTTTTTGTGTCTTCTTCAATTTCTTTCATAAGCTTTCTATAGTTTTCAGTGTATAGATATTTCACCTTTTGGTTAGATTTATTCCTAGGTATTTTATGTTTTTTTGTGTGTGAAACTATAAATGGGATCGATTCCTTGATTTCTCTTTCTGTCACTTCATTGTTGGTGTATAGGAATGCAACTGATTTCTGGTGTTGATTTTATATCCTGAAACTTTGCTGAATTCATGAATCAATTCTAGCAGTTTTTTGGTAGAATCTTTTGGGTTTCCCTTGTAGAGTTCCATGTCATCTGTGAAGAGTGAAAGTTTGACCTCCTCCTGGCCAATTTGGATACCTTGTATTTCTTTGTGTTGTCTGATTGCAGAGGCTAAGACTTCCAATACTACGTTGAATAACAGTGGTGAGAGTGGACATCCCTGTCTTGTTCCTGACCTTAGGGGGAAAGCTCTCAGTTTTTCCCCATTGAGGATGATATTAGCATTGGGTCGTTCATATGTGGCTTTTATGATCTCGAGGTATGCTCCTGCTATCCCTACTTTCTTGAGGGTTTTTATCAAGAAAGGATGCTATATTTTGTCAAATGCTTTCTCTGCATCTATTGAGAGGATCATATCGTTCTTGTCCTTTCTTTTATTGATGTGATGAATCACATTAGTTGTTTTGCGGATATTGAACCAGCCCTGCATCCCAGGTATAAATCTCACTTGGTTGTGGTGAATAATTTTTTTAATGTATTGTTGGATCCAGTGGCTAATATCATGTTGAGGATTTTTGCATCCATGTTCATCAGGGAAATTGGTCTATAGTTCTCCTTTTTAGTGGGGTCTCTGTCTGGTTTTGGAATCAAGGTAATGCTGGCTTCATAGAAAGACTTTGACTTTGGAAGTTTTCCTTCCATTTCTATTTTTTGGAACAGTTTCAAGAGAATAGGTGTTAACTCTTCCTTAAGTGTTTGGGAGAATTCCCCTAGAAAGCCATTGTTTTTGGGGAGATTTTTGATTACTAGTTTGTTTTCCTTACTGGTTATGGGTCTGTTCAAATTTTCTATTTCTTCCTGTTTCAGTTTTTGTAGTGTATGTGTTTCTAGGAATTTGTCCATTTCTTCCAGATTGCCCATTTTATTGGCATATAATTGCTCATAATATTCTCTTATTATTGTTTTTATTTCTGCTGTGTTGGTTGTGATCTCTCCTGTTTCATTCTTGATTTTATTTATTTGGGTACTTTCCTTTTTATTTTTGATTAAACTGGCTAGTGGTTTATCAATTTTGTGAATTCTTTCAAAGAACCAGCTTCTGGTTTCATTGATCTGTTCTACTGTTTTTTTGGTTTTGATAGGAAATAATAAAGAAGAGAGCAGAAATTAATGCTATCTTCTGCAGGTTTGGGGTTTTATTTGCTGGGGTTTTTTTTTTCAGCTTTTTAAGGCATAAGGTTAGGTTGTGTATCTGAGATCTTTCTTCCTTCTTTAGGAAGGCCAGATTGCTATATACTTTCCTCTTATGACCGCCTTTGCTGTGTCCCAGAGGTTTTGAGTTGTGGTGTTAACATTTTCATTGGCTTCCATATACTTTTTAATTTCCTCTTTAACTTCTTGGTTAGCCCATTCATTCCTTAGTAGGATGCTCTTCAGTCTCCAAGTATTTGTTACCTTTCCAAATTTTTTCTTGTGGTTGACTTCGAGTTTCATAGTGTTGTGGTCTGAAAATATGCACAGTACAATCTCAATATTTTTGTACTTGCTGAGAGCTGATTTATGTCCCAGTATATGGGCTATTCTGGAGAACATTCCATGTGCACTGGAGAAGAATGTATATTCTGCTTTAGGATGAAATGTTCTGAATATATCTGTTAAGTCCATCTGGCCCAGTGTGTCATTCAAAGCCATTGTTTCCTTGTTGATTTTTTGATTAGATGATCTGTCCATTGCTGTGAGTGGAGTGTTGAAGTCTCCTACTATTATGGTATTACTATCGATAAGTTTCTTTATGTTTGTGATTGATTTGTATATTTGGGTGCTGCCACATTTGGCGCATAAATGTTTACAATTGTTAGGTCTTCTTGGTGGATAGACCCCTTGATTATAATATAATGCCCTTCTGCATCTATTGATACAGTCTTTATTTTAAGGTCTAGATTGTCTGATATAAGTTGGCTACTCCAGCTTTCTTTTGTTGACCATTAGCATGATAGATGGTTCTCCATCCCCTTATTTTCAATCTGAAGGTTTCTTTAAGTCTAAAGTGGGCCTCTTGTAAATAGCATATAGATGGATCTTGTTTTCTTATCCATTCTATTACCCTATATCTTTTGATTGGAGCATTGAATCCATTGACATTTAGAGCGAGTGCTGAAAGATACGAATTTATTGCCATTATGATGCTTGTAGAGTTGGAGTTTCTGGTGGTGTTCTCTCGTCCTTTCTTTTTTTTTTCAATGTTTATTTATTTCTGGGACAGAGAGAGACAGAGCATGAACGGGGGAGGGGCAGAGAGAGAGGGAGACACAGAATCGGAAACAGGCTCCAGGCTCTGAGCCATCAGCCCAGAGCCTGATGCGGGGCTCGAACTCACGGACTGAGAGATCGTGACCTGGCTGAAGTCGGACGCTTAACCGACTGCGCCACCCAGGCGCCCCCTCTTGTCCTTTCTAATCTTTGTTGCTTTTGGTATCTATCTATCTATCTATCTATCTCTATATATATCTATATATCTGTCTATATCTATATATCTATATATCTATATATAGATATATAGATATATAGATATATAGATATAGATATAGAGATATAGAGATATAGATATAGATATAGATATAGATATAGATATAGATATAGATATTTTTTCGTCCTTTCTTCCCTCAGAGAGTCTCCCTTAACATTTCTTGCACGGCTGGTTTAGTGGTCACAAACTCCTTTAATTTTTGTTTGTCTGGGAAATTTTTTATCTCTCCTTCCATTCTGAATGACAGCCTTGCTGGATAAAGAATTCTTGGGTGCATATTTTTCTGATTCAGCACATTGAATATATCCTGCTACTCCTTTCTGGCCTGCCAAGTTTCTGTGGATAGGTTGCTGCAAACCTGATCTGTCTTCCCTTGTAGGTTAGGGACTTTTTTTCCCTTGCTACTTTCATGATTCTCTCCTTGCCTGACTATTTTGTGAATTTGACTATGATATGCCTTGTTGATGGTCAGTTTTTGTTGAATATAATGTGGGTTCTCTGTGCTTCCTGGATTTTGATGTCTGTGTCTTTCCCCAAGTTAGGAAAGTTTTCTGCTATGGTTTGCTCACATAACCCTTCTACCCCTATTTCTCTCTCTTCCTCTTCTGGGACCCCTATGATTCTGATGTTGTTCCTTTTTAATGAGTCACTGATTTCTCTAATTCTTAAATCGTGCTCTTTTTCCTTAATCTCCCTCTTTTTTTCTGCTTCATTTTTCTCTGTAAGTTTGTCCTCTATATCGCTGACTCTCTGTTCTGCCTCATCCATCCTTGCCACCGCGGCATCCATCCATGATTGCAGCTCAGTTATAGCATTTTTTTTTATTTCATCCTGACTAGTTTTTACTTCTTTTATCTCCGCAGAAAGGGATTCTAGTCTGTTTTTGACTCCAGCTAGTATTCTTATTATTGTTATTCTAAATTCTGGTTCAGACAGCTTGCTTGTATCTGTGTTGGTTAAATCCCTGGCTGTTGTTTCTTCGTGCTCTTTCTTTTGGGATGAATTCTTTCATTTTGTCATTTTGAAGGGAGAAAAGGAATTGATGAGGCAGAAAAATTAAAATTAAAATTAAAAATATTAAAACTAAAACACACACACAGACACACAAATTCAATAAATGATGCTAGGTCCTAGGTGTGTTTTGGTCTAGGTGTTGAAAGTGGTTTGACAGATTAGAGAAAAAAAGAGGGATGCGGGGGAAAGGAAATGGAGAATTTGAAAAAAAAAAGGAATACACTGAAGTAGACTAAAAAGAGATGATGGGAGTAAAATAGAATTTGAAAAATTTACACAAAAGTAAACAATATAATAGAAAAAAAAGAAAAATCTTTTTAATCAAAATTAAAATTAAAAATGAATTTTTTTCTTTCTGTATCCAAGAAAAAAGAAATGAAAAAGAAAAAAGAGGAAAAAAGAAATCGTTTGAAAATTTGGAAAAGTGAATACACTGTAGTAGACTAAAATAAAATGATGGAAATAAAATGGAATTTGAAAAAAAATTACATAAAAACAAAAAATATAGTAAAAGTAAAGAAAAATATTTTTAATGGAAATTGAAAATAAAAATGAAGTTTTTCTCTTTCTACATTCAAGAAAAAGAAATGAGAGAAAAAAGAAAAAGAAAATTGAATAGATTGACCTAACAGATTGAAATAGGACGGAAATTACTTCGTTTTCCCCTAGAAGTCAGACTATGAAGCGCTTTATAGTCCATAAACTAAGCAGGCGGTAAGACTTGTGATCTTGAAGAGCGAGATTGGCCCGGTGGGTGGGGCTCAGTGTAACGGCTCCATTCTCCATGGCACTGCTAGCCTATTGGGGTAGACTGTTGTGCCACTCGTAGGTGCGTATTCACATGCACAAGAGGGGTGAAAATGGCGTCACCCAGCTACCTAGTCTCTAGTGTCAGAACTCTATTCTCCCCAATCTGCAATCGTGCACCCGTCCTCCATCTTCAGCTTTCTTCAACTCCCTGCTTTTTCACCGGCCATGACCAAGCCCCAGGCAGAACCTCTCTCCTGAGTTTTATCTCAGATGTGGCTCTTTGCCCTGGCCCCTTGCTTCTGAAGTACTGCGGCTTTGACCCGTTCCGCCCCTCACCAAGCAATGGCCAAATGTCGGCTACACCCAGGAACCCTTGCTGGACTCTGCTGCTGCCGGACTGTGGCCAGGTGCCAGCCCGCCCCAGAAAAAGTTCGCGAGATAGTGTAGCAGCAGCGTTTCAGGGATTCTTACAACACACATCTGGCACCAGGCTTCACCCTTAACAACCTTGTTCCAGCACCAGCAAATGTGGGCATTCTCTGAGGTCTGCTGGGACCAGGGGGCCTCAACAGTTTCTACCAAATGTCCTTCCAGCCATGGAACCACTTTTCCCCGTGTGGCCCAAGAACCTCCTGGACCCCACTCTACTCCTGGGGATTTGCCCTTTCCATCAGAGCACCGCCCGGTATTGAGCTGCAGAGTTGCAGACTCTGCGCTCCCCTTGTTTACAGTTTTAATGGAATTTAAACCCTCTCCTTTCTCCTTTCTCCCTTTTTAGTTTAGTCCCTGCGGCTGTTTTCAATTTTCCACTTTCTCTCCAGTTGCTTTTGGGGAGGGGTGCTTTTCCTGTATTCGACCCCCCGTGCTGTCTCTGTCCTCTCTCCCCCCGCAAAAGCTGTTCCCTGCCCACTGCAGCTTCTCGCTCCCAAGTTCCCCTCTCCACACCACATACCTGCTGAGTTCTGTGGTTCAGGTTGTGCAGATTGTTGTGTTAATCCTCCAATAAGTTTTTTAGGTGTGCAGGATGGTTTAGTGTTGGTCTGGCTGTATTTCATGGACGTGAGACACACAAAAAACTTCCATGCTGTTCCGCCATCTTGGCTCCTCCCTTCCAAGTACCGTTTCTAATGAATGTATATCCTTTAGCACCATCATAACATTGAAATATAAATCAGGGCCCATCTGTTCACTCTATGTGAACATATAGTTCAGAAGCATATCAGTTGTGCATAGAGAAGTCCACTTGTAATCTCTCTCTCTCCATGGGACCATGAATATCTGACACAGGTGTGTGTGTGTGTGTGTGTGTGTGTGTGAGGGGTGGCATACACATCATTTCTTTCACCCCAGCATGGGCTCACAAACAGGGAAATGGCTGTAATTTATTCACTGACATATTCAGTGAGTCACTGACCACTGATTAAGCACTATATATATTAGGCATGACACCAAAGATGAAAAATAAAAAACTGAATAAAGCATTGTGCCTGCCTTCAGAGAGCTTCCCCCAAAGGAAAAGACAAATAAGCAAAGTGTTTCTTTCCACAAGGGTTGCAGTGATCTTTGATGGAGGTCTGTGTGGCTGCCCCATGTTTGCTACCAGCAGGGTCTTTGACCCGGGGTGGGGAGAGAAGCTCGTTGGGAGTACATGACTCCTAAGCTAAATCCTGAAGCTCACATAGGAGTCAGGTTGAATGAATGGGGCAGGAGATGAGATTGAATGGAGCTTCAAGTAGGTGAACAGGGCTTTTTCAGAACCTGAGATTACTCAGTAAGGATGAAGCATATAGAGTAACTGAGGGGTGGGAGGCAGGAGAGTTAATCATGCAGCTTTGTCCATCCACTAGGGGGCGATGGAAACCCAGAACCCCACACTCTGGCTCAGTAGCAGGGTTAGAGATAGGAGGCAGCATCTGACTAGAACACAGCATAGGAAATGGCCTTCTCATCCATCAAGGGGATGCACAAATACAAAGGGCACCCCATCCCCCACATGGGGGTGGATTTCAGTGTTTTCCAGAGGGGTTTCTAGGGAACACTACTCTTTCAAAACAGGGAGTCTAGGGGAAAGCGTTCAAGAAATGCCATATGCAGTAGTCTCCTCTTAGACATTCATCAAAGACACATTAACATGGTAAGACTCTGAGAAGTCCTGCAGTAAAGCAGCCAATTTACCATTGTGGTGTGGCTCAAGTTTATTTTATCTTGAGATTTATTCCCCCTCAAGATCCCTGTTAAAACATCATGGAACACTTTAGAAAAGCTTGATAGACTTATCCTCAGGCCTCTGTTCATTGCCTGGTCAGAGCAGACAGCACCGTGGGTTCGGGGTCTCGGGGTCTTGCCTCTCATTCCTAGAGTGCCTGGTGCTGGCAGCACAGACCTCATCATTGTGAGTCACGGGGCCACCCCTGCCCACTCAGATATGAAATACTTGGCCAAATGCATGGACATGGCTGCCTCTGAGGTGAATCTTCCCAGACCAACTTCTCCAAGAACGTGGGTGACGTTAGTAAGCGGAACCCCAGACCCCAGGTAAGCACAGCTGTCCGAACACATCAGCCCCATGTCCCCAAGGGGGTTGCTGGTTTTACTCATTGATCCTCAAAGGAGGGTTCGGGCATTTTTGCAGGGCAGGAAGCTCTTTCCTGGTTCATCTGTCCATCGGATGGGCCAGTGCTGTTCAGGTGGGGCTGCCGCCAGTGACAGCAGCACTAGGGTGACCCTTTGGGATAAGCCAAGAGGCTTCAGAAGAGTCAGCACAGAGCCAGAAGTCCCTGTCTCCTTCCGCAGAGAGCCCCAGCCCAGGAGGGCTGAGCTGCCCCCACCCATGTGGCTACAACATCTGAAGACGTTGCCTGGGTCAGGCCGGGCCCTGAGCCCTTAGTCCAGGACCCACGGGGCATCTGGTTGAAGAGCAGAGGATACGCTGCCCCTCACAAACGTCCACCACAGGTGCATATTACAGCCTTTGTCAGCCTACTGGTGTACTTCACTGCACAGCCTCTTGGGATCAGCTTTGTGCTGCCCCCTCAATATTTGAAGAAGTGCTTCCTTTTCTTTAGTCTTAGAATATCTCATTTCATGTTCAAGAGCTGCCTTAACCTTTGATGTTGAGAGAGTTGCTCTGAGGACCATGTGTGTTCCAAGCCAGCCCCTTCCTTTATACCATTGACTATGACATCTGTCGTTCCATCTTTTCAGGCAGAGGACATTCTCCCATTGATTCATTAGCTCATATGTGTCTTTTATTCATTTATTTATGCCACACATTATTTATTGAGGGCCCTCCAGGTACCAGGCATTTTCTAAGTGCTGGAAATAATGGACAAAACAGACAATCCCTGTTTTCTTAGGGTAGATAATTTTTTTTTAATAGAAGATACAATGAGACATGCCCAATACTGTTCTAGGACCTCAGGGAGATTTCAGAGTTATAGGCGTCAACAACTGGTATCATGACTGGGAATGGCTGCTTGCAAGGAACAGAGCCCGACTCCACCTCAAGTAAAAACAGGATGATACTGTTAAAAACCAGGTGTCCTGCAGGACAAAAGGCAGGAAACGAGCAGTCAGCTCAGGCCACCAACTCTTGAGTACATGTGTGTTCTCACTCATCCTTTCTCTCTTCCCCCCTCTCTTCCCACCTTCCTTCCTTATTCCCATCTTCCCTCCTCCCCTCTGTAAGAAGGGATGTGCCTGGGGGAGGAAACGGATGGCAGGGCTACCACAGATGGACACAGGCCAGAGAGTAGTTAAGGCAGAAGAGAAGTTCGAGCACAGAAAAGGTGGTTGGTGTTGGGAGGCCAGAGGTAACTTAGACCTCCATGGAATCAGGGAAGCCTTTCTGGAAGAGGTGCTATTTGAGCTGGGTCTTGGTGTTAGGGGGATTTGGATGCCCAGTGGAGAGCAGGGGTCATTCCCAGAACAGAGCACAGGGGGCAGAAGCGGGGAGGGAGGTGGAAGTCTGGTACCTCAGAGCGGGAGGAGCAGGGAAGGTCCTGTTCCTTCTATTTATCATCCCTCCATCCCCGTGATGCCTTTCGTTGGATTTCTCTTCAGGTTGTTTTCCTGAGTCCCACAGATTGGATCTGCAGGCTAGACTATAGAAGTAGATGGGATATGGCTGAAGGGAACCAGGGGAGGCGGGGTTGTTAAATCACCACTGGGCAGGGCAGGGCTGGGAGAAATACTGCCCAGCACAGGTCAGAAAGTCATGCACTGTGACCCAAGGAATGTAAAGACTTCACCAGGTGGCAAGAGGAGCGACCGCATCCCACCCACCTGTTAGTGACCCAAGTGTAGAGTCATCCGGCATCAGGAGCTTTGATGGAGAAATCGGGTGACAGGTGTGAGCCAACGATTTGTTGATTGCATCTAGCAACTCAGTGTGTTGGACTCCTCTGTACTTATGGGCGCTGTAAAATCAATCTCGTCGGTCAGACCTGAGAACCTAATGAGTGGTGCCATCAGAGAGCTCTGGCCAGGGGGGCTTCCTGGAGGAGAGGGTGAGTTATAAACCATCTGCACCTGGAGGTTAAAAAGGCAGAGGCCTTGAGATGGTGGGGGAAGGAGGGTTCATGTTAAGCATCTACAGTGGGCCTATGCTTTCACATAAGTAATCTTGTGCTGGCTTTACACCAAGTCACAATAGTGGGGATTTTCCCCACTCTTCAAGGAGGAAATAGACTCTGAAGGTAAGATGCCTGCCTGAGGTCACACAGCTAGGTGGCAGGGCTGAGATTTCTTTCTGACCTCAAAGCCTGTGGTCCTGGCATGCTACCATGTGTGCCTCTCCAAGACCTGCAACTCCTGTGGCAGGTCCTTGGGGCAGGTTCTGGGTTGGTCCGAGGCTGCCCGCACAGGGCACAGGGGTTTCCAGGTTGTGGTGATGGAAAAGCTGCTGCTCCCTTACACAGGCCTCTCCTCTGCTTCTCAGTGATCTCAGGACTGGTCCTCGGACCGGTGATTTATATAAAATAGACAACCTATTGCAGGTGGCTTCCCACCAGTTGAGAAGTGGGATGGGTCAAACGTGTCCCTGAGCGCATCTGCCACACTCAGTGTAAGCCAGAAATTACACAGCTTGCCTATCTATAATCAGAGGTCAGCACCGGGGAAAGCCCTGTAATTTATGGCTCTTGCTCTACTCAGCACCAGATTCATGGACAGTTTGCTGACTGTCCATCCTCTGCATGAAGCACTGTCATCATCAGTAAGTACCTGTTGGACGTGTAATGGGTCTGGGGTTTGATGACTTGGGTACAAGTCCCTTATAGCAAACTTCTATTTTATGTGACATTTAGCTACCCTGAAACCTTGGTTTTCCTCTTCTCTAAAATGGGAATGTGTCCCAGTGGCTTTACAGTGCTGCTGTAAGGAATACATGAAGTGACGTTAAAGTGCCTTACGAACCATCCAAATGGCTGTTAGTATTAGGACAAGCTCATGTGCAAAACCATGGGATCTTCCCCCGTGAGCAGCCTGAGGATGGGGAGGGCTTCTGTGTGAGACTTGCTTTTGCTTTCACGGCGAGCTGAATTTCATTTCACCAGATCTGCAGGTGGCAATGGCAGTCTTAGCTGTGGCCCTGCCTGGGGATTTGTCTGAACTTTCTTACCCTGCAATGTGGTGTAGACCAGGAGTGCTCAAACTTCCATGCAGAAGAGTCACCTGGAAAGCTTGTTACAGATTCAAGGGCTTCCTGTTGGGAGGTTCTAATACAGCAGGTCTGAGACAGTGGGCAGAAGAATGATTTCTGTAAAGCTCACCAGGTGACCCTGGACTGCAGGCAGGGGCCCAACTCAGGCACTGGGACAGTCTCCCGGAAGGAGGCCATCTGGCACCTCCAGCCTCCTGGCGTGTGGGGATGGAGAGGCTGAGGTTTGTTCCTCTTGAAGAGGATGACAGCAGGAGTCCCTTCCTTGCTGTGGGCAAGCTGGGAATGAGTGTCCTGGAAAAGGCAGGTGTGGGCAGTTCCCTGAGCAAAGCCCGGGGTGGCGCTGGAGGCATGCGAGCCCTCTGGGAGCCTCAGCCCTTGGTGGGGCCCTGACAGCCTGACGGCTGATGGGCTGAGCTTTGCTGTCCTTCTGTCTCACTCCAGATCGTGTTCCGGAAGATCAGCGACGTGAAGCGGGAGGAGGAAGAGCGCATGAAACGCAAGAATGAGGCCCCCCTGATCTTGCCCCCGGACCACCCTGTCCGGAGACTCTTCCAGAGGTTCCGACAGCAGAAGGAGGCCCGGCTGGCCGCGGAGAGGGGCGGCCGCGACCCGGACGACCAGGATGTGGAGAAGGGCGGTGCCGTCCCCGAGCACGCGGCCAACCACAGCCTGGTGAAGGCCAGTGTGGTCACCGTGCGTGAGAGCCCCGCCACGCCCGTGGCCTTCCAGGCGGCCTCCGCGGCGGCGGTGTCGGACCATGGCCGGCTGCACGCGCCCGGCGCTGAGTGCCTGGGCCCCAGGGCAGCGGGGGGCGACTGCGCCAGGCGCAAAGGCTGGGCCCGCTTCAAGGATGCCTGCGGCAAGGGCGAGGACTGGAGCCAGGTGGCCAAGGCCGAGTCCATGGAGACGCTCCCCGACAGGACCAAGGCGTCCGGAGAGGCCACCCTCAAGAAGACAGACTCCTGTGACAGCGGCATCACCAAGAGCGATCTGCGTCTGGACAACGTCGGTGAGGCCAGGAGCCCTCAGGACCGGAGCCCCATCCTGGCGGAGGTCAAGCATTCTTTCTACCCCATCCCCGAGCAGACGCTGCAGGCCACGGTCCTGGAGGTGAAGCACGAGTTGAAGGAGGACATCAAGGCCTTGAACACCAAAATGACAAATCTTGAGAAACAGCTCTCTGAGATACTCAGGATATTAACTTCCAGAAGATCCTCTCAGTCTCCCCAGGAGCTGTTTGAAATATCGAGGCCCCAGTCCCCAGAATCAGAGAGAGACATTTTCGGAGCAAGCTGAGTGGTCTAAAAAAAGAGTCAAAGACCAAAACCCACCGCCCTTCCCTGGACACCATCCCCACCACACACACCTACATGACCAACAACTTCCAAAGTAGGCTTTCCTGACAGAAAATCAAAGTGGGACCAGTCGCTTAGGCACGCGCGCTCTTTCTCTATCTGGGCACAGATACGGGAAGAGGTGTGTGTTACCACCCTGCTAGATGACAGCTGTTTTCCAGCTGTCTGCACAATTTTGGAAGAGGGGGCATGCTGAGGGTATTTTCCTTCCTTTTTAATTTTTTTACTGCCACGATATTTGTAAAAGATGACAACCCACCAGAAAAGAAGAGCAGCTATTTGGGGATTGGTGGGAAAGCACTGGAGAACCCCTCATGTATATACCAGACTGGGCTCCTTCACCAAGACCCCAAAGACTGCGGTGGGCACAGGGATTTCCCAGCATTCCCTGTCCTTGTACAGCCCATGTCTGTTGTCACCTTATATTTGCCCACAGTCATCATTTGTAACAAGCTCGGGACAAGGGGAGTTTGAGGGCCAGGGAGGTTAGGGCCTTGTGCCTTTCTGTCTTTAAGGCCGGAAAGCAGGGAGGTGCTCTGGGCGCCTCCTCGGCTCTCCTTTCCCAAGTGTAAGTGCTGCACGGGGCCCTTCAGGAGGCAGAGAATCTCTGGGCTGTGGTCGGCAGCTTGCTGTCACAGGAGAGGCCTCAGATGAACCTCTGGCCCTGCTCCATGCCATTGGCCTCATTGCATGGGTTCCTTTGCTTCTTTTCCTTCTCGGCCTCTTCCCAAGCGTTCCTGTGGCATTTCTCAGGGTGTGGGGCACCGGCAGGAAGGGTGATGAGCCCAGAGTTGCTTTACTAGCAAAGCAGACACACAGACACACACATACAACCTCAGAAAAACGATTGTAGCAAGTCCTCTGTTTATATTATGATTCTCACCGGGATTGATGGCCCTTCAGCAGTTTGCATTATGTCCATTGCATGGGGTCTTTATAGGATACTTGGGAGCCATGCCTGGCCTTATTTTAAAATTAACCTCTCTTTCTTTTACTAAAGTCAGTAGGATTTCAAGAAAAACCGCGAAGACGTCAGGGTCACGGTTGTACTTGCTTCAGGAGCAGAAGGAGAATGAGGTGGCAGTTTCTCAAGCTGTGTGAGGTGATGGACAGAGACGGCCATGGAGCTGTGGGCCCAGAGAAGGTCTGAGCTCAGAGGGACAGTCACAGAGCCACCTGTGGGTCATCCAGGTCCCTATGCCATGATGCTTGGGGACACTCCACGGCCTCCTAGTCACCTGGGGTCAGATTATTCACGTGCTCCTTTCAATGGCATCAGAGAAAGGAAAGAGGGCCCTCCCTGGCAGAGTGGAACTAGCTCAGGGGTTATGCCCTGCCCTAACAGTTGACAAGCAGGGTTGGAAGTTCAGCTCTAAGAACTAGCTTGGAGAGAGTAGAATTAGGACCTGGACTATTGGTGACAGCAGGGACCCAGCCAGGGCGCTGGCTTTCTGCATGTGTCACACTGTAGCACCCTCACCCTTAGCGCTTGGTGTAGCTTAGCTATACAAATCCAGAACCGGTGTTAATCCCCTCAGTACCGAAGGGGACCTGCCAGGATGGCACTTGCCCTACCAAAGATAGAATTTCGAAAGGCCTCCTGTCTGGGCCCATCTCTCCCCTCGCCCCTTTGGTCCTGTTTGGTGGCCATGGCAGGTCCCAGGACTTGGCCCTCAGTTGTCTGGGCAGAATGGGGCTGTCCTCTCCTGGCTGCCAGCATTGGTGCAGATGGCCCTGGGGAACAGAGTCCAGGGGGTCAAGGGAAGGGCCCTTCCCCAGGGGTCCCCGTACACTTATGCAGCTTCTCACGGGAGGCTTACCAGGTGGCCGCTGGCTTCCTGAGGCTGCAGCATTATTAGATTTAGCCTCAGATGGCAGCATACAAATAGGAGGAAGTGTAACTTCCCAAGGCCAAGTCTTAACTGTTTGTGACTCTAGATAAAGCACTGAGACTTTCAGTCTCTTTGAGAAGCTGCCAACTCGTCCAGAGGCTATAAAATATCTGGAATCCCATCTGCCCCTAGAATGTTCTAGTTTGCTGTTCCTTAAAAGTGCTCATTAGCCTGCTTCTAAAGTTTAGTACCCACTACTTTTAGGTCAGGGCAAGGGCCCTGGATGACTCTATCATCCAGCTTCAGAAGCATGTGCCCAGCTCTCTGTGGGCTTGGTGACAGGCTCCTGTCCAGCACCCTGCAGGCCACTGGAGAGGGGCCCTTTCCTTCCCCACTAGCTCTGCCTGAGGGGACAGGCGTTTATTAAGAAATGACTCCCCATCTGGGTCTGAGGGGCTAAGATGCTAATATGCCAGGTTTGGAAGCCAGACCTGTTTTGGGGGGGAAAATAAAGCTTCATGAATGTACTCCTGGACTGACTCCGAGGACATGAATCGGGCTAATGACCAGAAAAGCCTGGATCTGCGGTGGGAATGTGCTCATCTCAGGGCCGCAGGGCCCACATGTGTGCCTGTGGTGACAAATCCCCACAGTGTGGCCTGTACACGCTTTTAGTCTTCTCCACTTAAGGACTCCACTTAGGGACTTTTGCTTTGTTTCCTCTGAAAAAATTAGTTTCTAAAATGAGCCAAACCTTCTCTCCTTCCACGTTTATGACATGCACTTGGCCATGGACCACTTCGTGCCAACTACCTACTCTTGCCTGGACGCTGCTCTGGCTTCCTGAGCAAGGACCACAAGCTTCAGATACTGACTGAATCTTCCACTGTCTGGTGGCTGAATAGAGGTTAGGGAAACACAGAATTACTAGGTGTTGGACTTAACATTTAGACTTTAGAAGTTATGTTGAGATATTTACCTGTTTTTTGTTTTTTTCCTTCTTGAGGGAAGGGGACATGATGTATTACACCATTGCCCAGTACTTGCCAGTTACTTGATCTCGTACTTAAACTCCTTACCTCGGATGTTATTCGTAGGGTGGCTCCACTTCCCAGAGAGTGTCCTGACGGGCTGCTTTGGAGCAAGAGGTCTTGCCCCAGCACTTGGCTGCTTGTTGAACTTGCTCTCCCCCACCGACGGGGGAGTGGGAGTGAGGGCTGAGTCTATGAAATATGACGGCCAACGAGACGGAGTGCCTGTTCTCTGTGGAGGATGGGACCCCGGCACTGAGTGCTGCTGTCCGGTGCACCTGCAAAGGCTCCTCCAGTGACTATGCCAGGAATCCCCTAGAAAGGAGAGGGAGGCAGCCCTCTGGTTGAGAAGGTCTGGTCTAGTGCACAGTTTTGACATCTGCACCTCCATCCATCCCATTCACTCATGCTTAGACCTCCTGGCTTGGTTCTAAGACGATTCCTTATATTCTCAACCTCAGAGTCCATCTGTGTGCAGAAAGTTTGTAGCCAGTATAGTAGGCAACCAGTGGCTTACAAAAAACAAAAACAAAAACAAAAAAAACCAGATGCTATGACAGCATGGGCCCAAGGGTTCCAAAGCTGTTTCCATTTCTTGTTATCCAATCCCTGGGCCTGTTTTACCCTCCACCCTCTAGATCCTGTGTGGTGTTGCTGGCCAAACATCAGGCCCTTTTCTGGAATCTTCTTTCAGAAGCAGAGCTAGCATGGCTTAGAGTAAAAATGCACTCCACCACCACACCCCATCCAGCAACTTCCCCTCCAAATCCTTCGGTGGAAGGTGAAATAGGCCAAGTGTCAGAATTTTTGTTGAAGCCTCTGTAGGGACTAAAAGGATGCCTTAGGAGCACCCGGTGTAGGGAGAGCCTCATCTCCCCTTGTTGCATTGACCACCAAATGGCACATGCACTCTCTGGAAAATTGTAGGAGTCCTGGTGGAGATACAAATTGCTGTGCGTTTGATGAGTAGATTGTACAATGTTTTGCAATAAAGATGTTTAGCCTTAAGACCCTTGAATGGAACTCCAGCTGTGATGGAGCTGCCGACACCCTCCTCCTCCTCCTCCTCCCTCCTCACATCGTGTTGCTTTAAGAGGAACCCACTGAGGGCACACTCAGACCCCGGGGTAGCCTCTCTTCTGTCACTAAATCGTTGTACTGCCTTCTTGCTCGCTTCGATACAAATACCTTCACCAGCTCTTGTGCCCTCCAGCTGGGGGATTTCTCTGTCCCCTTAGCACCAACCGCAGCCATCAAAGAAAGCACCATTTTCTCACCCAAGGTATTCATGTTGAGAAGTGTTGACTTCCACTCCCTCTGATACACAGTTCAAAAGAATCAATGTGAATGTGCAGCTTAAATTAGTTTCAAGTGAAACTTCATTCTCATGTGAGCAAGTCAGACTTACTCTGGAACCTCTAGAACTGGACTTGAACGCCCTGCAGGTGCCAGGCCCCATGGGTGCCCTCTCAGCCCCACCATTAAACTTTTCTTAGAGCCATTGTCTCTTTATCTGGGACTTCAGAGCCGGTCAACGGATCGAGGAGCTATTTAATGAGAAGGTCACAGATCTTGTATCAGGATATGAACAATGAGAAAGATCTTAAGATGCACCCTGCCCCAATGAATGTATTCTCTTAAAATTCAGACATTGTACTTGTGCATCGGTTGGAGACTGCCCACATCTGACGTTTCACCAATGCTGTAAGGACACTTCTACTCCTCAGCAAGTTTGTCAGCCTGGGGCTTCTCCTTATATTGACGCTCTTTTTATTGAGTTCCGCCAAATCCTTCACTGGGTTTTTCTTTTTCCTTTGCATCTGCCACTTTGTCCGAATGAGCATGAACAGACAGAAGTACAAATGAGCTGATACTATTTTTATGGTCAGTTGAGGATGCTGCCAGAAACTCCACTGTATGTGTGCCGCTTGGGAATGTTAAAAGGAACATGTGGGCCCCTCCATTGATAATACTCCCTTCTCAACATTTTTAAACAAGCACAAATGATATTTGTAAAAACAAAAAAAGTTTAATTTTATTTATTATGGTAATAAACTATTTTATACATGATACTTGCCTTTGCCTTTTCTTCTATAATTTTAAGGCACTGAATTGGGTGTTCTGATCTAAGGTGCCAGAACAAGGATGGTACTTTGTATTCAAGAGTCTGAGAGGCTCTAATCTGGATACACCTGTAAGTGTGGTTTTGGAGAACTCAGAATTCTAGAGACACCAAGACTCTATGTCTAAGTACGGCATAGCGAGAGGATGGTTGTGAAGGTGCTTTGCCATATGATCTAGACATAGAGCTGTGTCTGCCATACAGATGTATAGAGATGCCCTCAAAACCTGGCATCCTGGAAAGCTGTGGTACAACACATTGATTTAACGCTTATCTGAAGGTGGCCTCCCGAGGAGAGGTGAACTTTTAAACAATTTGGATTGAAATTTAAGATTTATGAAGGCTTCCCTGCCTTTTCAAATACAGTGTAAAAAACATAACCGCATCTTTTTGGAATGATTCCATAGCAACAGTGGTAGTTATGGGCTGTACTTTAATTCATTGATGGTCTCAGAAGCTAGTAAGGTCGAGAGCTGCTTGCCCCTAAACCAACGAGTCTTCTCTAGCAGCCCTCACTTCTGCTCTGGTTTTAATAGGTATGACTTCCTGCTCATGGCAAGATTCTCCATAATACCGTCAACCTGAGTTCTTATTTAATACTACTGGACCACATTTCAAAAAGGGCACTTTTCTTTTTGTAGGGAGAATTTACCTCAGGATGAGGAATCTGTGGTCTGCAAGCCATATTTGGGCCTCTGCTTGCTCTCATAAGGCCACAGGATGAATACGGCATTTTTAATGACATCCTCCCTACAACCTATTATTTCATTATGTTGCAGAAAAGCATAATAAACATTAAAGGTGACAGTATTTAAAATTCCAAGTGATTTGATATTCATTCAAAAATCTCACCTAAAAAAAGGAATCTCACGTAATAAAGCACTGAACAGTATGTTCTTGATATATCTTCAATTGTGAAAAAAATCTCTTTGTGAATATGATTTTTATAATTAGAAGGACTAGTAATACAGAGCTAAGAAATAGATACTACATTCTGGGTGCCAAAGGGGTTTCAACTATTAAAAAGGGGGGATTTTGTTGGTTTTAAGTTTATTCACTTATTTTTTAGAGAGCACAAGCAGGGGAGGGGCAGAGAGACAAGGAGAGAGAGAATCCCAAGCAGGCTCCACACTGTCAGCCCGATGCAACGCTCTCTCTCTCACTGTGAGATCATGACCTGAGCCGAAGTCAGATGCTTAAATGACTGAGCCACTCAGGCGCCCCTGTTGATTTGTTTTAGAATAAAACAGCTCAGGTCATGATCTCACGTTTGTGAGTTCGAGCCCTGCATCAGCCTCCACACTGGCAGTGCGGAGCCTGCTTGGGATTCTCTCTCTCTCTCTCTCTCTCTCTCTCTCTCTCTCTCTCTCTCTCTCTCTCAAAATAATAAACATAAAATAAAACAAGACAAAAAACAAAATAACTTCCCTGAAAAAGGGCCTCGGATTTCTCAATGCCCACTGAGAAAGGCCAGCACCATCAAGATGATCTGGTTTCTCAACAGTTGGTCCTACTGGATGTATATGTTCTGGTACATTTGTTAGAAAGCAAACTCATTACGATTAATTTCTTATACTGGTCTACAATTATGTTATTATTTTAAATAAGCAAGTGAGCAGTCTCAGTTTTTTTAAGGGGAACACCGGTCCCGCTAAATTACTATCCTCCCAATACAGACATCATTGTATAATTGTATAGATGATATATTTTCTTTCTATGCCTGCAGTCTTTAATAGAACAAAAGGTTTTCTCCTGTCCCTTCAAACAAATTAATCTGATGGAATAATAAAATACCTTTAAGTCTTCCTGTACAGTCTCGAATTAGTCAAAATGGCCACGAGTTGGCTGCCCTTCAGATGTCTTGCTTGCCTCCTTGGGGATCATCTTGGCAATCCTGCTTGGAGCGCTCTGGCTTGCCCAGGGCTAGGTTGAGGTCAGAGGATCCTGGGGCTAGAAGTTACCTTGGGACATCGTCTAGTTGCTTTCCAGCCCCATGCCTGAAGTTGCCCAGGGCTGATGACTGTGGAAAGTGACATGTCACACGCTCCTCAGCTGGAACTGCTCTGTCTTCTCAGAGATACTTCAAGAGTCTCATTTAAAGTAACTCCAAGATTTTACTTCACATGCATGAAGAGAGACTTATTATTGTTTTCATATTATAGTTGGAGAACAGCAAGAGTTTGTTAAAATAAGAAAACAATGGTCCTAGAAAATCCACATGTTGGTTAACTGGGCCTCAAATAATTTACTAATTCTTGAGAACCACTCTAAATCATGTGATAGTTTAAAAGAAATTCAGGCTTAATACTTTCAAATATATTCACTGATTCTTCTAATACAGTTGAGTGAATGAATAAGCCTGTTTGTTTTTACATCAATGGTGTCTCTGAAGCGTTCAAAATTCTTTGTATTGTTTATACACGTACATACATTAAGACACTTGCCTACAATCATCTTCACATTCCTGTGTTTCCTTAGCCAGCCCTTTCCTTCCATGTGAACTTCAGCCAAACTCCCTGCAGCTGACCACAGTTCCTGAACTAGTATTGGTCCCTGATGTACTGTAATCATTTGAGTGCTCACTCTTCCCAGCACCTTGGAACCACCTGCCTGGGCCTCCTTCTCACTTACCAAGTCGGTTGCTGAGGCCACTGCTACCAGCCCACCTGCCCCTCTGGGTCTGTTCCTTGAAGGAGCCAACACCGGGTGTGCCCACTCCACACCATCCACCCTACAACTGCTCTTCCAGGCAGAATGGCTAGGAAGAACGGATGTCAGCAAGATGGCCGGTCCTGCAGTCTAGGAGTATCTCATTAAGTTCAAACCATAGCCACAGTAGATAACAAATACGAGATATGTGGCCAGACCAGGTCCAAGGGAACCTTTCATTCAATGACAATTTAATTCAGGTGTTTGAGATATATACTAAGTTTGCCCATGACGAGGTACACTATGTCTTGAAACCTCAAAGCTTCTTTACCACTTAGCACCTGCCCTCTCAAAAGAAAACCAAGAACCAAAACCTCCAAAGTCAAACAGACATATTCAGAATTATCTACCACTTGGGTCAGTGGCCTGTCATCACTTTCCAAAAGAATGAATAATTGAGACTTACGTGTTTCGATTTTAAGCATTTTCCTCAAAAAATAATTCAAAATGATTCTACAACTATGTAAATTATCAGTGTGATAGGAAAGGCTCCATTTTATTTGAAACAAAACAAAACAATGTGAACTACTGAGTGTAAACCACTGAGTAGGAAGATGACTGCTGGAGCTTACTTGCATGGAGAGGAGAAAAGACCACAGGATACCATGCTTACCCTTTGTCACTTACCAGATAGCACCTGTCTGTGGACACACTATCTCCTGGTTTCTTAATTCTGCTTCTATATTGGGAAATGAAGATTAACTGTCTGCTACAGGAACTGCCATATTTATACTTCTCAGTAAATCTAGGGCACAAAGCATCCAAATGTCAGTCACCTGGGTAGTGTTTAAATAACTGGTCTTCTGTACTGACCCCTTGGAAACCACAGGACATGTTGTATGTTCTTTGACTGGGTAACTAGAAACATGACATTGTCCCCGCCATGCTGGGGAGCTGAAGCGTGAAACTCAGACCCCAGTGCTGGTTCTAGCGACCATACTGCAGGACATGGGGAAGAGGTCATTTACATGTTACCAAAATGTTTCAGAAGGATGCTCAGTGGAGAACAGGCCTTATCACTATCAGGATTTCTGTGCTCTAATCGAGAAACATCTATTGCATGTAATTCTTAGTAAAGTAGAAAGAACCCAAAGGGCCACTGGGCCTGGGTTCTAGACCGCAACGTCACCATGTGCAGCTGAGCAAGATTCTCCTGCTCTGGACCCCTGCTTACTCAGCAGGAAAATGATGGGGGAGATGAGCTCCGGATCCCCAAAGTTAGAAGCCTCTCTGGTTGTCAATTTTCTATGAGAGCTCCAGCTTCCAGTCTTGGAGTGAGGTAACTTCAACAAAAGATGAACAGATCAAGCACTGGTCCCTCGGAGGTTATCTTGGTGTGCGAGGTCAGGGTGAAGCACCATTTGCTCGGAGGCCAGCGGTAAGGGCTGGCGTGGGCCAGGCAGCTTTAGTCCACCAAGTATGTCTGGGACCAGGCAATGCCTACATGGGAGTAGCAGTACAGGAATCCCAGGACAGAGAGTGTCACGTATGGCCAGCCTGCAGGGGGAGGGCAGAGATGGAAGAGCAGTTAGAAATGCCTGGGGTGGGACCTCCCACGGGTGCAAACTCTCCCCCTTTGGGGAAGGCAACTCAAGAAACACGGGCCTCGGTTGACACATTTAGACACACACCTCCCAGAAAGTGTGCTCTAACTGGAACGCCAACAACCCGAACCCTACATTCCCACTGGGGTCAGCATAAAATGAAGACTGCACTATCTCAAATGGGAATTATATTTAGAAATAGGACAAGCTTTTAAAGAATACCTATTTAGAAAACTAAAGTATTTAATAATCAAAAAAGAAGAAAAGTCCACAAGACCCACAGTAAATCTCAAAATATAGATTGGCCGTCATATTGAATTGAGTGCCATCTGTAAGCACACAGAAGGGAGAGCCTAAATTAAACATTTGCTTTCAAAACTCAAAGCTTTTAGTGGTTCCTTCTATAAGTACTTGTCTTAGAATATCTGATGTTCTTTTCTTTCCTCTTCTTCTCCTCCTTTCCCTCCTCCTCCTCAATTAACAGCCCTTTCTGCTGAGTACTTGGCACTTAATTATCTCCATGCCTTCTACATGTTTCACTTACTCAAACATTTCTTGGGTGCTCTGGAGATCCAGAGGTGCTATGGAAGGTACCAGATGCCAAAATAGGTGATCCCACTCCAGCTCAGGAAAGAGACACACACACTACTGGGATTTATGAGCCATGTACTGTGTGCTAGATAATGATGTATACAGAGCACATTTCAACTGGGCCATGTGGGGTGAGCAAGAGTGTGTTAGATGGAAAGGGACAGAGATAAGCTGCCAGAGAGACTGCCAGAAGTGTATCACAGGCCACCCCAGGAACATGGATCATGGGTTTGTGGCTCCTGCTCGGGGAGGGGCAGGCAGGGTAAGGACAGAAGCAGGGAGGCTGCAGGGGGGAGCCCCAGATGGGCTTGCTACTCTACAGGCTCTCTTCCTACCATGTCAACAGTCAGCTGCTTATTAGTATTAATAAAAGTTCAATTAATATAGCATAGTGGTTAAATGTGCAAACTCTGAGGTAAAATTAAACATCAGTTCAAATCTTGGCTCTGTTACTTGTCATCTGTGTGACCTTGAGCAACTTAATGAGTCTCAAATGTAAAACTAAAAGGATAGAACAACTTTATTAAGAGTCTTTATAAGATGCCATGAACTTGATTGCGTCCCCCTGCCAATTCATATGTTGAAGCCCTCACTCCCAGCGTGTATTTGGAGGTGGGGCTTTTGGGAGGTAAATGGGTTGAGGTCAGATCATGAGGGTGGGGCCAGGATGGGATTAGTGCCCTTATAAGAAGAGACACCAAGTCGGGGCGCCTGGGTGGCTCAGTCAATTGAGCGTCCGACTTCAGCTCGGGTCATGATCTCACAGTCTGAGTTCGAGCCCCGTGTCGGGCTCTGTGCTGACAGCTCAGAGCCCAGGGCCTGTTTCAGATTCTGTGTCTCCCTCTCTCTCTGACCCTCCCCCGTTCATGCTCTGTCTCTCTCTGTCTCAAAAATAAATAAACGTTAAAAAAAAATTAAAAAAAAAAAAAAAAAGAAGAGACACCAAGAGCTTGGTTTCTCTGTCTGCCATATAATGGCACAGTTAGTAGGTGACTATATAGAAGTCAAGAAGATGGTCTTCTCCAGGAACCAAATCAGCTGGCACCTTGATCTTGGACTTCTCCAGTCTCTGGAACTATGAGAAATAAAGTCTCTTGTTTAAGCCACCCAGTCCATGGTATTTTGTTATAATGCCCCGAGTTGACTTAAGACATAAGGAAGGAATGTGTGAAATGATGTAAAGGCCCACATGGTGCCTGGCCTACGGTGGGCACTAAGGAAAGGTGGCAATAATGCTGGAGAGAGGGCACAGAAGTCTTTCTCCACCAAAATTCGAGTGACAACAGAGAGGCCCAGCTCCGGTCTTGCTCTGAACTCATTTCAAACTTGCTTCCTTAGACTAGCTTGGTACCAGAATTCTCCTAGGCCCTCAAGGCAAGACAAGTGAGGGGAGCAGAGGACTCACAAAAGCCTGGCTCTAGGACCAGCCCTACAGTCCTACCTACTGTCTGCTACTCAGCCAGTGTATTTGTTTCCTGTGGCTGCTGGAACAAACGACCACAAACTTAGTGGCTTCAAACAACAGACATTTATTCTCTCATACTTCTAGATACTAAAAGTCTGAAATCAAGGTGTTGCAGGCCATCTCTCTCTAAAGGTTCTAAGGGAAACTGCTCCCTTACCTCTTCCAGCTTTCGATGACGCCAGACATTCCTTGGCTTATGGCAACATACCTTCAATCTCTGTCTCTGTCTTCACGTGTCCTTCTTTCCTATGTACCTCTGTGTCCTCTATTCTTATAAGGAAGCCGGTCATTGGATTTAGGGCCCACTCTAAATCCAGGATGACTTCTTCTCAAGACACTCAACTAGTTACATCAGCAAAACCCCTATTTCTGAAATGAAGTCACATTCTGAAGTTCCAGATGGACATGAATTTGGGGGGCACTATTCAGCCCAGTAGAGCCAAGTACGTTTTCAGACTTCAAAGTGGACCCATCCTGCCTGGAGGCCCTCTGATCTCTTACCTCTGTGGCCCAGACACAGATGCCAGGAGTCCTTTCAACATCTGCTCCTCAGTGGGCTCAGGGAGCAGAAATCAGGGAGGGGGCTTTGGGCACAGAAAACAGTCCCAGACTTCAGCTGTGTTTAGGGTGACACATTGGCAGGTGTTTGGTAAACACAGAACCCGGAGGCTGGCTATGGAGGTGGGAGAATGGGGATGTTTTACTTACACAAAGCTGGGACTGAGACATTGGACAGCTGTGTCCAGCCCCATGGCTACAAAGCTTTCACATCCCCGTGAAAGCTTCTGGCCAGCACACAGAACTGGAAGGAAGAACAGCCCTAACGCTGCCCAGAAGTGAGGCGTACACGTGTTCAGTTTGGACCACAGCCGGGCCGTGAAAATTCCCTCTACCATTAACTGTATGTCATTTGCAGAGGCAGGCAGACAGCAGTTAGGAGACTTGTAATCCTGACTCTCCTATGAGACCCTAGGAGGGCTTCCGTTTCTCCATCTACACAATGGGAAATCAAAGATAAACAGAAGCACATGAAATAAAATAAGATCGCAGATTTGACAGTGCTTTTAAAAAGTATTTCAAGGGGCACCTGGGCGGGTCAGCTAGTTAAGCATCAGACTCTTGATTTCAGCTCAGGTCATGATTTCAAGGTTTGTGGGATCAAGCCTCACATCAAGACCTACACTGACAACATGGAGCCCGCTCGGGATCCTCTCTCGCCCTCTCTCTCTGTTTCTCCCCCAATCACACGTGCACACACTTGTGCGTGCTCTCTCCCTCTCTCTCAAAATAAACATTTAAAAGATAAATAAAAAGTGTTTCAAAAATGCAAAGAATTACTACAGAACCATCTGAGAAGTCTACATGTACAGTGTATGAAGCAGTTACGAATACATAGCTTTCTGGCCTTTTTAACATGAGTGCTCCTCGGGGCACCTGGGTGGCGCAGTCGGTTAAGTGTCCGACTTCAGCCAGGTCACGATCTCGCGGTCCGTGAGTTCGAGCCCCGCGTCGGGCTCTGGGCTGATGGCTCAGAGCCTGGAGCCTGTTTCCGATTCTGTGTCTCCCTCTCTCTCTGCCCCTCCCCCGTTCATGCTCTGTCTCTCTCTGTCCCAAAAATAAATAAACGTTAACATGAGTGCTCCTACAGATAGTAACCCCAGTGTATACTGGATGGCAGCCAAAGACCCCTTACCTTTTCCTGACTTCAGGAGCAAGATATGTGATGGTAAGGAAAAGACAGATTCCACAAGTCACCCTTCCACAGCCTTCAACCAGCGTTTCATGAGCATTTTCTGTGTTTCCGGTCCTCTCCTAGACATCAGACATCAACATCACCCTCTGTGGGGTGCCTGTAGGCACAGGGTCTTTGACTGTGGCAGCTGCTAACGAAGCACTGATGTGATCCAAGTGTGGGGGGTTGCTTAAGGAAGAGCCTCCTCTTTATCAGGGCTCAGATGATCACAGAATAAGACACTGGGATGAGCTGGCATTCTGGCAACGTTCAAGGTTTGCTATGATGGAGTCATCCAGGCTTGTCATCCGTTAACAAAAAAGATGGTGTCAACAAGGGTTCTTCGCTGCCAAATGAACACAGACCTCACCCTGCAGCCCTCACTACCCCTGGCCCTTCCCCACTCTGTGTTCTCCTTCCAGGGTCTCCTTTCTCACCAGGATTTCTGATCTACAGCGTCCGGTCAACTCCCATACCCCCACATCCCCAACCCTGCGCGTGTGCACACAGACATACAGACCCACACACGCGCACACGTCCCATTAACATAGTTCATAAAGCCTGGTGGGAAGTATGATGTTAGTCAAAGGAAAAGATCCTTCTTAAGACAGTACTTTAAGGCCAAGCCCCCTGCACACTCAGCATATTCATGGCTAAGCTCCCAGACTCAGTGATATGTCCCAGTGGGCTTTTGATACCTGGACCTGTTAAGATCGAAACAGCTGAACAGTTTTAGCAGATGACACCTAAGCAGCACTGGACATATCACAAACAGGAATCCAGCAAGCCAGACGACAGTTGCAAAAGATTGGGTAATATAGTTAATAGGGCATATTACTTGACAGATAATGCACATAAGTAGGATATACAGCACAACAGATTCAATTAAGAAGATCAAGGTAGATGGTATAATAGATGGAGTTAATAGGATGGAGGTGGTTGGATCATGATATTGTTAATAGGACACTGGTGAGTTGTATAATAACTACATCTAATGAGAATAGGTAGGACACAGAGGGAAATGTCTATAGCTAAAGGAAAGCAAGCAGTGTAATTTTACTTGAGGTTATTATGGCTGAGCAATTTTCTGAGCAATTACATCAGTCTGAAAAGACAGGAAAGGCCGAGGCTCAGAACAGTGAAGGAAAAGACCATCATCATGCAGGGCCGTGACAAGTCAAAGAATATATCAGATTGGTTTTCTGGAAAGTGATGGGATAATCAGAACAAGAAGTCTAATGAACACCTTTGTTTAAAAGGTAACGTTGTAAAATGATTGCAGCCACCGTGGAAAACAGTAGGGAGGTTCCTCAAAAATTAAACACAGAGGGGCGCCTGGGTGGCTCAGTCGGTTAAGCGTCTGACTTCAGCTCAGGTCATGATCTTGTGGTTCACGGGTTCTAGCCCCTCATCAAGCTCTGCACTGACAGCTCGGCGCCTGGAGCCTGCTTTGGATTCTGGGTCTCCCTCTCTCTCTGCCCCTCCCCTGCTCATGCTCTGTCTCTGTCTCAAAAATAAATAAAAACATTAAAAAAAATTAAACACAGAATTATCACGTACATACCCAGGAGAATTCAAAGAACCAGCAGAGAGATTTGTGCACCCGTGTTCACACTAGCATTACGTACAATAACCAACAGGTGGAAACAACCCAAGTGTCCCCTCACAGACGAATAAACAAGATGTCTGTACATATAGTGGAATGTTAGCCTTAACAAGGAAACCCTGTCATAGGCTACAACATGGATGAACCCTGAAGACATTATGCTAAATGAAATAAGCCAGACACGAAAGGACAAATACTATACACGAGGGACCTAGCGGATTCAGATTCCTAGAGACCAAAAGTAGAATGGAAGTGGCTAGGAACTAGGGGACTTATTGGAGTTATTGTTTCATGGTGCAAGAGCTTCCGTTTTGCAAGATTAAAACAGTTCTGGAGACAGACAGCGGTGATGGCTGCACAGCAATGTGAATGTGCTTGATACCGGTGAACTGTTCACTTAAAAAACGGCTAAAAAGCTGAATTTTATGTTATACATAATTTACCACAATAGACAATTCTATGCTGAAAGAAGCCATTGACAAAATAATACATACCATATCATTCCATTTATGTAAAACGAAAATTGATTTGGAGTAACAAAAAGCTCCTTAGTGGTTGCCGGGGGGCTAGGACAGAGGGAGGGACAGATTACAAAGGGAGCACTAGGAATCTTTGGGGATGATGAAAACGTTTTGCATCTTGATTATGGGAATGTTTTCAAGGGTATATATAACTGAAAAAGACCTTAAATGGTATTTTACTGTGCACAGATGATTTCTCAATCTCAAAGTTGTAAAAAAATTTTCAAAAATGAAAAAAAAATTTTTTAAGATAACACTGGAACATTACCGAATCACAGACTTGCAGTTTTCTGCTGCTAGGCCATATACGCCCTAAGGTATTCAAACAAAAGATGCAGATGCAAGAAGAACAATTCACTTTTGAGATGACGGTGGTCTGCAATCCTTCAACTCCCTAGGGGCAGGAGGACAGGCTGCTTGGAGGACTGAGCAGTGGGCTCCCCTAATCATGCTCTCTTCCACTGGGCCCTCTGAGTGGGAGGAGAATGCTAAGAGCTTTTACTTAACTATGTGGACACACTCAGCAGCTGAATCAGCACAAATCCCTATCCCAGGGAAGAAATCAATCCTTCCTAATGGGAGAGGAGTTAATTGAGTTGCTGAATTGTGTATGAGCTATCAATTACCCCATCAAAGGCTCACTCAGCTGTCAGTTTGGGCAACACTCCTAAGCCTGTGACCACCTCTTGGCTTTAACAGGGCTTTTTCAAAGGCCACATCCTACTGCTAACCGTTTTTATTATTTGTTTATTTCTTTACTTACTTACTTACTTATTTTTAATGTTTATTTATTTTTGACAGAAAGAAGAGAGAGAGAGAGAGAGAGAGAGAGAGAGAGAGAGAGAGACAGAGCATGAGTGGGGGAGGGGCAGAGAGGGAGGGAGACACAGAAGCCAAAGCAGGCTCCAGGCTCTGAGCTGTCAGCACAGAGCCCGACGCAGGGCTTGAACTCACAGACTACGAGATCATGACCTGAGCCAAAGTCGGACGCTCAACGACTGAGCCACCCAGGCACCCCGTGCTAACAGTTTTTAGAAGAAAATGGCTGGTGACCAGCGCATGAACAAACTTTGCAGGGAAGGCTTTTTCCTGCCCTTGCTGCCAGTCCCCCAGCACCATAGTCTCTGTCATTGTGGGAGTAGTTTATAAAGAATATGCAATCTACTACACAGTTTACAAAGAATATATAGTCTTGTGAATCCTTACAACACTCCAAGATAGAAATCATTAACCTATACTAATATTCTTTTTTTTTTTTTTTTAATTTTTTTTTTTCAACGTTTATTTATTTTGGGACAGAGAGAGACAGAGCATGAACGGGGGAGGGGCAGAGAGAGAGGGAGACACAGAATCGGAAACAGGCTCCAGGCTCTGAGCCATCAGCCCAGAGCCCGACGCAGGGCTCGAACTCCTGGACCGTGAGATCGTGACCTGGCTGAAGTCGGACGCTTAACCGACTGCGCCACCCAGGCGCCCCAACCTATACTAATATTCTTGCTTGAAGCCACACTGCCTCAAAAGGGCCCAGAGTCCACATCCCAAGTCCAGAATGTCAGGCTGAATCCTATTTCGAGAAAAGTCCGAAGGATTTCGGCCTGTCCTTTTATTTTTATCTATAATTATCTGTCATTAACAACGAACTAATGCCCTAGCTTCCTCCTTCTATCCACCCAGGCAAGTTCTCTAGCTTGCATCAGAGGCTCTGATGCCCTGTTGTCCATTGACTTTCTTGCTCATCCACCTCTCAGTTGTCACCTTGCTGGGTAAAGGAACACTCTCAGCTTGGCATGAGGATCCCTAGAGCTGAAAAGACGGACTCACTTTCTGGTCCCATGGAGCACCAATGTCAGTGACTCAAAACCATTCATTCTAAGAGAGAGGAGGTTCTTATTATCCCGGAGAGCCACTGGGCTACAAAGGAAACAAGTCTCACTCCCCAAACTCTCCTTGGTTGAAACCTAAGCCTGCAAACGTGAAGGATGTATTATTATTATTAAATGCCACCAACATATCCAACCATATCCCTGCGGATGCAGGCGCATATGTAAGAGCCCACATTGCCATCCTGGTGAAGACAGATAGGAGGCTGATGAATTTCAACCTCCACACAGCCTTTGTGAACGGGTAGGCTCAAAGAAGGATATCCAATGGGGAAATGGAATCAAGAGGTGATTCCAGGAGACACTGCAGAAGACAGAGTCATACGACTTGGTGACTGATGGATTTGGGAAACAAAGAATAGACTCGCTCTCACTGACACTGAGCACTGCCTCACATGGTACACTCAGGGTGGACATTCAGCTAGTACACCTCAGAGAGATTCTACCTAACATCAACAGGCTGATTCACTACCCTGCTAGTCAGTAAAAGCCATGGTCCCAGCTGTTCCCTCATGACCGTTCTCTAATAACACATCAAAAGAGGTAAACACCTGGTAAACACATATGCTCCAGGCACATGGCTGCCGTCTCTTTGGATTGACTGGTCTGTGCCCATGCCTTACACTTGTTAGATATTTTGAACACCAGCTCCCTACCCCGTACATTGGTGACATCCATTCCAAGGCCAGCAGAGGTGAAGTGTTTCTCCCCTTAGAGAGCTAGCTTGGGCAGCCAACTCTGGTCCGAGGGTGCCGGCTTGGGGTCTGAGAAGGACCAGTGTCCCTGCGCCCTGGGGTTCTCTGCACCACCCTGCCAGCCTCACTGCTGTCATTTCATTCATTATTCACAATAACTTCACACGCCGTTGCCTTTGTTAAAAGAGCTAGGTCCTGACAGCCTTTATTTTTAACAATATTCAGGCCTGATGGGGGGGGAAATGATGAGATGCCTGGGTAGCTTTATTTAAATCTCATTTACTCCAGTAGTCCCAGACCTGAGATCATGTGGAGCCATTCATCAAACAGTCCTGGCCTGTAGACCTTCCTTAACAGCTCAATTTAGGGCTGGAACCTTAATAAGGCTATAGGGCAGGAGCCTTTTCCCACCAGAGGGCTACCTTATCGAGGGATACACAGCAAGAGCAAAGCTGCCCAGGCTTCGAAGCCTGTGAACTGCCGGGTCTGTTTTCAAACCCATGGGGATAGGGACGGAAGGGCTGAGGAACAGGCTCTGGCCACGTTAGGGTTAAATAACAATTTCTTACCTCCATATAGTTTACAAACCTGGGTCTCGAACCCAGGTTTCGAGGCCTTAGTGTTTTTCCAAAAAAGGCTCCGCTGCTTCTTTCACATCCTTTCATGAGAAAGGAGGACTGGATGGTTCTTATCTGTTCATGAAACTAAAGCACGAAATCCTAGGGCACTGGTTTTCTAACGTGAGCCCGCGTCAGCACCTGGAGAACACCTTAAAAGAGAATACACGGCTCTGATCCAGGGGGCCTGCGGTGGGCCTGAGATTTGCATTTCTAACGCATTCCCAGGTGAGGTGGATGCTGCTGGTCCAAGAGCCACATTTTGGAAACCATTGTTCTAGGGGAACTGTTCTAGGGGGCACTGTTCTGAGGGAAGAATTTTGTACTAACAGAGTTGTTCATAAACTGGGCTCCTTCCCGGAACAGAGGAGACAGATGGTTATGGAGCTTTATGTTATCAGGTACCTTGCTGGGCGCACTCCACATTCTCACAGCCTCCTTACCGGGCAGGTATTATTAGCCCCACTTTGTAGAAAAAGGAAACTGAGGCTCAGAGAAGTAAAGTAAGTTTCCCAAGGTGTAAGAGCTAGTTGGTCATCATGCCAAAGTGAGACTTAGGGCTGTGTGACTCCAACTCCACTCGGCCACCTAAGCTCCCAAAGCCATAACCTGGGCCACATGACGGAAAAGGCCCACACCGGGCGCTTGCCTCCTGGCCTGGTCCCTCTCCGTAAATTCTCTACTCCTGGTGCCTAAGGTAGCAGCAGGGAGGGAGAAGGAGCAGGGTTCTATTTTCCGGCATCATCCACCACTAAGTCACTAGGTCACATGTCTTCAGAAGCCACAATCTCTCCGTTTTCGTCAAGGGGGACAAAGAAATCACTGATGAACATGTTTATCCTTCGTCTTGTTGAGAGCCTAACTTAGGTTGTATCCATTAAAGAGCATGTTCCCAGGGGCATTTCGGGGACTCTGTCGGTTAAGCTTTCAGCTCTTGATTTTGGCTCAGGTCACAAGCTCACGGTTTGTGGCTTCAAGCCCCACATCGGGCTCTATGCGGATAGCATGGAGCCTGCTTGGGATTCTCTCTCTCTCCCCCTCCCCTGCTCACACACTCTCTCGCGCTCTCTCAGATATAAACTTAAAAAAAAAAAACAAAATTAAGAGCATGCTCCTAATGCCTGAGTGCCCTTTTATTAAAATTGTCAGAGCCACGGTTAATTGGCCTCTGTCATGGGCTGAGCCTCCACGAAGTATCTAGCAGGGAGATGCAGAGGAAGGGGTAGCTCCAAACCCCCTCCGGGAGCTTCCTGACCAAGAGCTGTTTGCCAGGCGCCGTGTGCACCTTTTAACCGGCACAAACAGCGGTCATTAATAAATCACGTTGTTCATGGTCAATTTCACATCCCGATGCAGCCAACCTAGGCTGCATTTTTCATCCTTTCCTACCTCCCGGTACAAGCCTGGCGGGCAGAAGCTTACTGAAGCACTCACTTCCATAAAGTAAAATCATTTCATGTGAAATTGAGGAAGCGGGGGAACAAGCCAAAGCCACTTTTTCTTACTCTGACAGCGTAAGTAGATGGCAGTGCTGAGAAAACGCATATTTTCCCTCTCTGGGCCAAATGGGTGAGGACTTGCTTCCCAGAAAACTGTCCCTGCAGTTGGTGCCACCGTCCCAACTCCCACCACTGGGACCAGCGGCTGCACAATCAGAACACGCTTCCCAGCTGTTTCTCTTCCTTAACCTGTGTTTTTAATACAGTCTAATTAAGGCTGTTGCTCATTGTTAATTCATGGCCACACTATGTAACATGGCGGACACGGCCTAACAAAGGAGCGCTCATGAAAGGCACTTCCCTCAAACAAAAGGATGTGCACAGGGCGGATCAGGCTCCCGGTCACACAGCCCGGACAACCACTCACCCACAATGGTGTTTATGAGGCACCTACTGCGTGCCCGGCATTGAGACAGGCCACCTTGCTCCTTGTCATATGAGCAGCGTGTGCCTTCATCTGAGGTCTGTGAGCAGGTGCCCCTGAAGGCTTAGGGTGCCACCCAGGGTCCAGAACACTTCACCTGACCCTCCAGTCTTGGTTCCTCAGCTCCATCATCCAAATGTACATATATGGAGACCCGCGGATAAAACATAGCGGAGACAAGATTCTCAAACAACCGCAGAGGCTAGGGGGATGGGCTGCCACAAGTAAGTTGAAATGTCACTATGATAAAACAGCTAAGCCTCACGGTTTTTGTTTTCTAATCCAGCTATGCAAATATGGGATGGAGGAGGCCCGGGAGCACCTCACGGGAGCAGGGGCTGACGCACCTGGCAATGTTTCCGTGGGAACACAAAGACTCTGAAGAAGACAGCTGCCTGCGCATATATAAAAGTCCGCCCCTAGAAGAGGTCTGAGGAGACATCTGCACACCTCGGAGGGTAGAACTGTGGGGAGGGGGAGACTCTCTGGGGGGCAGAGGCACACTTTGGCAGTGGGAGCCCCCAACCCCACAGAAGCTCAGGAGACAGCGGGCTTCTTCCTGTAGGGAATGCAGCAGAGGCAGACAAGGAGGCCCGGGCACAACGGAGGAGATGCCTCTTTCACACCAGAAGCAGAACCAGGTCTGAGAGTCCATGAGTCTGCTTCTCTCTTCCCAGGGCACTAGGACCAGGGTGCGCATGGTACACGGGCAGCGGATCACGATGAGACGGGACAAACACAGATACAGTTGTGGACGTCTGAGTCCTCATTCACAAGACTCCCAAGTCCCTGCTATAGGTGACTAAAGATAAAAGTTGTTGCAAAACCCCTGAACGATCTGAAGGCCGTTGACAGGTACGCCTGGGAGAAGAGGCCCCCGGCATCTACTGGCCATGAACATCTAGACTTTGCCAAGGGACAGCAGGGCAGGAAGTCACTCCAGTCACACCCAGTCTCCTACCACCCCCAAATGAATGTACCAGAGAGAGCTGGAAAGGACGAGAAAGAGAGCGATGCCTACACCATATGAATATCTGAAAGATGATGTCAGTGATGTGTCTGACATGCTCTTTTCCAAAAGCAGTTGTTACATAAAGGGCTGCAAATTACTTGACTTATATTTCTCAGCAAAAACAGAATAAAAGCAGGGCCTCAGTGGTAGTGGTGGCTGCTCTTCCCGGAGCTCTCAGCAGGGGCAGTGGGCTGAACTCACCACCAGCCCCTCGGGAAGAGGAAGGAACCATCCGTCTGCCTGTCAGCGATGGCCTTGCTCTCACCTGCTGCTCCCACTTGCTGCGTCTGCGGAATCTATTTTGCTCACCTCCGTGCTGAGGAATGGGTGGGTTTGAGCGCTGCAGGTATCAGGGACCAAAGAGGCCGTCTGTGCCCCATCTTCCAGCGCCGCTGCTTGACCCAGCGGCCACCCCCACCCTCTGCCCTGTTCCTGCAACCTGGCACAGGCAGGCCGCCTGTGTCTGGGGTGCAGTGGGGGGCAATGGAGCAGACCACAGACCTGGCCTCATTCGTGCCGACTTGAACCACCTGAGCTGCCTGGGGCCTTCCTGAGAAGGGACTTAGCAGAAGCACAAAACAGCTCTGAGATTAGTTCAGAAAAACATGGCTCCAACATTTACAAGTGGGATTTTGAAAAGGCCTCTCACTTCCTAGGTGTCAGTGTATAGAGAGGCGTGGGAAACAGGTAAGCATGGGCAGGCTCAGGGGATACTCTGGCAGCAGCAGGGTCGACGTGACACCGTCCAGCCAGCTGGCCTGAGAGCGGGAACCAGCTTGTTTGTCCCGCAGCAGCTGGGACAGTCGCTCAGAGCAGCTCAGTGCTCAGGTGGTCCCGGGCACCAGGAGAAGGCAGCACAAGGAGAGGCCGGCTGTAGCCTCAGGACTGGGTTCTTCTCTGTCAAAGAAGCATCAGGGCTTCCCAGGGACGACGCAAGGGCTCTGTTTAGGGGAGGGAAAGGAACACAAAAGACCCCCCAGGACTCTCCCATCAAACCCACATGTGCTGGAGCTCCTGGGCTCTGCCCAGGGCAAGCAGAGAGGCACAGAGCTGCCCTGCACCACAGCTACTCCTCCCCTGCAGGAGCATGGGCAAACACAGCCACCTGGCCCAAGACGGCAGCCAGAGTCAGTGTCACATGGCAGGCGGGGGGCTAGCGACGGGGATGTGTGTGCAACTGGAGGGTGAGAGAAAGCCACATGCACGTGCAAGGTAGATTCCAGTGAGGCTGGCCAGCTCCAGGCACCATGTTTCACAGGAGACACTGCCACACAGAAGCCACATCAAGGCAGGTCTAGAAGGGCTCCAGAGCATGGGCATGCTGATAAGTCAGAGTTTAGTCTGGAAAGAGACCACAAGATCACATGCAAAGGGAATCAGACTTATTGTGTCCCTCTGGAAGACAGAACTGGACCACAGACTGAACTTACAGGAGGTAGACTCTGGCCGCCATTGAAAGGAGCAAGTACCAGGCAGCGCCTCCCCACAAGGCGGGCATCCCGGGCTCCCATCCCTGTTGGCATCAGGCAGAGTCCCCAAAGATGTGTCTTGGGGACGGCAGTCTCTGATGGGAGTGGGACTAGAGGCCCCAGGGTAATTTCTTCCTCTCAGACATTACGATCCTATGAAATTCCAGCTCTCAAACCATCCTGCCCTCCCCCACACCTCAGGAAATGTACAGACAAAGGCTGAGGTCAGACTAAAAGCCCCTGTGTCAGGAGCAGGGGAGGAGGGACGTCCTGTCTGTACTGGAAACAGAAGGCCATGTCGCAACAAGCTGTGGAAATGTTACAAGATACAGCAGTTTTTAGTGAAGTGCTTATGAGGATATTTACCTGATGTAGAAAGTGACTCAGACACTTTTTTGGACTTGGGTTACAGAAAAAGACATTTTTGTGCCTTAAAGATCCCATTCTGAAGGAACACCGTGTTCCCCCTCGGGCTCCCAACTCTGGCTGATGGCCTTGATGGCGGGTCTGTGTGGGACCGCGGGCAGTACTGACAGAGGCTCTGGGCCCACACCCGGATCTGTCCCCCGCCCCCTGCCAAGGGTCCCTTCCGGCAACCCCGCTCTCCTGGGCAGCCTGCAGGTCCTGACCCTGTCCAGCCTTTGCAGAGAGCGAGTTCACAGGGGATGCTCACGGGGAAGCTCTCGTCCTCACCTGTCAACTGCTCGGAATCAAACCCCTCGAACTAGTCTTCTCCAGGGGCAGAGAACACAGAGCTGCTGCAGAGGGGCTGAGAGGCAAGTCCGACGCAGCCCGGGTTCCCCAGGGATGTTAGGAATCAACGTGAGCAGCAGCAAGCGTGAGGGTGTTCGCACCCTTCCCTGCCTCCTCTGGGCCTCCTGTTGTGCCAGCAGGAGGGTCAGGGAGGCTGGGATCCTGCAGGAAATAGCCGCTGTGCTCTCTCCTCCTGGTAGTCTTTACATGGGGTTAACTGTCAGCTGCCAGCAGCCACAGATTCTGGCTTGGTTTTGTTTGTGACCTCAGAGCACAATATTTACACTCTGGACTCCTTGTGGAGTTCCCAGATGCTCCCTCAGTGAGGGTCAACTCAGGGCGTGGAACCAGGCCCCAGTGTGCTTTCTCGGATTCTTCTACAGTGACAGGGCAAATGTCTACCAGACCGCCCCAGGGCTCGTGTCTGGACTTCCCCCATCGGGCCGGTGTCATCCACCCAGTTCTTCCTCACTGGGTCCCAGCAACAAAGCTTGAGGTGGCTGGAAGAAGGAACTGTGACAGCCCCTCTCACCATGGCTGTTGGTGCCATCTCTGATGACATCTTGAGGGCAGTGCTGACCAAGCCTGCTGGCACCTTTCACTTCACAGAGCCTCCCACCCCATTTTCTTAGGGCTGCTGGGTGTTCCATTTGGGAAGATTTGGCTCCGTGCTTGCAGTAAAAGCTGAGAAGGATCTGATCTGAAGAAAAACTCATCTTTGTGACTCATCATTCACAACACTTATTGAACTCCTACTCCATACAGGGCACTGGGCTAAGTGCCGGGATACCAGAGAGATTGAAAGGCTAGCTTGAAGTTAAGGAGACTGGAATTGGGTGTAAAATAACCTCAGAGTGTCTCCTGATGTAGATGAATGAATGAATGAATGAATGAATGAATGAATGAATGAATGAGCGAGCCAGCATTCATTCAACATTAAGCATGTTCTCATGTGCTGGACATAATGTCAAGGGCTGGGGAAAATGGGCTAGGAAAGTCTGGCCCCCGACCTGACAGAGGGATAATGGGGGAGGTATGCGTGCGGCAGGACTCAGAGCACTGACAGCCAGTGTAGAGAACGCAGGAGCTAAGGAAACATAGACTGTGTCTGGTCACTACCAGCCTGGCAGAGCTATTCCGCTCTCTAGACCATCTTTCGGTGGTTCCCAGCCTCTAGGTACACCCCCCGCCCTCAATGGAAGAAGGCCTGCCCAGCAGTAAGACTGTCCATGTCACATGCCCCCAGCAGGCACCAGGTTCTGCCTTCCATAGCAGCTCACTGTTTCACTGTTTCTGGATCTCTGTGAAGTGAAGAAACCAAAACAAACTTCTTTATTACTGGCATCACAATCCCTGCAAGGAGTTCACACAGACAGCCAGGCAGGAAAGGCCGTACACTTCTGTTTTCCCTCTACAGACCCCCAGCTGGAGAGCTAGGGGCAAGGTTGTGTTTGCTTTGATTTCCTCTCCCTCCCCCACACCTCTGCTCCTTCCCCTTCATCTCTCCCTGGCCTCCTCCCACCCACCCACCGCACATTTAATATGGATTGCTGGGGCAGGCAAGGCTCTGCTCCCTTAGCCTTCTCTCATGGAAATCTCCTAGGGTGGCTGAGCCGCTGCTATGAATCTAACCTCTGTTCCAGGGACTTCCCCCAGCTTTTGACTATGAGGTCGTCCTTCAGTTCTGAGCCAGTCATGACAGATGAAAGCAAGAATCACGTTAATTTGCCTCAGCCACACCGGTAACGGGCCTCAGGGCCAGGTTCAGGGCAGTTGTGAAGCTCCCATCTCCTGACTGACCCCCTGGCTCCTTCTTTGAGTGTCCCTTGCTGCCAACAAAGCCCTGGGCCTAGAGGCCACCAGCTGCAAGCCCAACTTTGCCTGCTTTCTAACCTGAAGCCAGATTCTCTATGCTTCTCTCCAGGATGGGCCACACCCCATCACTAAGCTTGTTTTGCTCCCCAATTCTGAGCAGTTGCTACCGGCACAGAGGAGGAGGGGAAGAAGGGCTCCTTCCAGTTTCTAGTTCTTGTCAGTATCCCTCCAGCAGCAGAAGGCAGCTGTAGCTCCAAAGCTCAGCTTCTATTGACATGTTCAAGTTCAGTAGGCCTTGCCTCCCTGGAGGTCTGAGAACCAGCCACGTAGCACCCCCTAGTCTGAGGTTCAAGCATAAGCCAAAGGGCCAGGGTACGGTTATCCAGGGTTTCCCAACATGGTATTTAATCAGTAAAATTTCATACAGTGGATTATCTCCTTTTTCTCTTTACGACTTTGTGATATGAGAATATGTAAAACAAAACCAAAGCCCTCCTGGACAAACTAGAGAAGGAAGGTGCTGTGAAGCCACAAGTTAATAAAGGACAGGCTTGCCCAGTGCCCACATATGCCTAGCTCACTTCCCTACCATCCCCATCACCCTTCAGGACAGAAGGATTCAACAGCTTGTCTAAATTAGTACCTACACAGGGATATCCAGCTGATATACGAGATAAAGAGATGAGAGCTTCCAAATGTTCTCATGAAGGGTTTGAGTCAAAACCGAATCCCCTTAAATGTGTTTATGGTAGGCTAAATTCCAAAGCTGCAAATAAAAGACCCTTGTGTTATGTTTGCCCTTTTATTAAAAACAAAAAATAAGAGCATGCGTGCCCCCTTTGTTAAACCCAAGAATGCACTTGTAGTCCAACCCTTTTAATGGAACCTTTAAAAATAAAATTTTATATGGTACTTGTCTTTCTCTGCCTGACTTATTTTGCTTAGAATACACTCTAGATCCATCCATGTCATTGCAAATGCCAAGATTTCCTTCTTTTTGATGGCTGCCTAATGTTCCGTTGTACATATGTATATATGTGTATATATGCATACACAGACACGTATAATACACACACCACATCTTCTTTACTCATTCATCTGTTGATGAACATTTGGGCTCTTTCCATAATTTGGCTATTGTGGATAATGCTGCGATAAACACCAGGGTGCATGTGTCCCTTCGGTCTGTATTTTTGTATCCTCTGGGTAAATACCTAGTAGTGCAACTGTTGAAACTAGTATTATACTGCATGTTAACTCACTGGAATTTGAATAAAAACGTTGTAAAAATAAGTTAAAATAAGTTTTAATTTTCTTTTAGGAGAAAGTGTACAGCAAAGGAGAGGGGCCGAGGGAAAGAGAGAGAATCCCAATCAGGCCCTGCACCATCAGCATGCAGCCTGATTCGGGGCTTGATCCCATAAACTGTGAGAGCCTGAGCTGAAATCTAGAGTCGGGACACTTAACTGGCTGAGCCACCCAAGCGCCCCTAAAATTACATTTTTAAAAATCCTATTTCACCACTTTCTCTAGGATGAGGAACCACAAAGCAGAAAGGAACAGTATTGTCTGTCCTCACAGCTGGGGCCAGTTTCAGGAGCCAGAACACTCAGCCCCAGAAAAGAGCACTCGCCCTGCACTCAGGGATCCTGAGTTCCACCACTTGTTAGCTACATACACTAACTCCTCTGAAACTCTTGTTTTCTCTAAAGCCAGGATCATCAATCCCTATTCAACAAAATCATGAGGAGTGGACTGCCCAGCTCCCCATTCATTCAGCAGGATGCCTGAGTAGGGCAAAATTCTGAGGAGGGCAAGAATGTACTCAGGCATCTCACAACTCTAGGTCTTTTTCAAAAAAGGTTTCCTCGTGCCTAAAACAGGCCACTGAACAAGCCCACTTTTGCTTGTAGAGATACAGAAACACAAAACCTGAATGGACTATTTTGTTGTTTCTAACCCCAAACTGGCTGCCATTTAAACTTACCATCCTTCCAGCAGGGCTGGTTGTCAGTAGTGCGACTTCTGTACCAACGGCTTATAACCCCCTGCCAACATTCTGACGCGCTGCTTTCCCATTCCCCAGAAGCTAGAGAAGCTGGTTGACACCACAGATGACAGGTCAAGACCTTTCACGACTGGACCCCATGTGGCCACTGCCAGAGACACCACAGAACCTGAAGCAGCCACCTCTCAGACACGGCGTGGATGGCTCCAAGCAGCCCATCCTCCCAAGTGGAAAAATGCTGCACTACCCGTACCCCACTATCTGAAGGTCGTATCTCCACACAAAGGTGTACATGGCCACGGCGAGGTTTGCCTCCAGCACCGCCAATCATTGCTGTATTCAGTTCCATGCTGGAACCACCTCGGGGTGACCCACTCAGGCCTACCTAAATTACTCTTTGGAAAAAAATTACCCTTTGGGAACTGATGTGGGTCCATGCCTCATTTCATAAGTCCTTTTGCAATTATGCTGTGGCACAGACCCCTGAAAACGAGTCTACGTTCCTGACCTTACTTAGACATGCGAGAGAAAGGGCTCCTGTGTATGCTATGTGGTCAGAGGGTACCCAGAGTGTGATTCCAAACACTAGCTGAAGACAGCCATATATTTGAGGGTAATCCCTAAGTATTACATACTAGAGTTGAATATATAGCCAAATATATGCTAAATATCCCTTCTGCCCTCCTCAAGTAGTTAGCTGAAGCCAAGATTATACAGTTGGGCTGATTCTGAGGATTTGAATTACTAGAAGCTGTTTTCATATACACCAATTGGGTTATTTAACACAAAATTCAACAGTACTGGATGTCTGAGTCTGAATAAATTATAGAATCATTATGCTGGGAATGGTCTGTTTTTAAAAGGCTCAATTCTGGTGTCACTTTAACTGAACCACAAATTCCCTGAACATTTCTGCACACAGGCATATTAATTCAAACATTCGTAATACAACCCATCTTTGCACTTTGCATAATGCACGTTCAGACCTCTGTGAAATTTTACAATTAGTCCTGCATTTTTTATTAACACATGTGCAATACGTACAGCCACTATTTGTTCTTTATAGAACAAATAAACCCTCGCCTGTGGGGGGGGGGGGGAAACTGCTGGAGAATGCATATGGTGTCGTGCATAATCAATCAGCTTGTGGGGCTTTAACACTAAATGTACATGGATTTAGAGTTTTGGGATAATAACCAAATAGCACTGAATAAGCAGACTGGATATTGAGGACAAGACTGTAAACCTCTACCGATGAGTAATGAACCCAGAGCAATGCAAAAGCAGAAGGAAAAACCAAATGCTGCCAAGAAGGGGCGGGGAGACCTTTTCCCCACCACCAGCCCTACCAAGCATACTACCAGGGGCAGAAGGGATGAATAATAAATGCACAGCTTCAAGTCTCTTTCAGCCAAACATATGTAGACTACGTATTCATAGTATTCCTCTGAGGGTCAGTACAACAGCACTTGATTTACTTGAAGACCCCCCCCACCATGCGTACATGGTTCAGATGTTGAGACTGATGATACCACACGTGTCAAGAGAATGAAAAAAGTTGTATTACTCACAGCAGACCCCCAAGCTCTTCCAAAATGACTTGAGCAAAGGGGCGGGGGGCAAGTGGCTTTGGTTTGCACTGTGGTTGAGGGGAGGGCCAGGGTGAGCAGTGGCCGAGCATGCATAGTTTGAACTTCCTGGCAGCACTCAGAGAACGAGCAAGTCCGTTTTCTTGTTGGCTTTCCCAGAGATGGGACACAAGGGGGATGAAGGAAGGGTGGGGCTAGAATCCTGTCAGCAAACATCAAAAATGGAGCCATGCTCTTTATTACAATTTCCCTACCTTCAAGCTGCCATTTAGGGATTTGAAACCCTACTTGAAATTTACCTACTGTGTGACTCTCTTCTCATCAGTAAAAGTTGTACAATATTTAAAGGAAATAATGTCACACCCATTAAAGGAACTCGCCCAGTGCCTGTATATAACGGATGCTTAATAATTGCTTCTGCATCTCAATCTGGAAATTTACCCTTAGTTTGTGTTCTTATGAAAACCAGAGCCACCAGCTCTAGTAAGACTCTTGAAACTATTTTACCAGAGGTATTGGGATAAGGGTGAGACAGGAAGTACAGAAGGGGCTATAAGGCTAGTGGTGGGGGTGGGGGGATCAGGGAGGGTGCTGGCCAGGGCACTGCAGAGGGCAACCTTCCCAAGACGTGTTACAGAACATGTCTGTAGGAGGCATCTCTTCTGGTCACAGGGGACAGGTAGCTACCCCCACCCGGTGGGGTGGAGCAAAGAACAGGAAATGTAAGTATTATGGATTGAATTATGTCCCCCCATGTATGTGTTTAAGTCTTAACCCCCACTACTTCATAATGTGACCTCCCTCAGAAATACAGTCTTTGCCCGTGGAATCAAGTTAAGATAAGCTCACTGTCAACTACAGTGGGTCCTAAATCCATTATGATTGAAGTCCTTGAAAAAAAAAGAGAGAGACCCACACAGAGAACAATGCCATGTGCTGACAGAGGTGGAGGTTGCAGGCTACGGCTGCCAGCCAAGGCCACCACCAGAAGCTGGAAGAGGAAGGAAGGATGCTTCCCAGGGTCTCCAAAGAGTGAGGCCCGGCTGATACCTTGATTTTGGACTCTTCTCCTCCAGAACTGTGAGAGAATAAATTCTGTTGTTTAAGCCCTACTCTTTGTGCAGTTCTGTTACAGTAGCTCTAGAGAACCAACACAGTACAGAAGAGATCACCCATTACTTCCTTCTTTCCTTCATTGAAGATTTGAGTCTGTAATTTTCCTCAAGATTGGAATAACTGGGGATACTAAAGTTCTTTAGGATGATGAACAAATCACAGATCTTCATATGTTGCCAATGAGCCTTTAATTCCTCAAAATTATTTTAATAATGGGAAGATATTTTAGGAAAAATATCTATAGTTTGAGCTCATGATAATTTTTACACTACATGGTTACTATTACAACAAATGTGCAAAGAGAAGATAAAGATGAATCTTTGCAAGATCTGTAAGCAAAGACCAACGTTAACAGTGATTATCTCTGAGTTATGGGATTATGGGTAATTTTTATTTTCTTTTTGTAACTTTCAAGTTGTCCTCATTGTAATAATTGTTTTTCAAAAATGGCACATTTTTACTTTCCAAACGACATCATTATTTTCATAAAAGCAAGAAACAGGATTCAGGGCTTTGTCTTATGAGCTTTTGTCTTGACTTTCAATCCTGGGGCTCAGAGATCTGTTCATAGCCTCCTGATTAGGCCTAAAAGGATTAGAATGGGGCACGCAGCGGCAGGAACATCATTTGCTCCTTTAGAAATTAGAAAAAAAAATTAACTCATCCTGTCAGCACAAGAAACTCAGGCCAAGGAGCTTTCGGGTAATAGTTTCTGATTTCATATAATATGGACAGTTCTCTTCTTCTCAGGAGTTTTCACAAATTGGCCTTTAAAGTCCAGCTGCTTATAAGTCTCTTTGTAACAAAAATCAAGCATATTTAAGAGTATTCTGATTCTGCTATGACTGCGCAAACCTAATAGAACCTTGTCTCCTGCTCCTTACAACTAAACACCGCAAAAATACGTAAAGCAAATACCTGAGGACTCAAGAACGTAAACGATGGCAACAGACTTTAGAGGAGTCAAACTTAGTGAAGCGCAAGGGTAAGGTTCCCACTAATTTTTCCCCTTTTCTCTCTGCTGTGCCCAGAGTGTGGGGCCCCACTGTGGGGCTGCAGGATGGAGCGACAAGATGGAGGCGAGCTAAAACTGACAGAAACCTTGTCTTTCTGATCAGAGCAACCAAGAAAAAGGCCTCTGTGGGCTGAAGAGTGTAAGGGGAATCTCGCAGAAGGCAAGAATGAACTGGGAAAGGAAGCACAGGACTTGCAGTGTGAACCCAACCAGGTTGATTGTTCTGTATCTTTGATGGTGGCAGTGACCACACGGCTGTGCATACTCGTCCAAATTCACTGGCCACCATACGGTACTTAAAAGGGTTGCATTTTATTATATGTAAGTTATACTTAAACAAAGTTGATTTGAAATTTTTTTTAAAAGAGAGCCCAGAAATAAATCCACAGTGAGCGCTCCAGGCCCAGCGGCTCTACTTCAGAGCTTGTCCAGCCCACCGCCCATGGACTCCCCGCCACGCCTGCAGCGTCCCACACTGCCCGCAGCCCACAGGTCCTGCAGCAGATGTTGGCCCTCACCGACCAGAGCCTGGAGGAGGTGTAGGCCTGTAGGCTCCATGACCAACGTGGGGCTTGAACTCAGGACGCCAAGATCAAGAGTTACACGCTCCACGGACTGAGCCAGCCAGGTGCCCCAAGATCTATCTACTTTCTATGTCTACTACCATAACTCAAAACTAAGCCAGCAGCATTTCTGGACTATTCCAGCTGTGGTAGCCTCCAGACTGGTATTCCTGGTTCCACACCTTGCCTTCCATTGTGGTCTCAGGACAGCCACAGTGATCTTTTAAAAATGCAATCCACTTAAGGATAGGCAAATAGATCAATGGAGTAGAGTTGAAAATGCAGAAATAAACCCATACATATATGGCCAATTGATTTTCTACAAGGGTGCCAGGATCATCCAGTGGGGGAAAGAACAGTCTTGTGAACAAATGGTCTGGGAAAAAACTGGATCTCCATACACAAAAGAATGAATCTGAACCCTTACCTAACACCACATACAAAAATTAACTCAAACTGACTGAATACTTAAGTGTAAGAGCTAACCCTATAAAAACTCTCAGAAGAAAACATAGGTATAAATCTTCATAACCTTGAATTAAGTAAGCAATGGTTTCTTAGATATGATGCCTAAGGCACAGGCAACAAAAAAAAAGAACAAAGTGGATTTCATTAAAATGAAAAATTTTGTGCTTCAAAGGACACTATCAAAAAAGAAAAAAGACAACTTACAGAATGGGATAAAAGATTTGCAAATCATATATTTGATAAAAGGCTAGTATCCAGAATATATAAAGAACTCTTACAACTCAATGATGAAAAGACAAATGACCCAGTTAAGGAATGAGCAAAGGATTTGAACAGACATTTCCCTAAAGAAGAATGGCTGAAAAATACATGAAAAGATGTTCAATGTCATTAGTCTTTGGAGAAATGCAAGTCAAAACCACAATGAGCCACTGGTGTGGCTATAACAAAAAAGACAATAACAAGTGTTGGTAAGGATGTGGAGAAACAGAAAACCTCATAAGTGGCTGATGGGGAATGGAAAATGGTGCAGCCGCTTTATAAAAGTTTGGCATTTCCTCAAAAAGTTAAACATAGAGTTACCATATGACTCAGCAGTTCTCCCTAGACATATGCTCCCACAAAAACATCTACGTGAATGTTCATAGCAGTATTCATATAACCAAAAGTGGAAATAACCTGAACTTCCATCAGCTGATAAATGGGTAAACAAAATATATCCATACAGTGGAATATTATTTGGCCTTAAAAAGGGATAAAGCAGTGATACACAACAACTTGGAAGAACCATGAAAACATGCTATAGGAAATGTGTCAGTCACAAAAGGCCCCAGACTGTGTGATTCCATTTATATGAAATGTCCAGAAGAGACAAATCTGTAGAGACAGAAAGATTAGTGGCTGCTGGGTGGGAGGAGGGGAGAATGGGGAATCACTGCTAATGGGAACAGGCTTTCTTCTGGGGGTGATGAGAGTGTTATGGAAATAGATAGCGGTGATGGTTGCACATTGTGAATTTCCTAAAAGCCATTGAATTGTATGTGTAATTTTAAGGGTGAATTTTATGATATGTGAATTACCTCTCAAAAAATCAATACTAATAAAAAAATACAATTAAGAGGCGCCTGGGGCGCCTGGGTGGCGCAGTCGGTTAAGTGTCCGACTTCAGCCAGGTCACGATCTCGCGGTCCGTGAGTTCGAGCCCCGCGTCGGGCTCTGGGCTGATGGCTCAGAGCCTGGAGCCTGTTTCCGATTCTGTGTCTCCCTCTCTCTCTGCCCCTCCCCCGTTCATGCTCTGTCTCTCTCTGTCCCAAAAATAAATAAACGTTGAAAAAAAAAATTTAAAAAAAAAAAAAAGAGGCGCCTGGATGGCTCAGTCGGTTAAACGTCCGATTCTTGATTTTGGCTCAGGTCATGACCTCACGCTTCCCGAGACCAAGTCCCATGTCGGGCTCTGAGCTAATAGCATGCAGCCTGCTTGGGATTCTTAACCTGTCTCCCCTTCTGCCTCTTTCTCTATCTCAAAATAAATAAATAAACTTTTTTAAAAATGCAATTCATGTCAAAAAAAAGAAAGAAACCCACACATATAAGGTCAATTAACTTATGACAAAGGAGCCAAGAATATACAATGGGGAACGGCAGTCTCTTCAACAACTGAACAGCCCCATGCAAAAGAGTGAAACTGGACCACCATCTTCCACCATACATAAACATCAACTCAAAATGGATTAAAGACTTGACTTGAACATAAGACCTTAAACCATACAACTTATAGAAGAGAACACAGGCAGTAAGCTCCTTGATGTGGGTTTCGATGATGATTACATTTGACACCAACAGCAAAGATAAACAATGAAGCTATATCCAACTAAAAGCTTCTGCATAGCAAAGAAAACCATCAATAAAATGAAAAGTCGGGGCGCCTGGGTGGCGCAGTCGGTTAAGCGTCCGACTTCAGCCAGGTCACGATCTCGCGGTCCGTGAGTTCGAGCCCCGCGTCAGGCTCAGAGCCTGGAGCCTGTTTCCGATTCTGTGTCTCCCTCTCTCTCTGCCCCTCCCCCATTCATGCTCTGTCTCTCTCTGTCCCAAAAATAAATAAACGTTGAAAAAAAAAAAATTAAAATGAAAAGTCATTCTACTGAATGGGAGAAAATATTTGCAAATCATGTATCTGATAAGGGGCTAATATCCAAAATATATAAAGAACTCATCCAACTCAATAGCAAAAAACAAACAATCCAATTTAAAAATGGGCGGAAAACCCTAATAGACATTTTCCCAAAGAAAACATGCAGATGGACAACAGGCACATAAAAAGATGCTCTATATCATTAATCATGAAGAAATGCAAACAAAGCCACCATGAAATATCACCTCACACCTATTAGAAGGGATATTAACAAAAAGGCAGGAAACAAGGATTGGTGAGGATATGGAGAAAAGGAAAATCTTATACACTATTAATGGGAATATAAATTGGTGTAGCCATTATGGAAAACAGTATGGAAGTTCCTCAAAAAATTAAAAACAGAACTACCATATGATCAAGCAATTCCACTTCTGGGTATTTATCTGAAGAAAACAAAAACAACTGGACAAGATATCTGCACCACCATGTTCACTGCACCATTATTTACAATAGCCAAGACACGGAGACAATCTAAGTGTCCACTGATGGATAAATGGATAAAGAAACTATGGATGTGTGTGTGTGATGTAATATTATTTACCCATGAAGAAGAATGAAATCTTGCCATTTGCAACAACATGGGTGTGCTTCAAAAGCATTATGCTAAGTGAAGTAAGTGAGACAAAGAAAGACAAATACTGTATGATCTCTCTTATATATGGAATCTTAAAAAAAAAAAAAAGCTTATATATAAAGAGAACAGATTGGTGGTGGCCAGAGGCAGGGGGAAGGGTGAGAGAAATGGGTGAATTACTATTTTTTTTTTAGTTTAAATAGAATTATTCTTTATTTAAAAATATTAAAAATCTCTTTAAAAGTTAAAAAAAAAAAAAAAAGAAGAAGAAGCTGGTACTGTCTCCATAATAGTGAGCATAGAATCTGGTAAGGAGGCAGCCAGGTATGATGGAAAGCACATCCTGTTTACTAAGCCAGGTGGCCTTGAACAAGTCATTTAACCTCCTGGATTATTTGTTTCCTCATCTATAAAATAGGGAGTATAATAACTAACCTCTAAAAGAATTCTGTGTGAGAACTAAATAAAAGCCAGCGTCCAGGCAAGTGCAATTAGTAGATGTTAGAGTATTTCTACCTCAGATGATCACTTGGAGAGCATCGCAGTGGATGACAAGGGAAAGGCGACAAAGACAGGCCTGACTAGCGGCAAAGCTGTTGGATTCACATCACCTGCTGCCTTATAACAACCTGTTCTAAGCAAAAAGTGTTCCATGATTAAATGTTTAGGAAGTGCTGAATTAAATAAATGTCCCTACTTTATGGCAAAACTGCAAAAGACGACAGACTAGGCAAAAGTTTTCCAATGAATTTTGCCAAGGATCCCTTTTTAGGATCCCTTCTTTAGTCTCCCAAGAAATTATTTCCTTAAAATAATAACTTTGGGAATACTTTGGGGAAAGCTGACCTCTTGCAATGAGCCTAGGAAGGGAATTAAAAGCAAAAATGAACTATTGGGACCTCATCAAGATAAAAAGCTTCTGCACTGCAAAGGAAACAATCAACAAAACTAAAAGGCAACTGACAGAATGGGAAAAGATATTTGCAAATATAATCCAGTGAAGAAATGGGCAGAAAACACGAATAGACACTTCTCTAAAGAAGGCACCCAGATGGCCAACAGGCACAAGAAAGGATGCTCAACATCGCTCCTCATCAGGGAAATACAAATCAAAACCACACCGAGATATCACCTCACGCCAGTCAGAGTGGCTAAAATGAACAAATCAGGAGACTATAGATGCTGGAGAGGATGTGGAGAAATGGGAACCCTCTTGCACTGTTGGTGGGAATGCAAACTGGTGCAGCTGCTCAGGAAAACAGTGTGGAGGTTCCTCAAAAAATTAAAAATAGAACTACCCTATGACCCAGCAATAGCACTACTAAGAATTTATCAAAGGATACAGGATTGCTGATGCATAGGGGCACATGTACCCCATGTTTATAGCAGCACTTTCAACAATAGCCAAATTATGGAAAGAGCCTAAATGTCCATCAACTGATGAATGGATTAAGAAACTGTGGTTTATATACACAATGGAATACTACATGGCAATGAGAAAGAATGAAATATGGCCTTTTGTAGCAACATGGATGGAACTGGAGAGTGTTATGCTAAGTGAAATAAGTCATACAGAGAAAGTCAGATACCATATGTTTTCACTCTTATGTGGATCCTGAGAAACTTAACAGAAGATCATGGGGGAAGCGACGGAAAAAAAAAAAAAGGTTAGAGAGGGAGAGAGCCAAAACATAAAAGACTCTTAAAAACTGAGAACAAACTGAGGGTTGATAGGGGGTAGGAGGGAGGCAAGGGTTGATGATGGGTATTGAGGAGGGCTCCTGTTGGGATGAGCACTGGGTGTTGTATGGAAACCAATTTGATAATAAATTTCATATTAAAAAAGAAAGAAAGAAATGAGCCTAGGACTGAGAGTCAGGAGACCTGGCCTCTAGTTCTGGTCCAAGTAAATTTACCTCCCTGAGCCTCAGTGTCCACTTCTCCAAAATGGGAAACTTAGGCCAGAATCTCTCCTCCAAGATCTTTTTGGATCTAACTTTCCACAATTCTATGGCTTCTGCAAAATATACTAGATTGTCTTGCATTGGAGGGAAGGTGAACCAGAGACCTCTGAATTTCCAAATAATTCTTCAAAAATGCCCATATTTTCAGCTCCAAATATCACAAACAAAAATTAACTTCTTTATGGCATGAGCATTTCCAGAAGTATTACAACTCATTCATGGCATATGAATATATCACTTTCCACGAGTTCTCAACACCACTGGTTCATCTAATGTTTCCAGAAGCTTCTGCAATTAGCTCCGTTATATTTAAATTCTGCCCACTAAATTGAATAAGATGTTCCCTCTTCTCTTGCAACAAAGCTGTCTGGTTCAAAAAAATAACAGAGCTAACAAGGGACAACAGGAAAGCTGCACTGTGCAGGCAGGTGGCTCATGTAAAAAACCCTCATGTGATTCATTTCCCAGGACTAACTCGTGATCGACTCCAACTCTGCATCTTCACCTACAACTAGAATGTTACAGCGATGGCTTACAAAAGATGATGTAGTGGTTCCCCTTCCACACAAGTATGTTCTAGAAGGTTTAGAATCTATCAGCTATTACCAATATATACAAATAATTCATTTGCGATTGATCAAAGACTAGCACTAACCATAAGATTTATACTTTTTGTTTCCTAAATAAATCAAGGGATACACCAGTATTATAGAGATGTCAGTTCTCACCAAATTTATACATATATTCAATGTGATTTCAATCAAAAGTCAACTAAGATGTTTTGTTTTGGGGTTGTTTCTGTTTTGTTTTGTTGTTACAGAAATTGGTAAGATGTTTCTTCAATTTTTTATGGAAAGCCAAAGATCCAAGAGTACCTAAGACAAGCTGAGAGAATGATGGCAGGGAAATTATATTACAAGCAACAATAATTATAAAACTTCCTTAATTAGGACAGTACAATGTTGACCCAGGAGACAAACCATTGGACATCTGATTTATGATAAAGATAGCGCTGCACATCAGTGGGGAATTGACGGACTTTTCAGTGAATGTTGATCTTTATATCATACATAAAATTAATTCCAAATAGAGTATAAATCTAAATAGGAAAGGTAAAAAAAAAAAAAAGAAAAGATAAAGCTTCCCAAAGATAATATAGAGTGATATCTTCATGATCTTGGAGTAAACAAACATTTCTTAATGAGGACACAGAAACCACTAACAATAAAGGAAAAAACTGAGAAACAGGACCTAATGAAAATGTTAAATACCTACATATCAAAAAACATCATTAAAAGAGTAAAATATGGAAGTTATAGAGTAAGAGAGAACATATTTGCAATACACAAAACCAACAAAAGACTAACCTGGAATATATAAAGATTATTTATAAATCAAGAAGAATAAAGCAAGTGACTCAATTTTTGTTAATGGTCAAAAGACTTCTAAGGGCACTTCTCAAAAGAGAAAATACAAGTAGTCAATAAACATACGTGAAGATGCTTAAACCTTAGTCATCAAGAAAATGCAAATTAAAATCATGATGAAATACCATACACACACACACGAAGAACTAAAATTAAGAAGATGGACAATTCCAAGTTTCAGAAAGGATATATAGCCACTGGAATCTTTCATGTATACTGGTTAGACAATAAATTGGTGTAACCACATCAGAAAACTGGTGACTTCTACTGAAACTGATCACACACATATCCTAAGACCCAGCAATGCCATTCCTGCATCTGTACCCATAAAAGTGTGGCACGTGTGCACTAAAAGACATGTACAAGATTTTTCAGAGTAACATTATTTGTAAGAGCATTAGTCTAAAAGCAATTTAAAAAGTCCATCAATAGTTGGATAGACATAATTATAGTATATTCAGACAATGGAATAATACAGCAATAAAAATAAATAAACTATTGCTAGACATAATGATACTGATGAATCTTTCAAACATTATGTTGAAAGAAGCAAGACACCAAAAAGAAATATAGTCAGCTCTGCCAAAATGTGATGTATATGTTCCTAAAGATCACCACACTATGCAAAATCAAGCAATTAAAACCACAGGGCTTAGAAGATATTTACAAATGACATATCTGATATAGGGCTAGTATCTAAAATATATAAAGAACTTATACAACTAACTCAACCCTCAAAACAACAAATAATCCAATTAAGAATGGGCAGAAGACATGAACAGGCATTTCTCCAAATAAGACATACAAATGACCAACAGACACATGAAAAGATGCTCAACATCAGTAATCATCAGGGAAACAGAAATCAAAACCACAATGAGATATCACCTCACACCTGTCAGAATGCCTAAAATCTAAAACACAAGAAACAACAAGTGTTGGTGAGGATGTGGGGAAAAAAGAATCCTGGTGCACTGTTGGTGGAAAGCAAACTGGTAGAGCCACTGTGGATGAGAGTATGGAGGTGCCTCAAAAAATTAAAAATAGAATTATCATATGATCCAGCAATTACACTACTGGGTATTTACCCAAAGAATACAAAAACACTAAGTAAAAAAGATATATGCACCAGGATGTTTATGGCAGCATTATTTACAATAGAAATTATGGAACCAGCCCAAGGGTCCACCAAAAGATGAATAAATAAGTGGTATACACACACACACACACACTGAAATATTATTCAGCCATAAAAAGAATGAAATCTTGCCATTTGTAACAACCTGAGTGGATCTAGAAAGTAAAATGCTAAGTGGAATAAGTCAGTCAGAGAAAGACAAATACCATATGATTTCACTCATATGTGGAATTTAAGAAACAAAACGAACAAAGAAAAAAGAAACAAACCAAAAACAGCCTCTCAAATATAGAGAACAAACTGATGATTACCAGAGGGGAGATGGATGGGGAGTGGGAGTTAAATAGGTAAAGGAGATTAAGAATACACTTATCATGATGAGCACCGAGTAATGTATAGGATTGTTGCATGACAGTATTATATATCTGTAAGTTATACAATATTGTATGTTAATACTGGAGTTAAAAAAAAACAACTAAGGGTTAAGGAAAAAAAAACATAAGGGCATAGAGTTAAGGGCATAGTATTCAAAAACTTTGTCAGTGACACATAAAAGTAAAAAAAACAAATCTAAGGGATGCCTGGGTGGCTCAGGTGGTTGAGCATCCAACTCTTGATTTCCGCTCAGGTCAAGATCTCGCATTTCAAGAGACCGAGCCCCACGTCAGGCTCTCCTCTGTCAGAGAGGAGCCTGCTTAGAATTCTCTCTCTCTCTCTCTCTCTCTCTCTCTCTCTCTCTCTCTCTCTCTTTCTCTCTCTCTGCTCCTCCCACACTTGCCCTCTCTCTCAAAATAAATAAAACACTAAAAAAAGAAATCTAATAATATTGGTAGCATGGATTTACACATGTAAAATTGTTAAGAAATGAATCAAGTACTAAAATAATATTTGTATTTGCAAAGTAGGTTTCCTTATTGAAGTGGACATAAAAAACCAAAGGGGGCACCTGGGTAGCTCAGTCAGTTGACTCTTGATTTTGGCTCAGGTCATGATCTCGAGGTTCATGGGATCAATACCCACATCAGTTTTTGTGCTGAGCACGGAGCCTGCTTGGGATTCTCTCTCTCTCTCTGCCCCTCCTCTGTTCACACGTGCATGCTTGCACTCTCTCTCCCCCAAATAGTAAATAAACTTTAATAGTAATAAAAAAAAGAAGTGGGTATCAGAGGGCTGCAGCTTGTGGGTAATCATGGAGTGATGGAAGGAGGGTTACCTGATGCTGGACGGAGTGTTGTAATACAGGATGTGGATGGGTGTGGTTCACAATGAGGAACGGAAGCAGCTGGTAGATGTTTGAGGTGTGTGCATGTGCGTATGTTCTGTACTTCTACTGGGCTCAGTTCAGCTGGGTGCAGTTTTCTGCATTCACCTAGGGTTTCTTGAAGACAAAACTACATATAAGCAAACACTCAACTGCATTATGCTCAGATTGCTCCCTAAGTAGTAATCATGATGAAAGTGAAATCCACACTTTCAAAAACAAGCAGTACTGCTGAACTGATAGTACCTTATTACTCTATTTATATAAAGTCAAAACACGGAAAATTCACCCCTGACATTAGATATCAGGATGCAGATTACTCTAGAGGGGGTTGTAACTAGAAAGGATCACAAAGAGAAACTTCCATAGTGCTGGGTATCAAACAGGTGTGTCTACTTTGAAAATTCATCATGCTGCACACTTAAGGTTTGTGCACTTCATGTATATGTTTAAATAAAAGTTCCAAAAAAAAGGCATGTTACATTAAAAATTGAAAAACAAGATCTACGCCTTTTGGGAAAGCTCCCTGGGCCTTGAAGATAAATGATGAGGTTTTCCTACCCCACTGGATAGACATTAAGTTCCTTCCCAAGCAAGTATACTAATCATCCATACTTATGTCACAAACATTTATATAGCTCTTCTCATGCAGCGTTCAGCAGTCCATCATTCACACCCTAAAGAAGAACAAAGTAGGATTCCTAAGTTACCAACTCCAGACAGGTACTTAGCAGAAACCCCAGCATCTTCCTAGCAGTGAAAAAGGAGCTAGATGACACAACTTCGAGTCTCAGCTCTGCCATTTCCTAGCTGAGTGAGTCTGTCAAGTCACTTAACTAAGTTCAAGCTCCCTCACTTACCTGTAAATGCTCAATCTATATTACAGGGCTGTAAGCAATGAAAACGCTTTTCAAAATGTAAAGAGATATATATTGTAGGATACAATTAAGTATTTCCTCTCCCACGTTCAACTGAAATTTAGTTGGTCTCCTCCCATGTTGGTGTAGGTCAACAATATCTTGGACATCAAGACTCCGAATAACAAGCATGGCTGGCATCACCTAAGGTTTTCTTTTTTTTAAATACAGCCCCATGTGTAATGAGGGGTTCCACAAAAGCATTTAGATGGTGATGGTGGTGAGCATTTGGTGCTCAGATGGATTTAGGTCTTTGTGAGAAAAACATGTGTCCACACAGCATTTTGATGTATGTTTAGATCTAGAGGCATTTTTAAAACTTCCTCTCCACCTTACTGGAGTCAGCTGTCAGTTATCTGTGTGGAGACAAGACTTTTCATTACAGCTGACACTGCCCCCACTCCACTCTCTGCTGCCCTGGTCATTGTCTTCCTAACGCTCTTCCATTTTAATCTCCTAAAATTCAAGTTCTGTTTTCCTTATCAAATCAAGCAAATTGAAGAGGCTGCAAAATCTGATATCTAATAATATGCCTCTAAACCCAGGTGCTGATTACTTGGATATGTTACAGTTTGGATTATCTGTACCACCAGACATCTGAAAGTTACCAAGAGCTGTTGGGTCCTTGTAGCCTTCAAGAATCTCAAAGCACATTATAGATTCTACCCACTAAACTCAGTGGGAGAGACACACACACAGAATAGTGTTTTCTTCTTCTTAGCCATGGTGCAACAAATCTAGGCTTGAAGAGATTGGCACTAGCAGGGCACTTGAAGGGAAACTAGAAATTTCCCATATTGTTAAGTAATGCTGGAACTGAAAGATCAATTATGGGAAAGAATCTCAGGGTGATAAAAGGTGCATTTCAACCAGAATCACTAAAGATGTTTACTGAAATACAGATTCCTGAGTACCAACCTAGACTTACTGAATCAGAATCTCTTAGAGGTAGGGGCTCAGGATTCTGCATTTTATTTTAAAGTTTATTTTATTTATGGAGAGAGAGAGAAGAGAGATAAAGAAGAGAGAAAGCAAGGGAGGGACAGAGAGGGAGAGAAAGAGAGAATCCCAAGCAGGTTCCACACTGTCAGCATGGAGCCCAACATGGGGCTCGATCTCAGGAACCATGAGATCACGACCTGAGTCGAAACCAAGAGTCAGATGCTCAACTGACTGAGCTGCCCAGGAGCTCCATGGGTTCTGCATTTTAAATAAGCTTTGCAAGTGATTCTGATGAGCATCAAGTGTGGAAACCATACTGGAGGTTGAGCAAGAGAACAGCTGACATCATACTGATTAATGATGACACAAAGGGGAGCAATCTCATCAAGAAAGCTGTGTTAGACCAGGTCAACCTTGAAATCATTCAACATTGTGTTAATAATGAGAAATGCAGCTACCAGGCATCATGCATGGAGCCACAGACAGGAGGCAGGAGAGAATGTCATACATATTTAACATTGAGTTGTCACAGCAAATAAACAAAACCAGAAAATTTCCTACATACCATTCTGAGGGCTCATCAGAGGTGAGATGTGGCCCAGGTGTTCCTGCTACTTCAGCATGCCCCTGGCTATACATACAACTAACCCCCGACTCGTGTGCACCCATCTGTTTACTGGATGGATTGATAAAGAGCATTTCCTCTGCAGAGCTTGGCAAAGTCACATTACCAGGCATTGCAACTCATAAGGACACTAGAAATGCCAAACTACCATGATGAAAAACAGGGACTAGCATGGTTCCTGGACTTTAGCAGATGACCAGTGAATAGTTTTTGGATTTATAGAGTGAAGTAGGAAAGAGACAATGAGATGGAATGATATGGGAGGATGGAAGGAAGAGTAAACTGATAGAAGGAAGGTCAGGTGAATGGACAAATGGACAGATGAACAAATGGATTAATGAACAGGTAGAATAACTATGCCAGACCAATTATCTTTCAGCCCCAAAATAATTTTTAAAAATTACTGAGATGTAATTATAATACTTTAAAATTTGCCCATGTAAAGTGTATAATTCAATGGCTTTTGGTATACTCAGAGTTGTGCAACCATCACCACAATCAATTTTAGAATACTGTATCAGCCCCTTCCCAAAGAGGACCCCATGCTCATTAGACATTACCCTCTAAAACCCCATCCCTTCCAGACCTAAAGCAACCATTAATTTATTTTTTATCTCCATAGATTTACCTATTCTGGATATTTCACACAAATGGAATCATATCATATGTGGTCCTTTGTGATCGGCTTCTTTCAAGATTCATTTATGTTGTAGCATGTACCAGCACTTTATTCCTTTTTAGTACTGAGTAACACTCCATTTTCTAGATTATACCACATCTTATTTACCTATTCATCAATTGATGGACATATGGGCTGTTCCCACTTATTCCATTATTATGAATAATGCTGCTATGAACATTCATGTATAATGTATATAATTTGGGTAGATCTATATTTTCATTTTTCTTGGGTATATACCTAGGAGTAAATTTCTAGGGTAATTGTTTAACTTTTTGAAGCAGTTCCAGACTATTTTCCAAAATGTCTGCTTTCTACTATATTACATTTCCCCAGGTGGTGTATGAGGGTTCAAATTTCTCCTCACCAATACGTAGTTTTCATTTTGGGCTTGTTCATTTCTTATTACAGCAATCCTAGTGGTTGTGAAGTGGTTATCTCATTATGGCTTTGATTTGCATTTTCCTGATGGCTAATGATGCTCAATACCTTTTCATGTGACTATTGGTCATCTGTAGATCTTCTTTGGATAAATATCTATTCAATCCATTTTATATTGAGTTATGTGTCATTTCATTATTGAGTTGTAATAATTCTTCATGTATTCCAGATACAAATTATCAGATATATGGTTTGCAAAATTTTTATGGTTGCATTTTTACTTTCTTGATGATGTCCTTCAAATCACACACACAAAATTAATTTTGATGATGTCCAACTGATCCATTATTTTTCCTTTTGTTACTTGTCTTTTGATGCCATATATAAGAAATCATCGGATAACCAGGGTCACAAAGATTTGCCCCCAAAAGAATTTTGTAGTTTTAGTTTTTACACATAGGTCTTTGATGAATTTTGAGTTAATTTTTGTATATGATATGAGGTAGGGATCCAACTTCATTTTTTTGCATGTTGAATATCCACCAAACTATTTTTGACAGAAGAAAAGGGGCCATGTGAGTAGAATAGCATTAATATAATAATATTACCAATAATGAGCTACCATTAGTAAGGGCTGTGCAGTTTTATATTTATTATTACCTTATTTAATCTCCACAGTCACCTACGAGGTGCATATTTTTCTTAATATACAGCTGAGAAGCTGAGTGTTAGTGTATCTTGTCCAAGGTCCCAAAGATGGTAAATGATTCAATTGTGTTTGACTTCAGAGTCCTTTACCACCATTCTACACTACCACTAAAACACAACTCTCAGTGGGGCACCTGGGTGGCTTAGTCAGTTAAGGGTCCAACTTCAGCTCAGGTCATGATCTTGCAGTTTGTGGGTTTGGGCCCCACATTGGGTTCTGACAGCTCAGAGCCTGGAGCCTACTTCAGATTCTCTCTTTCTCTCTCTGTCCCTCCCCCACTTGTGCGCCCTCTCTCTCTCTCTCTCAAATATAAACAGTAAAAAAAAAAAAAAACCACAACCCTCAGAAATTAGGAGATTTCTCAAACACACCTACCTTCTTATAGCAATCCAATATGAATTCATGTATCAAGAATTTATATGATGCCTTCTATTTATATTTGAAGCATTTGATCATTTCTTGGATGTTTTTAATGGTATGTCTGACTCAAAGGAAAATCAGGATTTCTATAGAATTTAAGAAAGACTTCTTTTTCCGGCAATGGCAGGTAAGTTATTTGGACTAATTCTCCCTGGAATTGGAAGTAAAAAATCTCACCAGAAGAAAAAAAAAACAAAAGTAAAATTGCTAGATAAATACTTTATTTTTTTCAAAAGGCTGGCAATGTTCAGCACAACAGTAAGGAATTTCCTGGCCAAAATCTAAGAAAAAGTGAGAACCAAGGGAGACAAGGGAAGTTCTTTAAAAAGTTTTTTTGTCATGGGGCGTCTGGGTGGCTCAGCTGGCTAAGCATCCAACTTCAGCTCAGGTCACAATCTCACAGTTCGTGGGTTCAAGCCCCACACTGGGTTCTGTGGTGATGGCTCGGTGCCTGGAGTGTGCTTTAGATTCTGTCTCCCTCTCTCTCTCCACCCCTCCCCCACTCACACTCTGCCTCTCTCTCTCTCTCTCTCTCTCTCTCAAAAATAAATAAACACAAAGAAAAAATTTTTAAATGTTTTTGTCATGAGAACATTTGTTTTTCCAGATTGTGATACAATATTTGGGGTAAGATAACAGAAATAAAATTCCAGGCTGCTAAAAGTAGTGAGTCTAATAGCAAACCACAAAAGCATATTAGATTAGGGCCTAAAAAGGAATCAAATCACCTATTGGTTAATGGTGAACCAGAAGTAAACATAGCCTCTTTCTTCAAGACAGAAGAAGAAGTGAATCTCTCCCTAAAAAAGTATAACCATGAACCAGTACTATCTGGTATCCATCAAATATAAGCACAAATTTTGTCTGGAATAAGGTACCTTTGTAGTGGACCACAGGAAAAACCCACATATAATCACATAAGACGATGATCAGCACACAAAGATAACCAAGCATACAAGGAAAGAGGTGATATCAGTAAGACCCAGCACAAAAAGAAGACAGTACATATAAATACAGATTTAATATATTGAAAGTATCAAACATTGATTATAAAGCAATTATACTCACTACATTTAAGAAACAAAAGACAAGGGATGCCTGCGTGGCTCAGTTGGTTAAGTGTCCAACTTCGGCTCAGGTCATGATCTCCCAGTTCGTGAGTTTGAGGACCACATTGGGCTCCACACTGACAGCACAGAGACTGCTTTAGATTCTCTGTCTCCCTCTCTCTCTACCCCTCCCTCCCTCCCTCCCTCTCTCTCTCTCTCTCTCTCTCTCTCTCTCTCTCTCTCTCTCTCTCTCTCAAAAATAAATAAACATTAAAAAAATAAGAAACAAAAGACAAATTTGAAAATATCTGCAGAGAACAAGAAACTACAATACATAACCCTTCCAGATGAATTTGGCCTTGGAAAAAGTATTAATTCAGGTAGTCTACTGAACAAGCTGCTTATCTCCACAAAGACCACCTCTTTGTCTTGGCATTTTCCTCAGCACTTGCATATTCCCTCAAACTGCAGAGGCAAAGGAAAGGAAACAGAGAAGTCTGTAGAGGCCATTTTTTCTTCAAAATTCAGAAATTAATCTATGTTATCTACAAAAGCAGCAGATAAACCTCAAGTATTTTTGTCTATCTCAGGCACCAAAACCATTAAACTATAAATATTATGAAGACTTAGATAATTCCCTAAAATCTTCCCTGGGAGAATTCTGAAGATCTCTTCTGTCTTTCCTATCCTTTGACACTCAGCATCCCTTGTCATCTCTCACATAGCTTCCTGACTGGCCTCTCTGTTCTAAGCACTGCTCTTCTAGAAACAGCCTCCACAATTACCTCTACGTAGATCTTTCAAAAAATGAGAATCATGGTACTGTCTTGCAAAAATCTTTCTGTGACCCACCCCTCCCCAGCCTATTAAGGATGAAGTCCATACTCTGTACCTAAAAAAGCAAGTACCTAAAAAAAGCTCCTACCTTTTTGGTGTTCTCTGGTGCAACCAGCCTATTCATCAACATCACACCTTGCATCTTTCCTGCCATGATCCTGAGATGCTTAGACTTTGTTCAGTGTGCAATTTTATGCCTTCATGGCTTTGTGTATGCTGTATCTATCCCTCAAGTCTGGTACTTCTCATCGTTGAAGCTCACCTCTGATGTCCAACCTCCTCCATGATGACTTTCTCACTCAGAATATAAAGTTAAGCATTCACCTCTTTGTTCCCAAAGCACTTATCAAAACTGGTATGTCCCAAAGCACTGTTGCACATTCTTCCACAACTGATTACCACTGTATCCTAAGCACTCGGCATAATGACCGGCAGGAATATAGGGAGGCCCTCTCCTTCAAGCATTTTTCTATGTAAAATAGATCTTAAGCCTCATTCAAACTCACTTAACCACTGTGCCTCTTTTTCCTGAATCAGATAGTCTGAGATGTTTCCCAATTTCTTATTTCCTTACTCTATACTTTTGCTTCTTTTAGTAAAATCTTCGCTGATGCAATGCACAAGGTATGATCCAAGTCTCTAGTGATCTTGTTGGGGCAGCCACCAAGTGAGGAAAGTAATCAAGACTCAAGCTTCAAATATGATAAAAGTAAGTGATAGGTAACTGTAGACATGAATAGAATGTTAAGACCGGACCAAAAGCAATTCTTTTATGTTAAAAGTTACCTGGTGTCTTCTAGCTTAGTAAAAACACAATGACATTCCTAGGAAAGGTGTGTTTCCCCAAACAGGCCTATATGACCATCCACTGGCTATTTGCCATTTGAAAGTCAGCACACAACAGTGCCCGTTATGTCGTCTGACATTTTTTGATTGTGTGTGATTGACAACCTTAAGAATATAAATGATCCGCTCTTATACATTGTAACAAATGTGCTCAAAAACCTGCTCACCTAGGGGATTCAGCTTGGAACAAAGGTTATGAAAGTGGTCCCATCTACCCAATGTGTAAAGAATAACTGAGGAAAGGGAAATCAAGCGAAAGCCCATGTTCCTGAGTCATAAACTGGGTGGCCTGGCCTCTCCCAAGCAAGCCAGATACACCTAATGCTCTCTGGTGTTATAACAGTGTTATAACCGCTGTCTCAGCCCTCAGTTGTCTGTTTTCTTCTCCCTCTAAAAGCCACAGGTTTTAGGTAACTCCCTTTGCTACCTACTCCTAATCCCATGAAGATGTCTATCAACATAGCAAGACAATCACCTTTAAGACAAAATTTTAGATTTCCCTTTTGCTTTACTGATAGGTGAGTCAGTTTTTTTCCCCCAAGGTCACATGAAAGCACCACTAGAAAAAATAAAGAAAAGTCCTGAGACATGCTGCGTAGAGATCTAAATAGGGCTCAAATTAGCAGCTGCCTCCTTCTCTAGGCAAGAGCTGGCAGCAGCTGGAGTGTGACAATACTCAGAGGAGAACAGAGGGGAGCAAAGGGGCACTGCACTGAGGGACAAAGGATTCAAGCCTCAGGACCGCTGGATGCTGGGCCACTTCCAAGTGGGGCGGTCCATCCTGCCTGACCTCCCAGGAAGCCTCAGTGTGCCCCTTGACACGGGGTGACATATACTTCCAGACCAGCTATTTCTATCTGCTGCTTCCGGTATAATCAGCATCATGGGTTAGAGAAGGACACATGAGAAGATAAATATTAAGCACAGACTTAACTTGAACCTAACTTGAAGAGGGTGCTTCTGACCTTCTAGTTCTGGACTTATGTGTTGAACTGCTCTGTTTCTTTGGTGGGGGGGTGGGGGAAGAAGTCACTGCCAACCCATCTGAATACCTTATCCCACCACCTTCCTACACCACACATCCTATGTGAGTTTCCCAAGGTTGCCGTAACAAAGTACCAAAAACAGAACGGCTTAAACCACAGAAATTTACTGTCCTAGTTCTGGAGGCTAGAAGTCTGAAGGCAAGTTGTTGGCAGGGTCATGCTCCCTCTGAGGCCCCTAGGGGAGGTTGCTTCCTTGCCTCTTGCTGCTTCTGGTGGTTCCAGGCTTCCATGGCATGTGGCAGCACAGCAGCAGCCCGTCTTTACGTGGCCATCTTTTCCCTGTGGCCTCACCTCACCTTCCCCGTGTGTGACTGTCTCTGTACCCACATGTCCCCAGTTTATAAGGACACCAGTCACACGATACTCCCTTTGTCATGTCCTCTCTTAGCAGGTCCTCTTGTAAAGAATACTCCTCAGCGGCAGGTAATGTGAACAGGGTGGCGGCTGGTGGGCTGCAAGAATTTCAAGTCCTTACAGAGAAAAGTGGTCCAGATGAGGCTCGAATGCCTGTTGACACAAAGCTCTGACCCTTTAACTATACTAAACAGGTGCTCGCAAAACAGGATTCATTTTTTTTTTCTGTCCTTATTTCAAGACAACGAACAAGTTTTCCTCAGTAGTTTTCATTCTCATTCACTGAATATCCATCAGAATACCTGACTGCCTTAATTACACTCAAGAGAGGTGACCACAGTGATGGACAGAACTCCTGAGGCAAGGAAAGCCCCCTGGATTCCACTTTCTGATCCCTACTGCAAACAAACAAAAAAAAAAAACACAACCAGCCCACGCTGCTGCCTCATGCTGCATTTTCAGCACTACATGAGGTAGCACAGGCGTTCAGCTCTTAATGACAGTCGTGCTGAGGTCACTTTATTTCTCTGGTAATTCAGATAGCATGCCCAAATAAAATGATCTCCTTCCCCTGCTCTCCTGGTCCGAGTAAGGGTGATTAGTATGAGAAACGGGCCGATGAGCAAGCTAACACAGTGCCTGAGTAAGGCTGCCAGAGGGAAAACCAACACCCGAGGACTGACGCGTCAGGTGAGCAAGAGTCCTTCACCAAAGGGGCAGGCTTGGTATAAAAACACTTCACTGCAGGGGTGAAGACCAGCTGGCGGCCAACCCAGTGATGGCCATGGGCTGGCCTATCAGCCCAAGAACCTGGAAGTGTGCCCCCTATCTCCTCCCTCCGACCCCCCTGTGATAAGTACCAGGAACAGAGCCATGAGCCAGGCACCGTAAACTGTGTTCCCACAGTGGGACCCAGAGATGCTCTGTGGTGAAAACAGTGGTTGCCTATCTTGATGCAGACCTTGCAGAGGGAAGAAGTGAGAGGACAGCACAACATAAAGGATGGGGGATCTGCACTCAAAAGTGAGTGACATGCACCTGGTGTCTCTGTTTACTAGCTGTGTAATGACGAACAGGTTTCTGACCTCTCTGAGTCTCAGAGTTGTAACGTGACAACATCTGTCTGAACTCTCTCACAGGATTGCCAAGAAGATCAACTGAGCTGGTGAGGCGAAAACTACTTAAAAATGAATAGTTAGAATACCAACAGTAGATGCTAAAAGGCAGTAAATCACATTTAGTCAGAGCACCCAGAAACGTCTGAATGCCAGGCAGCCTAGACATCTATGCAAAGCAAAGGAATACTTGCTTGGTAGCTGGGCTTTGGCCTCACACCCTGAGCAGAACTCCACATGGCCAGGCTGGCCCACGGAGAAGCTCCTTTAAGTTAGACCATCCTCAGTGTCCCAATGTACCAGAAAGTCACAGTATGGATAACACACCTGCATGCATGTATATACAGACACACACACACACACATACACACACACACACACACACACACACACGTCTTTGTTTCACTGCAGAGTAGAGCTGGCCTAGGCCTCTCCTGCCCTTCACCAGCCACAACAACTTCTGGATAGGAGTTATTACATGGAGGGCAGAGAAAGCCTCTTCAGGGGAAAGAGGGAGAAATGGCCACAAGAGAAGTGGTGGCCAAGGGGAGAGATGGCAAAATGGGACCAGTGTGATTCCTGTTACCTGTCCAGCCTCATTGGATCATCTCAACAGTCACGCTGTTGGGCCAGCTCTCTGTCCCCTCTGAAAATGCAACTGAGATAGGTTGCAAAAAACGCTCACACTCCTTGACATGCCTGTATCAACATCTCTGCAAAATGAGCATACCGCTCCTCCTATCAGGGGCTGGGGTCTATGTCCCCTCCCCGTGAATTTGGGCTAGCATTATGACATGCTTTGGCCAAAAGACTGCAGCAGAGGGGAAAGCGTACCAGTTCTGAGCCTAAGCCTGAAAGTCATTGCATACTTTCTGCTCTCCCTCTTGGACTGTGATGACTGCCATGTGAACAAGCCTGGGCCAGTCTGCTGGAGGATAAGGAGCCAACGTGAAGCAGACCTGACTTAATCAATTCATCCCAGCCAGGGCCCCAGAAATGTGAAAACCCAGTGAAGATCAGCAAATCCAACCCATGGCTGACCCACAGATGTATGCCTGAGACTGTCCTAGACCAGCCAGTCCCCAGCTGACACTGACTCATGGGCTAAATAAGTATTTCTTCTTTTAAACCATTAACTTTGGCGGTGGTTTGTTATGCAGCAGTGGCTAAATGACACATGCTAACCCGGACAACTATTCTCCAGTCCAGTCTAACACTCCTTTCCTCTGGGCTAGAATAAGGACTATGGAGTAGGACACGAAGGACAGTGACCTTCTTTTCCCTACAGGGCACTAGTCTTCAAAATGGGTTATACATACCACTAGGGCTCAAGCAGGACTTTCCAAAGTATAAGTTTAGAATAACTGATTTCCAGATCCTCAATTCCACATATATATTTAGATATCCATTCTTATATATCTTATATATCCGTGTATACATATCTCCATTCTTCTCTAAAATTTAACCTAAGGTTAAGGTTCTCCTTTCCCCTATCCTTTATCTACCTTACAAAGGAAAGGTAAGCTTTTCCCCCATTGTTCTGTTACCTCAGGATATTATTCCAGGGTGTAAAACCCTCAAGGGAATTGATAAAACATTCTGTGAAACCATCCGGCAGTATCTGCAAAAGCTGGATATGTGCATAGCGTGTGAGGCAGCAGTCCTATTCTCAGGTATACACCCAACAAAAATGTGTACACACCTTCACCACAGGTCATATATCTGACTCGTGGTGGGAGCTAATAGCTGCTACGTTTGTCAACAACAGAACGGGTAAATGAATTATAACATGTTCACAAAATGGAATACTTACAGTACTAAGCACGAAAAATCCATAACCACACTCAAAAATATGGATGATTCTCTTAATGTGATATTGAGCAAAAGAAGCTAGACACAAAAGAATGGATAGAATGCATTTCTGCTTATATACAAACACGCTTCCTGACAAAAAGCTATGCATTTAGAAGCCAAAATAGTGGTTACCCAAGTAATTGGCGGAGTCATAAGAAGGGAGTTTTAGGTACAAGTTATACGTGTGTGTTCACTTAGAGAAAATTCTTATGATATATACACACTTCTGGGCTATGGTATATTTTAACAAAAAAAAAAAAACTTTAAAATAGTCAGAGGGACAAAATAAAGGGATAATTACATAATTCCTTTACTCAAACAACCAGAAATTCCTACAGTATCCATCTCAAGAGAAATGCAATTCTAATAAAATTTTACTTTTTATGTTTAATAATTACTTATCATTGGTATTATCTTTGTGCTCCTTTGAGTTATGCACTAATAATTATAATAACTCAACCTAGGAGAAAATGTTTACATTTCTAGACTTATGGCAATCAAAAAGTAAACAAACAACACAACAATGCTACAAAGAAGTAGGGCAGCTGAAAAAGGAAATAACTTTTAAACAAGAGAAAATTCTGTGGGAGAAATGAAATACAAATAGATCAAGGAAATAACATTGTGAAAAAGATCTTGCTCATATATAATTTTTAAATGTTTATTTATTTAGAAAGGTAGAGCATGAGAGCAGGGAAGGGCAGAGAGAGAGGAGGAGGAGAGAGAGAGAGAGAGAGAGAGAGAGAATCCCATGAGCCCAATGTGGGGTTCAAACTCATGAACCGATCTTGAAATCAAGAGTCGGACACTTAACTGACTGATCCACCCAGGTGCCCCTGTCCATAAATATTTTTTAAAACATGATGGTGAATAGCAAATCACTAAATTTTTTATAATCCATACTATTTAAAGGTATCAGGTTTATTTTTAAATGTCAATATTCATATTATAGCAAAAATGAGATCTCTTATACTTTTATTTAAATTTATAATAGAAGAGTGTAGATGCCTACATTATAAAGTGTAATAGTGTACACGATTTTTCAATACAGTTTCTTTATTAGGGGGAACAAAAGCCAAAAAGAGTTATAAGAAAAAAACGGTTCGGTATAAAAGAATTTCCCCAAATATCCTTCCCTTAAGATTCTGTCAGGGCGGTATGTTCTACCTACATTATTTAGGTTAATCTACATTAGTCAGGATGTTTTTGGTTATAAGTGACAGAAACAGAAAACCAACCAAACTGGACTGTCAGTCAGTGAAAGGTCTGATATTTTACCCCTGCTTGAAAACAACAAATCAGCCTGTCAAAATTTCAGGGATGCTGGCAGAAGACATGAGACTCTTGGGTCAGAGACAAAGGACTCGGCTTTATTACTCACAGCAATAACAGCAGCCAGAGCATTTGTGCCATTTCCCTGAGCCCCACATCCCACAATGCAGTGCAAAGAGGGCCAGGGGATGCCCGCACAGGCAGTGAGTTACGTCATAGGAGATAAACCCAGGCTTAGGAAATGCAAACACTTTACAATGGGCAGTAAGCCTGCCTGACCTTTGCCCCAGAGAAGGATATTATCTTTATTATACTGAATGGTAAACAAATACCCTCTACTTTGGAGAAAGATACTGTTTCCATCTTCCAAAGATGTTTGCTATACAAACATTCTTGGAAATATGGTCTGAAAGAGAGTCAAAAGATCTACAGAAACACAAGAGAGTCCTGAAGAACTGTCTCACAGCATGAGTTGAGAAAAAACAAAAAAACAAACAAACAAAAAAAACGAACAGCAAGGAACTCCTGTAACTGAAAAGTAACAGACACGTTGGTTTCAAGGACGCCTGGATCTAGGGGCTTAAAAATCTGTGGCAGTGAGTTGTCTCCAAAACACAGCATCCAACATGTAGCTCTGCTTTCCTCAGAGCTGGCTTTCCTTGCTACCTGGCTCTCACTGGTGGTGGCAAGAGGGCTGCCAGCAGCTCCAGCCCGATGTTCTGACACCTCCGCAATAGCAAAGGAAAGAATGTTTTTCCTTCCTGACAGTTCCAACAGAAACTGGCCAGTCCCGGCACATGTTGAACCCTGAATCTTAGGTGCAAGATGTGCCCTACCAGAATGGCACAGAATGAGAGTGCGGTGGGAGAGGTTTGTTCCCAGAGAATGGGGGACTGAGCTGAGCCGGCAAAGCTACAGCTTTCTCCTATACTACTCCCTAAGTACCCTGAAGATAGCAAACCTCACAAGTACACTTTTGTGAAATTCAAGTACCACTTCTTTTTACAGGCTGATTCTCATTTTAATGAAGCTAGCAGCATATCCAATTTGCTATTTTATAATCAAAGCTCTTTAGGAAGAGGCTATCTCATCAGTGCCACAGGAAGAACGTTCTGTTCGATAGTGATTGTGACCGTATTGTGCTATTCCAGGCTAAATAATGGCTCCTCCAGAGATGACCACACCCTAACCTCTGAAACCCACGAATATTACTCCACCTGGCAAAAGAGACTTTGCAGATGTGACCAAGTTAAGGATCTTGATATGGGAAGATTACCCTGGACTACCCAGGTGGGCCTGTTGTAACCACGGGTTCTTTGTAGGAGAGACACAAGGAATCAGACAGAAGGCACAGTAATGACAGAAGTAGAGGGACAGAGGGAGGGATTTAAAAAGGAGGAACGTCAGCCAGAAGCCACGGGGTGTAGGTGGCTTCCGGAAGCTGGAAAAGGCAAGGAAACAGATTCTACCCTAGAATCTCCAGAAGAAACGAGTCTCGCCAACACTTTGACCTTGGTCCAGCCATACTGCTTTCAGCTTTCTGGTCTCCAGAACAGTAAGAGATAAATTTGTATTGCTTTAAGCCATCAAATTTATAATCATTTGTTACAGCAACTACAGGAAACAAATGCCAGTGGTGGAATAAAGCAGGTGGTCACTGCCCAGTGCAATAGTAAACAGAAACACACCAACAAAGGGTCCTGCCTCATGAAAGAATTTGTTCCAAAGCTGAGACACCTGGTGATGATGGCTTTGCAGAATTTCCTTCTGGTACAAAATGTTACTGAATTCCATATTACATATTCTTAAGTTTTAACGCTTTTTAATAATGCTCAGTAGTGACTGGAAAAGACAGTATGGTAAAAAAGGGTCCCTTGGCTACCGATGCATAAGATAAAAACTAGCAGAGTTACCATTTTGGACTTTATCCTTGCATAAGGCACCAGTTCCAGAAGAAGTGGGTTAAGGCCAGTGCCCTCCCCTTTTATCTTTATCTGGCATGTGCTGGCACAGCTGGTGTGGAACTATTCCTGCACCCGTAGCGGAAGGTGTAAGAGTAACTGTGATAAGCAGTCAAATAAATTAATAACATAAATTCCAGGATGCGTGGTTCATTTCGGAAAGCAAACATGTCCTGCAACCCCAAGAGATTTCTTGGTTTGGGCCTTACAGTACAGGCTTACGAATCCCGCTACAGATATCCTTTTATATATTGAATATATTATCACATGGTGAGCAGATATATAGATATATATATATATATATATATATATATATATATATATATAGTTAGAGAATAAATGGGACTTAGATTTTTAAAATTATTTTGGTTTGACTTTAATTTCTATTTACATATTGGTAATATGCTTTTTTCCTCTTGTCCCCCATTTTATTGAGATATGATTGACATATAATATTGTATTAATTTAAAGTGTATAAGATGGGGCATCTGGGTGGCTCAGTCAGTAAGCATCCAACTTCAGCCCAGGTCATGATCTCAGGGTTCATGAGTTTGAGCCCCACATTGGGCTCTGCACTGACAGCTCAGAGCCTGGAGCCTGCTTCCGATTCTGTGTCTCCGTCTCTCTCTGCTCCTCCCCCATTCACACTCTGTCTCTCTCTCAAAAATAAACATTTAAAAAAATTAAAGTGTATAAGATAGTGATTTGATTGTAATATTCCTCTGCATATCACCCTGCACATATATGATTGGGGGCATGTAGATTAGGGCCAGCAAGAAGTAGAGATTTCAAATATTATATGCTAATAAAACAGTAAAAATCAAAATTATTTTTATTTGACTGTGTCTAAGTTCTACTAGTCTTTACCTGATATTCTATGTAAAGACCGCTTTAAAATGTTCCCATAGTCCATAAAACTCTTTGCAAATGAATCCACAGAAACTCCTGGTTAACAGGAAAAAGTTTCCCACAATCTTACAGAAAGTAGTATTTAAATGTACTATGATTCAAATTCCTTTCTAGATATTTTAAAATCCTCTCAGCTTTAACATAACCCCAGGCACACTGCTGGATAAGAACTCCCACTCACTGTTTCTCATGTCCTATACCTAGTGACTTGGCCTGAAGTGCTTTTTAAAAAACCCATGTCCAAGCCATCTGGGAGACCATGTGGCATAGAGTAAAGATGAAACCAAGACATCTCTAAGTCTTGAAATTCAGATTCCAAGAATAGCCATAAATGGACCAATGTGTAACCATGGATGAACCTTATAACCTATATCTACAAACAACTTTACCACGAGTACGATGGGTGGGAAGCCCCTGCTCCTCTAACTGTTCTACAGCTCGCCCAGGACCCAGTGAGGCAGAAGCAGGATCGATCGGAGCAACAGAAACTCCCTTTGAAGGTGACGGCTAGCGAAGATGGCGAGACAAAGTAATCACAAAGGGAGGCCCCTGAGACACTGACTTCTGCCCCCTGTCTTCTCTCATCAAAAATGAAATTTCAGTCCCAAGAACTTAACAAGATGTGAGGGGAATGAGTTTCTATCTAACCACAGCCTTCCAGAATTTCCAGTGTGATACCCCAGTTCAGCTTTAAATAAAATGCCTGTCCAGAGCCATTTGAGTCAGGAGACAAATAAGTTGCCTGGACAAGCTAGTAATCAGGGAGGAAATCTACTTTCTCCTTTCTCAGCTAGAAATAGTAAGCAAATATGGGGAGTGTAAAGGTTCTGACCTGCATAAAAAACAAAACAAAACAGAACAAAAAACTACTAGTTCCTCTCTCATTGCAATCTGGAAAAGAACCACATTCTCCTTGCCTTGGCGCAGGGCCACTCCAGGAACTAAGTGTTGAGATGGAGTTTGCCAAATTAGATCAGGCAACAAGAGGAGGGAAACAGGTGTAGTGTGCGTGTGTGTGTGTGTGTGTGTGTGTGTGTGTGTTTGTGTTTGTGTTTGAGCATGAGCGTGTGTGTGTGTGATGAGAAGTCAGGCAGAAGAATATTTGGTGGATACCATGTCCCTATGAAATTTCTGTCACTGCAAAACCCTAGATGCAGGATCTAGGTCCCTCCCTCTTGGGAAAGGATTAGGTCCCTTTTTTACAGAGTCCCTGCCTACTGCTGACAAAAGCAAATGGACCTTCCAGAAGCAACACCACCTTGCACACAAACATTAATAAAGCTCTCAGCCCCTCAAGGCCAGATATATTCCCAATGTACATCCATCCCCTCCGAACACAGGGCACTGCCAGCTGTAGCAGGACTACAGGGCACCGCAAGGATGCTTGAGACACAATTGCTTTATGGAGCTTGGTCTTGCAGACTTGGAGTTATAACTCACTGATATTTCTGAGTTAGAGAGCAGTCATCATCTGCTTGTTCAAGAAATTAACTTATACTTCAACGTCAAGGATTTAAGACAGGAGAAAGCTCTTTCCATCAACAGATGCTTTTGAAGGCCAAAGAGTTATGTAAGAAGCAACCTGAGTTTGCAAAGCATGCAACAGCAGAGCCCCCTAGAGCAGGCCCGGGGACCAAATCCCCAGAACACATCCTTCTCAGATCCCTGGATCCAGCTAAGCTCCTTAAATATATGAGGCCTAAACATTCACATTCCTCAAGCTGCTTGAAGTAAATTTCAATAGCACAAGTTTGGGGACTTTTGGTTTTAAAGGCAAAGATATAGATGATTTCCCGTAATTAATTGAACATTACTTCTCCAACCCCTGCAGCAGAGAGAACACCCAATAAAAATGGTGTGTGATGCCTTGAGAGGGCCGCTTAGCATTCCCATCTGCTGGCTGACATCTTCCGATTTCCTGGCAGTAGGGCAGTGTGCCTAGCAGAAAGGGCAGGGTCTGATTTTATAGCCTGGTGTTACCAGCCGCATAGAGACCAGGCTAGAGATTTTTACATATGCTACTAAAATAAGCTTTGTAGCTTAAAGCAAACAGACCCATGCCAAAATCCAAGGAACTGGAGATAGGGAGATAGCGACCTTAAGCCAACATCTCCAGGCTAACTGTGAGGTATTTCCAGGCACATCAGCGATGTGGGGAAAGGGCTCCCTGAGAACTAGCGAAGCTGTATCCTCTCAGCCCCTTCTCTGGCGGAGGTGGGGGGGGGATTTGCAATCTCCTCTATAATCCCCATCCTCAGATGCCTGGCTGCCCGCTCCCTGCCCTTCCAGGACTCACAGAGGCAAGATCTGTTGGAAGGACACCCATTACCACTTCCTGTATCTCACTACAGCAGGGCCCAGCCCATCAAGGTGCACAGGGACCAAGTGCGTTACCCTTGGGGAAGGGCCACCTTCCCATTCAACCTGGAAATCTAAATACTGAGCTTGAACTCTCCGTCCCCTCACTCTCTCCTGTCTCATGTTCCTCAGTGAGTAGGGGTGGGTCTCAGAACAGCAAACTCCATTGGCTGAAGAAGAGGCCAGAGACAACCAGGGTCTCAATGTCCTGATTCATTCATCAGCTGATACATGTGCAGGTCAGCAATCCTGTATCTGAAACCATTGGGAGCAGAGGAGTTTCAGAATTCAGATTTTCTTAATTTTAGAAAGCGAATGTAACACCCCCAACAAAGTTATGAGGAAACATCCTACAAACTCATTAGTACTTTTTTGTACCCAAACATGAATATTCATACTACTGTTCTATGAAGTCAATCAAATGAGTTATGAAGTAAAATCCAGAGGTCTCAAGGATGGGAGATTTGGCACCATCTGCTTTAGTTTCCTCCAGGAGATACTGAAATTCACTCAAAGACCCGCAGTGGGGAACATGCAAACAAGGGAACTGCCAAGTCCCCAGTAGACATTCCCTGCCTCAGGAGGCCCATGGGACAGACCAGCTGGGATGGGACCAGGCTGACTTAAAGACTCTCTGACACAGTAAATGCCTTCTAAGCTGAGCCTCCCTGGCCTCAGAAACCAGAGAAAAATGCTTCCACAGAGCCCTCCATATTTGGAGATTAGGTCTCCAGGACTCAGGCACCTGGCTCCAAAGGTACAACATAGATCCAGTCGAAGGCCATAGCAGGACCTGCACGACAGAAGCAGACCGGTTTTTTCTGAGCCCTGACCCCGGGGTGCCTGATGTTAGTTCCACAGGGTGCAGGGCAAAGCATGCCTTCGAGAAGCAGTAAGAACATCTTATAACTGTGATCTTTCCTCCGCCACTTTACGTGCCGGCACAGCCAGATCACACCGCCCACCCTGCTCTCTTCTCACTCTGTGCCTGCTGCCTGGGGACCTGTATCCACCCCCCGTGGCCTCACGTACCTGTGTGCCCTTGACTCCCACAGTTCATGTAGTCCAAACCTCCCCAACTGTAACCCACATCCAGACAAACACTTGATTACTGAAGTATAGTTGACATACGATGTTGTATTAGTAGTTTCAGAGGCACAACATAGTCATTCCACAATTCCATACACTGTGCGACGCTCACCACAATAAGTATAGTTACATTATGGCACCACGTACCATGATTATATTATTGATTATATTCCTTATGCTGTACCTTTCATGTCTGGAACTTACTTTATAACTGAAAGTTTGTACTTCTTAATCCTCTTCACCTATTTCACCCCCCACCCCATGTCCCTCTCCCCTATGGCAGCCACCAGCTCTGTGTATTCACAAGTCTGTTTCTGTTTTTATTTTTTTTTAATTATCAATATTATTTATTTGTAAATTCAAAAAATTCATTTTTCCCCCTTTGTTAGAGTACAATGTTTGTAAATGAATTATCACAGGCCATAGCATCATAATCATAGTGATCGTGGAAGGGACTGATGGTTTTAAAATCCATGACCTGGTAATTCCATAAATTTGTGTTAGCTTTTGTATTTTGACTAAATGAAACTGAATGTTAATATTCACAAGTATCATTCATTTTGACTCTTGAATACTCAGGGCTTTCTTCTTTGCCTTATCCATCTATATTTATTTGATGAAGAATTACTTTAGCAAAAATTTAGCTTTTATGTATATCAGTTGATCATTTCTACCGCTATTCCATGAGCTACAGTTTTCCTTGGAAAATCTCAACCTCAATATCCAACCAAAGAATGTTATTTCTTGCATGCTTATTGTAAAAACCAAACTATTTTTTTTTATTCTACATGTAAGTAAAATCATATGGTATTTGCCTTTGTCTGACTTACATCACTTCGCATAATACCCTTCACGTCCATCCATGTCACAAATAGCAAGACTTCATTCTTTCTATGGCTGAGTAATATCCCATCACACATACATACCACATCTTCTCTATCCACTCATCTATTTACGAACACCTAGGTTGTTCGTAATCACCAAACACCTTGGTGATTGTAAATAATGCCACAATGAACATAGGAGTGCACGTATCTTTTTAAATTAATATTTTCATTTTCTTTGGGTAAATTTTCAGTAGTGGAATTTCTGGATCATATGGCATTTCTATTTTAATTTTTGAGGAACTGCCATACTGTTTTCCACAGTCCAACTCACATTTTTACCTGCCCCTTGGGCACCTCCAGGTTGCCTCATGTACTGTCTCCTGCTGTGCCATAACCTACGAATACCTGTGCACTTCCCCACATCTCCCTCTCTTGCACTTGGGCCGGTCACGTGACTGGTTCCGGCCAATGGAATGTGAGCAGAAATGCTGTGCGTCACCACTGGCGGGGATATTTAGTACTTGTGTGTCATCCCCATGTGGTCTTCTCCTCCATGATGCCAGGCCAAGAAAGTAAAGAATCAACATAGAAACATTCTAGGTTCTGGAGTCACTGCCTGGAAAAAGCCACTGGACCCACAATGAACTGTGAGAAGAATAAACTTCTACAGGAAAAGATTACTGAGAGTTCAGAACTATCTGACAGAGCAGCTAGTGTTAATTATTCCCACACACCTGCCTTCTCCAGGTGCAAGTTCCTACTTGCAGCTCAAAACTCCAATTCAATTGCCACCTTCTCTGTGAAATCCAGTTTTTGCGGGAAGGTAAGCCACTCCATCCTATGACCTACAGTAAGTCGCTCATGCATCTGGCACAACTACCTCAGTCTGTGGACACATTTCTGTTTGCATGTTCAGCTCCTACATTTATGTGTGCTTCTTTTTTGTAATGTATTCTCAGTGCCTTGGAAGTGGCAAATACCTGAGGCCTCATTTCCGGAAGCAAAGATCGGAGCCTTCTTGTCCATGTGACCAGCAAGTCCCAAGTCAGCATTTTCCCGAGTCACAGCATCCTTGGCGTCATGCTAGGTACTGTGGTTGGAAGCCAGGAAAGTAGGACACTGTCGCCCACCTCAAGGAGCGTGGTTTTTTTCTCGAGACCCTCTGCACCCCATCGGCTCCCATCTTTATTAAAGGACGGCTCCCACTTAAAAAGTACATTGTCTTTTCAGGAACCATCAGCTAAGATAGTTCTCAAAAAGTAAGATCAAAGAGGGGTTTTGTAATGACGAGAGGAAAGCAGAGCAGGGCTCTCTCATGGCCCCTTTGAGCCTGGCTCCCCCAAGCTGCCATGGTTTAGACTTGTGACCTGGCATTCTGGGCTCACGCAGCTGTGCCGGGGTTATTTCTGGTATGAAAAAAGCTGCAGTGAAAGCATCACTGGCTCCTCAGGGACCCGGATGTAGAGACGACAGCCTGGTCATGCAGTCAATCACGTCGTTACCGCCTGGCAAAACTTCCCAGACCAAAGGCACAAAACCATGCCATTGGTCAGGGAAACAGAACAGGGGACCTTGGCTTTTCACACCCGGTAAACTGGTAAAATGTGCACTGTAGGCAGGCCTCATTCTCCCAAGTCTCTCAAAGCTGTGACAAAGCTCTTAGTTCCGGCCTAAGAGCAGTAGGGACCATAAATAAATGATGATCGATTATTAATGCAGTGTTTCCACAGTAACCCCCACAGACCAGCATTTTACCTGCTGGAGGACACCGACACACAACGCTTCCTGCACATTACATACAAGACTGGCCATGAGTGTTGGCATCCCGCTGTTCAGACAAGAACACCTACAACAAAGAGCTGTGGCAAACCTGGGTGCCAAGCCCACAGCTACAGGAGAGCACAGTGGGGCTTCCAGGACCTTGCTGGCCAGGATGCTCAGAGCGGTAAATGAAAGGTTAGACTTCTGCAGTATACTCAAGGCTGGGATGATTAGGAAGGAAGATTAGGAAACTTTTTTTGTTTGTTTTTGATAGAGAGAGAGAGACAGACAGACAGACAGACAGACAGAGCGTGAGCAGGGGAGGGGCAGAGAGAGACAGAAACACAGAATCCGAAGCAGGCTCCAGGCTCAGAGCTGTCGGCACAGAGCGTGACGCAGAGCTAGGACTCGTGGACCGTGAGATCACGACCCACGCCGAAGTCGGACACTTAACCAACTGAACCACCCAGGTGCCCCCAGGAAACTTTTTAAAAACCAGAGTATTAATTTAGTAGAAGGCAACAGGAGAGTTTGGGAGAGCTGGGATAATACCTTTTAATGTTAAGTGCCGCATGTAATAGACGAGAGGTACATCGACGTAGGGGCCCCTGAACGTTATGGCTAAACACGGGGAATTGTTTCTGGTTGGTATTTTATGGGTCACATACCACGAACAGAACAATGAACGCCTCCCGCTACACCACACAGATGTACCACAAGGTATGTGGCAACAGCATACATGGAAAACAAGAAATTGACCGAAAACAGCATTGTCAGGCAACTTACCTTGTATGAAGATCCTGTTCCAGTAGATTTTCCCAACTTGACTGCCCCCAAGAAACACCAGGTTGGACAGGATCAGCATGGAGGTGGAACAAGACGCAAAGGCGGCGTGGAATCGACGGCGGGCTTGTGGGGAGAGGAAGTGAATCTGTGGGGAAAAGGCAGGTGGTGTCTCACTGGAGGGGCACAAAAATAGTGCTGAGGTACCACCGGGCATCTCTAGTACCAGCCCAGGACACCCAGCCCAGAGCCTGAGCTGGGGCAGGACTTAAGCAGCCATAAAAACTTCCATTCCTGTGTCATGCTCACTCCGGTCTAAGAAGTGATGCACCCCCAATTTGTTGCTTCCTACTGCCAAACGGGCTTCCCCTGACACGTGTCACACAAGCACTGAAGCTAGTCAAGATTTGTCCAGAATGAATGTGTCCACACATCCTCTGCATGTGAACTACAGGTATAAGAACTGTTTAAACTCGGCTCCCTTATAATCAGCACAACTCCATGTAACGAGGTCAAGATCAGGGTGATGTTCTGGGCCAGGTAACTTGACTCTGGGAAGCCATCCTGTCAATCTGACCCACTGTGAGGAAGAATCCCATTAAGAGGGCGCAGGAGAATCAGCGCAAGCCCGACCTCATTCCTGGAATCAGAGCTCAGGGTACACGCCCCACTGAGAGTGAGCCTGCAGCAGCTTCCAAGAGCGGCCGCTTGTCACAGCACCTGAAATACGCAGGAAACAGAGAGGTGGTTTCCAACAATGATGATGATAAAGAATTCTGCTCGTCCATCTGAGGGCTTCATTGCACTTTTTCCTTCCCTTTTAATAACCTCTTGGGGACTGCATCAAGTAAACAGAGCCTTTCTTTCTTGGTAGTGACTGTTCTGGTGGTCCTCCTGAGTAAGATGGCAGAGTGCTGTGCCTGGAGTGTGTGAGCGCCATCGACACGTCCACAGGGACTGTTCTTAGGGACTGCATATGCAGAATGAGAACCAGGTGCAGTGCAACAGCAAGGCCAAAGGGCCCCAGGGTTTCTGACAAATACCTCCATCAAATCCAAAGACACAGAAAAAGGAGAGAGCAGAGGGTTTGGAGATCGTTCCTGAATATCTTCCTGAAACCTACATATTTCTGGGATCACTTGCATCCTGATTTCAGCTGTGCTCCAATTACAAATAGAAATCTGAATTAACCAAATTCCTAGTATGAGAAAAGGATTAAGCTGGAGGGTGTCTCTGGAAGGAGGCTTGCTTAGTTCTGGCAAGTCTGTTACAGATTATCTGGGGCCACTGTGTAAGCCTTGGTCAGTGTCTTTTGGAAACCTAGAGAAATCAATTTCTGACCCCCTCTCCTTTTCCTCTCCTGCCAGTTCCAGCTTCTGTTCTATATGCTCAGATACAGCTGCAATCACATGTCACCCCATCTATGGTGTTCTCCAGCATCACCTTGGAGCATGGTTTTACTGCCACCATTATGTCAAAGTAAAGTGTGGTCTTCTCACAGATAAGCTGTGTAGTTGGCACTGAGTCATCTGCTTGGACATCATTGTTCTGGAAAGCTCTCAGATGATGCTGACATGTCCCCAGTTAGAGGCTACCAGACAAGGTGACCTCTAGTCTCTCCCTTGTTCTAAAAGGCCACAAGCATGTATAGAGGACACTGTCAAGTCAGACCAGACAAGAGTTAATTACACAGTATAAAAACAAGGGGCGCCTGGGTGGCTCAGTCAGCTAAGCGTCTGACTTCAACTCAGGTCATGATCTCGCAGTTCATGGGTTTGAGCCCCGTGTTGGGCTCTGTGCTAACAGCTCAGAGCCTGGAGCCTGCTTCGGATTCTATGTCTCCCTCTCTCTCTCTGCTCCTCCCCTACGAGTAGCGCTCTGTCTCTCTCTCTCTCTCTAAAATAAAACATTAAAAAATTTTTTTAAATGGTGATGAAAAAGACATGGGGATGAAATGGGCTTGTAATTCAGCACTCTTCACCTCTGAGAATAGGGAGACATTAATCTACCAGTTTCTGCATTTGAGAGCAGAAGATATTTTCTGTGTATCACTGGCTCAATCAGCAGTAACTAGGGAGGCAGGAGGAGAGGAAGGAGGGAGATAAGGGGGAAATTCAGAATGATAAATTAAGACAATATAGATTACCCTAACTGGCACAAATGTATCCAAATAATTCTCTCCAGGTACAGGACCACTGAAAACGTGTTTCATTTCTAAGGGACCCGGTGAGTCAGATGTTCTGGCACTTCTGTTCCAAACTCACCCGTGTCCTCCAACCTTACATCCTGTTAGGGGAATTCAAAGGCTCCATGTAATCTTTTCCATATTAATGTCAATGACACAGAATGCACGTAGATTGGTTAAGCTCAGAGTGGTTCTCCTTTTACAGGAAATGATTACAATTATTAAATAACCAACTGAGAGATACTGAGAGAGGAAACTGCTCTTTGCATTGGGCTTAGTTCTAAGCAGGACTGAGGAGCCAGGTGACCCAGTAGGGGGCAGGGGCCAGGCTGGTAGGAGGCAGAGGTGTGGGGCAAGGGGCAGAGCAAGGGAGGAGGTGAGGCGGAGAGTGAGTGCTGGAGGCACAGGGCTCCTCATTTCAGCACCCGAAGCTCTGGTTCTAACAGATCTTCCTTTGCTTCTGTGATTATTCAGCTATATGAGTCAATAAATTCCTATTTCTGCTTAGGGAAAAAAAAGTCAAAATAATAGCAAATATGAAAGAGCCTCTGATCTCAGAGACAATGGAGGACATCTAAAATCTGACAAAATGGGCTACAATTCAATTTTTATAAAGAGTTAATTTTGCAAAAACTAAGCAAGAACATTAAAGGCACAGGCTTTTAGAATCAATACACCAGAAAGATACAAAGGAGAAATCAAGATGCTTATAGGCAGTTGTTGATTACCAAAGTAGGAGACAATAAAGTAAATCCAAAAACCTGATTGAACTAATAGCCCCATCCTCTGAACTAACAAAATTAGCCTGCCTGCCCACAAGCAGCAAACTTGACTCAGCATCACTTCTCTGCCCTGTGGATCAGTGGGAGAGCAGAATGAGAGGCACCAGGAACAAAAGAGAGGGCCTGTGCGGATAGCCCACGGTTAATAGCAAAGGGCATGTGAATCTCAGCTAGAACCCATCTCTCCTCTTCGGAGTCCCTGAAAACACTGCGGGAGATGACGGTTTAGACACTGGGGATCTCCCTCTACCTTGGGAGCCATCTGGCCTCAGCCCCTGATTTACACTCCAGACCCAAGTTCCATGCTTAGAGGTCCTAAGGAGGGAAGAAGTCACATGGGCAAGGCTGGAAGGGTATATCTGGTCAGCTCCACCAATAAATACGACTTTCTACATCTCTAGGGCCATGGGGTCAACATTCCTACTTTAAACTCTTGATTTCTTTTACACAGTCTCCTTAGATATCCTGTAGCCATTGTTGCCATCACTCCTGTGGTCCTTCACGTCTAGGATACAGGCTATCTGTCCGTGTGCAGGGGCCACGCCTCGTATGTTAGTCATGATTCAGGTGCTGAAAAGCCTCCCTGGTAGGAGAGGTCATGTGATGGACTGTGCTCCAAATGGGGAAATAAGCCAGTGTATAGCGAGGAGCCATCAGGTATGAAAATAGGAATTGCCAACTTGGTCAGATAAGGCAATGACTGGTAAACAGATTCTGATTTTAACACAAACGCAACAGGATACACCAGAGCTCTGGTCTGGTCATGGTCTCTTCCCATAGGAAAGATGAGGCTACGGCAATTCAATATCCTGGCAGCAAAAAACTTGGAATGGTTTTCCAATCCCCAGGGGATGGTTAGAACTTGCGAAGCAGCTTTTGGTTGTCCCAAGGTAACAAAATTAAGGCATGAGATGGCAGGGCCCAGGGACAGTAAACATATTACAATGTCTGAGACAGAACTGTCCTGCCCAGAATGTCAACAGTGTCTCTTGAGCATGGGTGAAATGTTTTCTTCTATGTTCCTTATAAGCCCACTTCCCTCTTGGTCTATGGGGGCACGGAACCTCCCTTCCTGCCTCATTAGGAGCGATGCCAAAAACGTTCCCCCTCTCCCCTGGGGCCCAGAGAAAGGCATCCCAGGGCAGGGACAGTGCTCTTCACAGTGCCCCAATGTGAGGCTCCCCAGCCCACCCACCACCCCCTGGCACCCAACTTGAGAGGAGCCTCCTGTGCCAACCACAGATAGGCATGGTGTGCCACCAGTCCCGAGGCTTCTCTCCCTCACACCCCACAGACCCAGAGGAAAGAAGAAGAATAGAAAGTATCACTTCCTACCCTAGGGTGACCAGTTCTCCCTCAGGGACTCTGGCTTCAATAACAGGTTGAGATGGTTTCTCTCCATGTTAGCATTGATATAACCCACTCTTTAGCAGATCCTGGACTTTGGGCCTGGATACAGCAAGCCCCACAGAACACCTGGAAACACACACCCAAGGTAGACCTCTAATTCCTCTGCATGAGTTCAGGGTCTCTGATAGAAGAAACAAGACATGGGGTGTGGGAACACTTTGTAAGGACAGCGTACTTTAAAACTTCCCTCAAAGCACTGCTTTATACTTCCCTCTAAGACACTGACTTCCAAAGACAAGGAACTAACCCAAACAAAGTAAACCTTGGGGCAGAACTAAACTGTCAAACTAGTTTCCCTTTCCTCCTGTGAGGTGTCAGCTCCTGTGTTTATTCCTATCTCTATGGAAACTCCTCTCTCTTTTCCAGTCAGCATCCTGTCCCTGGAAATCACAGGACCTGGGCTGGGGCGAACAAGTTGGGTCCTGGGGTGGTGTGGAAACTGGGTCAGAAGTTACTCTCAGAATGTGCACTGGGGGGGGGGGGGAGGCAGATGGCGCGGTGGGGCTGCAGGCTGCTGTGCGCGGTGGGTCCCACACTCGTCCACAGAGGGGCTGCATGTGGGGCCGAGCTGGGAAGAGGGGACAGGCTGAGCATCTGGGGGAGCAGATGGGCCGGAGGAATGGCTGCTGGAGACTGACAAAGGCTTGGCAAGTGGGACCTGATACTGTTTATTTTTAAATGGGAAGAAGCTAAAAAAAGAAATTGGGTGGGTTTGAGCAGCTGGACACAGTTCTTCCATATAATCACTGAAGTCTTTCATTTTCTAATAAAAATGCTACCCAGAGGGTAAGAGAGGATGCACAAGGAAATGGCATGGGGGATATTGCTGGAGACCAGGGAGAGTAAATGAGGGTAAACACCCCACAGGCTGTAAAGATGAGACCAAAGGTAACAAAGAAACAATCAGAGCTCTTGTGAAAGAGAAGGGTGGCCAGGGCAAAACACTCAGGAAGACCCGAACTCCTGTCCCATCCCGCGCCAACCTGCCAGGACACCTCTCCCCTCACTTCATTGGACAAGGCACTTTGGTCCCTTCCATTCAGAAGTCCATGTTTCATGAGTAACCCCTCTCTCACGCTCCTCCCTGTATGGTGAGTGCTATTCTTCCACCTGCATCACAGAAGACCCATGAATACTCTGTGTGTGCTCAGTAATTAGTTATTTAACACCTGCCTCTCTCTTTGCCCTAAATAAGTTACAGAATCTCCTGACTTCCTTAATGTTCCATTCCATCCTATATCCATGCCAAAGGAATATATGAAGGCACTCAAAAGCAACACCTCCTTCCTTCTTGTAAGTGTACGAAGCTTCAAAATACATCTGGTCAATGAAATGAAAATTTCCAGTATCTACTACTGAGATCTAAGCAATGTATGCTCCTGAGAGAGAATCAAATACTGTGGTGATAAAGACAAAGCCAACTTTGCTTAAATGGACAAGTCACCTGCTCCACAGTTTACATATCCTGCTTGGTTAAAAACAGCACAGCCTATAGTCTGGCATCCAAATCCATGCAGCATATGAAGCAATTTCAGGGGGCTTTCAAATAGCCAAGCAAACAATAAGCTCTTGGTATAATCAGAGAACCTAAGCCATATTTGAGGGGCTGGGATCCTGCCAAAAGTTCTGGAATGGCCAACAGTACTGTCTCACCCCGTGTTCTTGCTCTTCTACCAACATGGCCATGCTTTTAGTCCTCATGTCTCTGCTCTGGATTGTGCAGAAGCCTCTTTGGTAGCTGGCATGCTATACTCTGGCCTTTCCCCCTCTGGTTCGTCAGGTACACTGAATATGTCCCTCCATCGCGCAAAATATCTTGGTGGCTCTTTTACTACTTGAGACGAAAATCCAAAGAAGGTCCTTTACAATCAGACCTCATTTTACTTTCCAACCTGGATTCCTGCTAATGACACAGCTCTTCTCACTGTTCGTCCAACGTGGCACGTACTTTTACAGCTCTGTGCCTTTGCACAAGCTGTTTTCTCTACTGAAAATGTGTCCTCCTAATTCTATCTTCAAGCTCCAGCTCAGCGTCAGCTCAGGAGACCAACAGTTTTGGACCAGTCCAATTGGTGCTTAGGTTCTGGCCCCACTTTTTAACTGCACTGCCCCAGGCAAGCTCAGACTCCTAGTTGGTATTTGATAAACATAGGCTACTCTAACCCTGTCAGAGTCAGTCACCCCTTTTCTGTGTTTCTGTAACCCAGGGGATAGATAGTATCAATCTATATGCTTTAGCTATACAATTTCTGATGCAAAAACAAATTCACTATGTGATGACCTTAAGCTATATTGCTAAGTAGGAGAAACTATTCCCTTTTTGCAAAGGAGAAACTAGAAGGGCATAGACTTTAAGTAACAGGTCCTAGGTCATACACTGGTAAGTAGAGTAGTAAGGATAGTACAGGGATTCATACATTCCTCTAACTCAAATGTCTTCGTGCTGCCTGCTATATTGTACAAATTTATGTCTGTGTAGCACTGTGTGTCCCTCCCCTAGAATGGAATCTTCAAGATATTTGTCCCTTCAGTGCCAAATACAAAGTAGATCTTCAAGAAGTGTTTTCTTCCTTGAAATACTTCAAATACGTCAAAAACTAGCACTTAGTTATGCATGTGTTCCTTAAGCAATGGTTGATAGATACTCACCAAGTGTCAATTTCAGGAGCTCAATATTTTCAAGAACAATATGGCTTAAAATAACACTGGAAGTTAAAAAAGTAATTGGAATTCACCATTAGAGTAGGAGATTTAACATATCTCCTCAGAAAATGACACCTAAAAGATCAAAGGCAAGAATATAAAATAGCTGAATAAAAATTAATAGGCCTAGCACCCAAACTGGAAAGGAAGAAGCAAAACTTATCTCTGATTGCAAAGGAAGTGATTTCATATGTAGAAAGAACTAAAGATTTTATATACATAAAAAAAACCCAAACTGTTACAACTAATGAAAAAAAATTCGGCAAAGATTCAAGACAAAAATCAACATGCAAAAATCGGCTGCACTTCTATACACTAACAATAAACCATCTGAAAAACAGATTAGGAAAAGAATTCCACTTACAATAGCATCAAAAAGAAAAAAAATACTTAGGAATAAATTTAACTAAGGAGGGAAAAGACTTATATACTGACAACTACAAAACACTTCAAGAAGAAACAGACGTCCATATTCATAGATTGGAATATTTAATATTATTAAGATGACAATACCACCCAAAGCTATCTACAGATTCAAGGCAATCCCTATCAAACCCCCAATGATGTTTTTTTTTTTCAAAAAACAGAAAAACTCATCTTAAAATTAAGATGGAATCTCAAGGGAACCTAAATAAGCAAAACAATCTTAGAAGAGGAGAGGCTATCAAGATGGCGACACAAGAGGTTCCTCCCCTTCCCTCCTTCTGTGGCCGCACTGCATGCACAGCTATACATTCAGTAAATGGAGCAATTTACACTGAAAGAAATCCAGAAACTGGCAGAGAAACTCCTACACATCAGGTAAATGAGAAAATACCCACATCTTAACAGGCAGACAAGGCTGAGACATACTCTTGCCATAAACCCCACCCCCCACATAGCATCCTACAATTGGGAGAAAAACCCTAATTCCCAGCTTATCCCTGAGGAACAAAGATTCTGAACCCCACATCTAGCACCCCAAATTTTAAGACTCCCATTGCAGGAACAGGCAATTAGCTCTGAAAACCAATGGTGCCTGTGTTCATAAGACCCCCAAGACGAGCAAACAAAGAAGCAGTCTTGAGGGGCACATGAGCACTTGTCACAGCTCTCTCCCCAGAGTCACCACTAAGAGAGCAAGCAAAAATCTCCCAGTCTTTCTCTGAAAGAGGTCTACTGCATAGTTTAAAATTTTCTGCCTGAGAGTCAGACTGCTCATTTAGTACACATCTAAAGAATGTCTGTGAGGGGCGCCTGGGTGGCGCAGTCGGTTGGGTGTCTGACTTCAGCCAGGTCACGATCTCGCGGTCTGTGAGTTCGAGCCCCGCGTCAGGCTCTGGGCTGATGGCTCAGAGCCTGGAGCCTGTTTCCGATTCTGTGTCTCCCTCTCTCTCTGCCCCTCCCCCGTTCATGCTCTGTCTCTCTCTGTCCCAAAAATAAACGTTGAAAAAAAAATTTATAAAAAAAAAGAATGTCTGTGATCCTCCCAGGTCACTGGGAAGCTGGTGGACACCTCCCCCACCGTTTCCCTCCAGCTCACTCCAAGTTACCAGTATCTCCCTGGAAGGAGCTTGAATTACACCTGCATGCCAGCTTTTGCAGCTGCTGTCCAAGGAACAGGTCCCCCAATGGCCTAGCTCTGGTGGCCACTGAGGCTTCCATTCACAAGTCCCATAGGACTGCAGCAACCAAAGCAGCAGTTCCTAACAGGCACAGGAGCACTCTCCTGAGACCACACACCAAGTCTTGGCACAGACTGAGCAGGCAAAAGTTCCCATCTCCCAGTTTTTCCTCGGAAACAGGTTTAAATATATACTCTCCCAGCTGATGATTGAGGGTCTAGATTCTCATCATACTGCATCAAGGTGCTGATTGTGACCCTCCCCTAGGGCACACTAACAGGTCTTAGCACATCTTCAGCTAAGAAGGCCATTAAGAATGAAGAAGGTAACTTGAACTTGGACAATCACAAAGGTTTGAGAAAAAAATTAGAAGCTCAGGCCAGGCTGACTGACATGGTTCAACTTCTACACAACACAACTCTGTCAAGACTAAGAGACATGGTAATTTTATCTAATGCAAAGAAACCATTACAGATGTTCCAAACAGAAAGCGAAGATAAATCTTCAGGAACAGATCTTAATGAAATGAAAATAAGTGATTTTTATTTGACTGAAAGTTTAAAATAACAGTCATTACAACACTCACCAAAGCCAGGAGAGTAATGTATAAACAAAATGAGAATTTCAGCAATGTATAAATGTATAATTTATCACAATGAAAGAATTATTAGGCCTGTCTAATAGAAAGATACATAGAACAATGAATACATGCAATTTTCATATACAAATGGACCATAATCAAACTGAATATGAACTAAGCCAGGAAAGGAACCCAAATATATTCTAAAAAGTTATCATGAAGGCTATGCTCACCAACAATGGAATAAAATAAATCAGCAACAACAAAAATTTATAGAACTTAACACATTAGTAAATTTTTAAAAAGTTTTCATTGATTTAAACCAAACACTTTTATTGAAGTAATAATAAAATGAATAAACATTGGCAAGTATGAGGAATTAAGAGAACAAGGCCAAATAAACAACAAGAGATAATAATATATAGGAGATTTAAAACTCTTTGGAGATTATATAGCAATATATTTGGTAACGTAGCTGAGAAACAAAGTATCTAGAAAATATAAATTGCCTAAAATTCTCAAAGAAAAAGTAGAAAGCCTGAAAAAGCATAACCACAGAAGAACTGAAACAGTGGTCAAAGCTCTACACTTAAAGAAAAATTGGCCAAATGATCTTAATGAGCAAGTTCTACCATAAGGTCAAGGAACAGACAATTTCCGGAAACTGTTTCAGAGGATTGAAAATCATGGGAAGCTTCCACTTATTTCATGGTGCTAGTATAACCCTGATACTAAAGTCATAAAAAGCCAATATGGGGAAAGAAAATCATGAGTTAATCTTTCTTATACACAGTGCCTTAAAAATTCTAAATTAAATACCTGTAAATTGAATATGGGAGTGATTAAAAGAATACTCGCAATTGAGTAGGATTTATCCCAGGAATGGAAGGAGGATTCAGTATTAAAAACATTAGAAATTTATGAGAATAATTAAAGGAGGATAATCTTATGATCAATCCATAGATGCTAATAAAATATTAAGTAAAACTGCACACTCATTCATGATTTTTAAAAAAAGCCAACTAGTAAAAGAAAAGAGGAAGCTTCTTTAAGTTGATAAAGAAGATATGTCAAAACCCAGAGCAGGTATTCCCTCCCACTAGCTTTAAGAAAAAGACATTTTCTCTTCTGTCACTCAAAACCACGCTGAAAGTCTCCGTCAGTACCACAAGACAATTAAATGCAGCAAGAGTTAAATTTGTTGGCAAGGACAAACTGTCATTATTTGTAGATGATATGACCATCTATTTAGGAAAATCAAAAGAAACAACTGGCAAATTACTAGAGCTAACAAAAGATTTAAACAAGAAAGAAGCAAAATTATCAACTCAAAACAAAAATCAGTACCTTTCTTATATCAAAGCAATAATCCGCAAAGAAGTGTCCAAGACTTCTGAGGAGAAATGATAAATCATTATGTAATAACCTTAGGGAAGGCTTGAATAAATAACTATTCATGATTGAAAATTCAGAGTCAATATCACAGACATGCAAACGCTACCCAAATTAAGCTACAATTCATTGCAAACCTAACAAATTCAGATATAAATACCAATGTCAGGAATCAAGACATACTATAGAACTCTAGTATTTAAAATAGGAAGAATCGAGTAGATCAATACAATAGAATGGAGCCCTAAAACGAACCCATGTATACTTGGATATTGACTATATATTAAAGGTGGTCTTTCAAACAGGTAGGGAGAGTATGGACCATTGCATAAAATAGTTCTTTTAAGTCATTTATTTTTGAGAGAGAGACAGAGAGAGCGAGGGGGGGGGGGGGAGGGAGGGAGAGAGAGAGAAGGAGAAAGAATCCGCACTGTCAGCACAGAGTCCCACATGGGGCTTGAATTCACAAACCATGAGATCATGACCTGAGCTGAAACCAAGAGTCAGATGCTTAACCAACTGAGCCACCCAGGTGCCCCAGAATAAAACAGTTTTAAGATATAAAAACCATTCTTAGTTGCAGGCCATACGAAAATAGGCAGTAGACCAGATTTGGCCCATGGGCCATCATTTGCCAACTCCTGTTCTATTCTATTCTTGGTACCTGCCCTAAAGGAATACTTACATATATGTACAAGGAGGCATAAATAGGCATCTCTACAGCAGCTGCATTTGCAAAAGAGAAAAATTAGAAGCAACCTAAAATTTCAGCAACAGAAGAATGGCTAAAAAACATTATATATCCATACCATGTCCAGTCATGCCAATCCACATACACTAATATAGAAACAGCCTAAAAATAACACCATGAGGAGGGGGAAAAAAGCACATATTTTAGAATATTTATCCATTTATTAAACCACACACACACACACACACACACACACACACACACACACACACACAGCAGTAAAGGTATGGAAAGCTATACTCCAACCTGACAATAATGGTTACCTCTCATGGGAGAGGAAAGTGAGTAAGGTGTGTTTGCTGGGGTCAGAGGAATTATTGTCTTAGAGGGCTTCAGTCTTACCTGTATTTTTGACTTCATAAATTAAAAAGAATAAAAGAATTAAAAAAAGGAAGTCTAGGAATCTTTCTGCTTAATGACCTTAGACCCTGGCTACCTCCCCTAAGTATGGAGTCAAGGCATGTGGGTGAGAAGACAGAAGCTAGATGACTGTCACCCCCCAGTTATGACTGCTCATGGCTGGGGCCTCCCTCTCCAGATAGCACTAAGATCCCTTGGGACTATTAAAGAAGCCTAAAATGTGACAGTTGTGGCCTCAGCTATATCCTGTTCAAACACAAAAGCAACAGCTTAGGGCAACTCCCATTTTTAAGCAAACTTGGTATTTTAAAATCTAAAAGTGACAAACAGGTAAAGCATTCCAAAATGATTCAGCCAACAGCACAGAAAACTGTTCTAGGACATCCAGTTAAACACAGGAGATGAGAGATCTTTGCTCCCTCCAAAACCCCATTAAAAAGCAAGTAAGCATTTGATGGGGCACCTGGGTGGCTCAGTCGGTTAAGAATCTGACTTCGGCTCAGGTCATGATCTTACAGTGTGTAGGTTCAAGCCCTGCATCAGGCTCTGTGCTGACAGCTCAGAGCCTGGAGCTGCTTCAGACTCTGTGCCTCCCTCTCTCTCTGTCCCTCCCCCGTGCGCACTCGCTCACTCTCTCTCTCTCAAAGATTAATAGACATTAAATTTTTTTAAAAGCAAGTCAACATTTGAAAAGGTATAAACTCACAGGCAAGGAATGGAATAGAAGTGAAAAGCAAGTGGGCAAAATGAACCCATTTTTACAAGACAGAAAACAGATGGAGGAATTAGCAGCACTGAGACACCTAGATAGTAGATGTCAGAGGAGAAAGTCATTCCTACACCAGATCCCCAGAAGGCCTAGCCATTAGAGGCACCATGTACCACAGACGGCAACAGTAAACCACAGAGACAAGAAAACAGAGAGCTTGGTTAAAAATCTTGGTAATGTAGGGCACGTGGGTGGCTCAACTGGTTATGGCCTCACAGTTAGGGAGTTCGAGCCCCACATCAGGCTCTGTACCGACAGCTCAGAGCCTGGAGCCTACTTTGAATTCTGTGTCTCCCTCTCTCTGTGCCCCTCCCCTGCTTCTTGCCCTCTTCTCTCTCTCTCTCTCTCTCTCTCTCTCTCTCTCTCTCTCTCTCTCTCAAAAATAAACAAGTATTTAAAAATATCTTTAAAAAATCTGGGTAATGAGGGGCACCTGGGTGGCTTGGTCGGTTAAGCGTCCGACTTCGGCTCAGGTCACGATCTCACGGTCCGTGAGTTCGAGCCCCGTGTCGGGCTCTGTGCTGACAGCTCAGAGCCTGGAGCCTGTTTCAGGTTCTGTGTCTCCCTCTCTCTCTGCTCCTCCCCTGTTCATGCTCTGTCTCTCTCTGTCTCAAAAATAAATAAACGTTAAAAAAAAAAAGAATAAAAATCTGGGTAATGAGCATACAGACCCTGGGGCTTCCTTCTTTCTCTGCCCCCCACTCCCCATGACGAAGGCGATGATGAGAAATTTTTTTTGTGAATAAATTGTATCAGCGTGACTCTAAACTCAGGGACAACGGGTACAGTGGCATTTCAGAATGCCAAAGATATTTTCATTAAGTTTCTCAAGAGAAAAACAGATTACATATAAAGAATCAAAAATCAAAATGGCATTTCTCAACAGTAAAGCTAAAAACTAAAAGACAAATTACATCTTCCAAATTTTTCAAGAGAAATTACCTTTCAACCTTAAAATTCAGTGCTCAGACAATCAATCAAATGTGAGAATAGAATAAAGACAGTTTGGGAAATGCAAGTCTCAAAAAAATTTATTATCCATGGTCCTTTTCTAAAGGCCCTTCTACTAGGTCTAACAGAAGTAGTCCTTGTACTGAAGGACGTGCTCCACCAAATCAAAGGGAGGAGAAAACAAGGGGACATGGGGTCCAAGACCCAGGGATTCAGCCCGGGAAAGAGGAGGAGGAAAGTGTCAGGACCAGCTGTACAGTCCATCTAAAGAGATATGATCCAGATGGGACAGAGGATGGAAGGGCCCAGGAGAGGTTCTCTAGGAAAAGAAGAGAGCTGACAGATTGCCAAATACATCTGACCACATGGAAATGACTATTCTGAGGGATTTTTCCATTTTACTGGGGAGTTTGCAAAGAAGTGGTGATAGTAAACTACTAATCAAACAAAAAGAGGCAAGGTGATTCTTAATCTGAGGTGGGCAAACAGTGGACTAGAAAGGAAATTCAATTATAGCATATTAACTGGCGTGGCAGTAAGCCACACTTAACATGGTGGTAATGGGAACATCGAGTGCTGATGGAACCAAACACAGAGCTACTACCATATTGGAAGGAGAAGTAGGTCTCAGATGCTAAAACCTCATGTAGAAAGCAGCTAATATTTATAATTCTTAAGGGAAGAACTAAGAGAATATACTTTAGAAAGGTGGAAGTAAATGTCAGAAACAACTGAAGTGAATTGGAAGTTGTTGCTGACGAGGAGAAGGATGTATGAGCAGAATGGAGACTAAAGATTCATTTACCTCAAGGAAGCCTTGCAGGAAGATTTGACTTCTGACCCATAAACAGATATTCCTTAAACTTTCTGGGTTTCCATTTTTTCCCACTGCAGAACAGGGATAATGACAGTACTTACCTACAAAGCTACTATTGAAACCACATGACATAATTTGGTAAAAATGCTCTTGTGAGCATTGCCACTTCACTTAGAGCAATTTTTCCATACACAGGTAGAGTGAAGCCACAACTAAAACACAAGATGTCCAAGAACTGAGGGCTGGAATGTGAAATTGATGTAATGCCAAATGGTTCTGCCTAGCTTGCTTGTCCCGAATTGCAATTCTTTGTTATTCCCGAAGAAATCCATTTTTGCTGCTTAAAAAAATTTAATGCCAAATGTACACAAGCAGCAAGGAGAGATGAATGAATAAGTGTGTAATATTTATCAAGGCAGGTGTCTCTTCTTACCTAAAATTAAGGAAGCTTAGAATAAATTATGTATAACTGAATTTGACTCCCTTTCTAATTGAACTATGTGTTCTTAGACATATCACGTACGTTCCCCGGTCTGGAGTGTCCTCATCTGTAAAAATGGAGATAAGCAATACCTGCCCTGGGTGGTTGTTGAGGTGCTTCAATAAAATAACCAATGTGGAAGATCTCTGTGCAGGGTCTGGTACAGTTTCTTCTCTGGCAAAGGGTGGCAGCTAGAGCAACCCCACATTAGTCTGTTCCTTCCATCTCTAACATACATCAAGCAACCAGCGTCAGCTAAGCATAGCCTCCTGAGGAGGGATCCATCATGTTCCCTTTTCTCTCAATCACCCTTAATTAGATAACAATACGTATTCACCGTAGAAAAGGCTGAAAATATAAATAAGCAAAACCAGGAAAATATGTATCATAAATAATCCCCATCAATAAAACGCTAATCACCATCTGTATGTTAATATGTAACCTTCTGCGTACTTTTCCGTATGAGCACGGAACTTTTAAATAAAAATAAATTTTTATTCTACCTATTATTCTTTATTCATCTTTCTTCACAGTTAAATTATTTCAAAATCGCTACTTTCAGTGGTGGCATAGTCAACTTACTAGATGTCCTGTACCTCTTACACTCTTTCCTGCTACCCCTCAGGGGATAGACAGTGGCCATTCCAGCACTTACCTGAGCTTACGGGGTGGACTAGAGGGTTGAGACAAGAGGAAAAAGCAAAAGCCCCCTTAAGTTGTGTGTTTCAGTACATGCTGGCAATCACAAGTACAATGATACCAACTCAGCTATCTCAAATGAGGCCAGCAGCTGCTCCATAAGCTTTTTAAAGCAGTGTTTATTTCTAGGTCTTGGGAGGAATGTGAGATATTTTGGAAGTCCTGCACATCTCTGACTTCTCAGAGCTTTAAAAATGAATACATGCACACAAACATATATATCTATATACACACAGACACATATACACACATATACATATACTACATATAGATGCTATACAGTTACAACATACATATAATATTCACCGCACATAATATATAAATACACACTGTAAATAAATACATACTGTAAAAATATACTGCACTAAGTATGTGCATATTATTTTGGGGAAAGTGGGCTAATTTCATCCTTCTGTTGCTAATAGGAACACTGAAAACTCAAGTTCTGCTACCTCCAGGGAGTAATGGGTTTTCTTGGAGGAAAAGAGACCCAGATTTAGAAACACACATCCAAAGCTTCAGCACGTACATAATAAAGATTTTGCTTTTCCCTAAGTTCATCTATAGAAACTGCTGGGCACCAGGCTGTGACTTGAATAACCACCACTTATCTGTGCTGTAGAAGCAGGAATCGAGGGCTCTCAAGTAATGAATCTAATCCCACAAGCCACCTGAAAAAGCCCATTTCAACCACTGACATTCAAGCCATGGATCTCATCTTCGGCTTAGCATTCTTTACCAAGAGTACAGTTCCCGAGGCTGGGAGCCCGTGCTGTGCACTTAGCAGGAAAAAAGGACGAGAGCTGGCCAGACCTGGGGGGCTCACCAGGCCACCACTAACTGGAACCTGGCTCTAGTTCAAAGTCTTCTCTCCGTCAGCAGACCCAGTAACGGAAAGTTAAAAAGAACCTTTGAAAATGTTTTTGCCATGCTAACCATATCTGAACTAAGAGGTGGAATTATTTGCCACATTCCACCTCTCAGACCAGAGGGGTTAAGACTTAGGTTCAGGTTCCCACAGAGAAGAAAATGTGTAAGCAGTGAATTGCGCAGTGTGCTTCCTGCATCATTAATGATCCTTCGGAGTGGGAGACAATGGAGGGGGCACCATCAGGTCGTCATCCACCAAGGAACACACTGTTCATAACAACATGCATTGCTTTTGCCACACAGAGAGGCCCGGGAGAGTGCTAACAAGCCGGCACAACAGGCTAATTTGACGTGTGGGATTAATACGTTAATTTAATGCTCTCCTGTTTGGTTAAGTGTTTTGCATTTCTATATTTCTAAGTTTGCACTCAGATCCTTTTATATGGGAAACCATTCGGCTTCTCTAGCCTCCTTTCCTTCATCCTCCTGAGTGATAACTCCTCATCCGCCATGTCTGCCTCCTCACCTGAATGGCAAGCCTATTTCTGACTTCAGGCTGTATGTGTGCTATTCTCCTGACCGGGAATGCTTGTCTTTTCTCTACTGACCTAGCCAAGCCCCGATCTTAATTCTCCAGAGTGCTACTCAAGCCTCAGCTCTTTAAACCATTCCTAAAAGCTTAGCTCGCCCTGACCACCACTCCTCACAAACATCGGCTGCCTCCATGACTCATTCTGGTCTCTCTGTGCAAAATACCTTACATTGGTCCTCAACTGATTTGCACGTGCCTTGCATCTCCAGCTGGACCACAATCTCCTATGACACAGGGGAGATGCCTCATAGCTTCTTTCTCCCACTATTAGCACCCTGGCCTGGAGACATAACCATTCTTTAACCTCATCTTACTTTATCCCTCCCTGGCATCACCATCATTGACCACTCCCTCCATGAAATACCCTCTTTTTCTCAGTTTCAGTGAAATCACCCTCGAGATTTTCCTCCCCCTGTTGGCCCCTTCTCCTCTATCCAACTTTTAACTGTTGGTGTTCCTCAGGTTCAGTCCTGGGCCACCACCTTTTCTTCTCTTTCTGTACTCTCTCCAGAAAGTCCCAAACACTTCCATGGCTCCAAAATACCAAGTACATGCTCCCAAAAATCTATCTCTAGCCTGGACCTTTCTTCTGAGAAATGCCTGGGAAGGCTAAGCCAATCAACATTCTATAATGTTAATGAAAATAAGACTTTTTTCTATAGATCACTTAGCTCTTCATAAAGAAAAGCTCTTGTTCCGTGGTTTTATTGCCTCTGTTCCAAAGCAGACATCACAAAGGTGATTATCCTGATAGGCCACCACGAAATACCTTGTTCTTGGAGGGAACTGACGAATAACAGACTCTACCATATACAAGGACAGACTAGTACACGATAGGCACAGAAGCACTGAAAGAGATGCAAAAAAAAAAAGGAAATGAGGAAGGGACCATGTTTTTCACTCAGAGTTCCCCAGAGCTCTGCAATGTGTCTCCCACATAGGGTACTGAAATTTTTTTTCCCCCTAAATGAGCAAATTAAGAAAGGACGAACCAGACTGACCTTGCCAAAGGAGCCAAGTCTAAGAAGGGTTCCAGTCTTGAGAAAATGGCTTATCCATAATAAGTACTCGATCTCCATTTCTTGAATTGATTTAAGCAGTAGAGAAATAGAAGATCATGAGCCACTCTCAAACAGAACTACTCTTCCTAGACTAGTTTGCTTTGTGATGCTTCAGTTAGGTGAGACTGGAGTCACTGACCTTCTTATCAGGCCAACTGACATGTATATCCTGCCAATTAGTGAGTTAGGATTCCACAAAACTAAGTAAGCACTGGTTATATATCATGTCAATAATTCTTACAATTGACTGAACTCTCAAACTCATGGGATTTCTGTATCTACATCTTCAAAGTCAAACCAACCAATATAGCAGATAAACTGAATGTGTATCAGCACAGAGCCATGGTCTTTGGGCTCCTTCTGACACATCAGAGCATCAGATCCCTCTCAGAACCATTAGACTGACCCTCCCTGATTGTCACTGGAGGCATCTTTCCTCAATTAAGTCTATAAATAGAAATTTTACTGCTTTAGAGAGGACATAAATCAGCTCAGCAGGATACTCTTGGGGCAAAGAAGAGGAGACATGGGCAGGGGGAGGAGGACATATTGAAATTATTCAATGAAATGAACATTAGGGATGGGGGGGGGGGCGGTGAACTGCTTGAGGTATCGATTCTCCTTTGCATAGGAATAACTGACAAGCAGCCTGGAGGTATCTTCCTTCAAAGGAGAGAGCACATCCAGAATTGGCAAGAAGTAATGTCACTCTACTGATGTTTCACAATGTGTCCACTTATTAAAAGATTTCAATGCTGAACACAAATTCTAGCTCCCCGGGAGAGTGCTTGTGTAGAGGAAAAGCATGTTGCTTTAGCAGTTAACTCCTCTTTTGTCCGCCCAGCTCGGGTGCTTTGTGAAAGTACCTTTCGTCAGCTTCCTACAGCTCTGTGCCTCAGTGAGTCACAACCAATAATCCCACATCTCATAAAGCAGCAGGGTACCAGAAAGGCTAATTTCTCCCCATCCATTTCTTTCCTATATATATTTTGTTCACTGAGCGTTAAAATAGCATTTTGCCATCACTAGACCAATTACTATCTATGCTGCTATGGAAAATAATAAGCTCCCTGTATAATGCTCAACAAGCCTCAGCTTTAGGAAGTTCTTTCAGTTTTCACTCTGTATTCTCCATGCTGCTGCATGAGCCTACTTCTTCTTGTACTGCCCTCAGTGAAATCAGAAAATATTCACCCATTCGACAAGTATTTACTACACGCTTACTCTGTGCCAGGCATTGTGATGCATGCCAAGGATACAAATCTCTGACTTCACGAGGCTAATAGTTCAGTGAAAGATATAAGGATTAAACAAGTTATTGGATAAAAATATTTCATTGCAACTATGATAAGTATAGCAGAAGAGATCACGTACAAGGTGTCCAAAATGAGTCGTTGATCAGGACCTGATTGACTTAGGAGGGTCAGCGAAAGACACCCAAACAAGATATCATTCAAATTGCAATCTGAAGGATGAATAGAGATGGAAGTAGAGGGGAGAGAGAGCAGCCTAGGAGATGAATGAGGCTGTGTGAGGCAGGAGGGGCCAGGTGTGCAAATGAAGAGAAGAACAGAGTGTAAAGTGGGAGAGGGGGGCCGAGGGGTGGGGAGCAGACCCCCGAGGGGTGGGGGCCAAGGGGTGGGGAGAGGTAGCAAGCTCAAGATCAGGCAGGGCCCCATAGGTCATGTTAAATATTGAGAGCTTACTCCTAAAATAATGGGACACCACGAAGGATTTTAAGAAGGATAACCGAAGATGGTTAGGTTTTTACTGAGAAGTATCACTCTGAACTATGAGGATAAAGAACTTAAGAAGGCAAAATGGAAGCAGGTAGACTAGTTAAAAGCTATTCAGTAGACTGGGCAAGAAATGAGAGCAGTTAGATTAGGATGACTTAGCAGAAATGGAAATAATTTTTAAAAGTTAAGATCTACCGTGGTGCCTGGATGGCTCAGTTGGTTGAGGGTCCGACTTCAGCCCAGGTCATGATCTCATGGTTCGCGGGTTCAAGCCCCACATCAGGCTCTGTGCTGACAGCTCAGAGCCTGGAGCCTGCTTTGGATTCTGTGTCTCCCTCTCTCTCTGCCCCTCCCCATTTCCCCCTCTCCCTCCCTCTCTCAAAAATAAATAAATATTAAAAAAAAAATTTTTAAGTTAAGATCTACCTAGGTGACAGAATATACCGTATGAACAGGTAGAACTGAGGGACAGAGAGTACAAAGGTTAACTTCATGGCTTTGGCCTTGAATAACTAGACAGCTTATGACTTTTCTAGAAATAGAGAATTCTAGAGGGAAAGGAGCTAGTTGGAATTATGGGGGGAAGAGGTACACAAGTTCAGTATTACACATGCCAAATCTGAGATTTACCTGTGAGATGCACAAGTGGACCCATTCAGTAGCCACTGGATATATGAGGTACCTCATGATTAATGAACATCACTCAAAATTATAGCAGAGTCCAACACTGTACATTTAATTTTTTTCTAGATGGGGGTGTGTTCTAGAATTGCACTGATCAAAATGCAATCCCCTAACCACATGGGGGCTACTTAGCTTCAAATTAAAAATTAATTTCTTGGTGACACTAGCCACATTTCAAGTGCTCAGTGTGGTTGTGTCTCCTGTATTGGTCATTTCCATTATTGTAGAAAGTTCAATTATACAGCCCTGCCTAGAACATCAGAGGGCTTCCTATTCACAACACTCAGCTCTGATTAGTCTTCCAGTGAATGTTCAACTGCCATTCTATCAACACTGAGAAATCCTACTGTCTTTTGTGCTCCAAACAAAGCTTTGATTTTGAAGATGAAAAAGATACAAGAAAAGAAGACATGATCATCTTTGTTACTTAGATATCTTCCAATCTATCTTTAAAAAAACAGATAAAAAAAAAAACCAAGATGAAGGATAAATGCCATGGAGAGAGTATGTGGGCACCCTGGGGGGGCAGGGGTGAACTCACATTGTAAAAATACTATCAGATCAACGATGGAGGAAATTAGGTGCCAAGGAGGCATTAAGGCATCAAGACTTCATCTGGATTTTGACAAAAGAATGGGGAATATATTCATGAAAAGGGAGGGAAGGAGAGTAACCCAGGTTGGGAAACAGTTTATTCAAAAGGCTATACAACATTTGAAATGCCAGCCATGTTTCTCTGAAGTTAAACACAATCTACGCTGAACTGTTTAAGAAACAGAGTGATAACTCTTTGGGTGGACGAGTGGAAGAAGAACTAAAGAATCAACCCGATTGTGCACTGACTTAACACTGCAGCTAACTCAGACACTGAGCTAACCACTGGGGATATAAACAGTGATGGAATCCTGATCTCGTACACAAGGAGCTCCACAACTACACAGCCATAGCCAACTACCAGGCTGTCAAGATAAAAGGTGATAAAGTAGGTTTTTACAAAATATGTTCCTGCTCAATAAATATGTATAATATAAACACTATATTCACAATATATATGCATGTATCTCACCAAAAAGTGCATACTCAAAAACTACTATACACGTAGGTGTCTGAATTGTGGATGGATGCTCAAATGAGGTACTCACGCGAGGGTCGTGGAATGAGCTGATGAAGCAGAGCAGACATACAAGTGTTTCATCCTGTGTCGGCTTTCACTGTTTTCATTTTCAGACCAAATTAACAAGCCATAGGCTACAAGGCACAGTTTGCATTACTCCTTTAGCATTTTTGATTTTTAAATTTTATCACTAGCATAAGCCATGGCTCAAAGTCTACAGAGCAGTGCTTAACATTAAGTTCAAGGTGAATTTTAGACCCTTCATGAAGGAACATGGAAATATGTTACAGGGCTTCAGCCTAAGCTGAAAAAAAATTCTCTGGCTTTCACAGGTGATAATTGGGTTTCAGACTTCGGGGAAGACTATTCAGTTTTGAAGACGGAGATTGAAACCTTGATGATACCACCTTTTACAGTTTTTCTTTGTGTTGCATAACCATGACTTCCACTGAAATTCCATTTTCTATAAGAATTCACCGACATTTCTTTCCTGCTGATTGCTGGGTACTACTACTGAACAAAATATTTATCTTTAAACATACACGAGCATATTTCAATTCCTTCAGATGTGTTATTTTGCTATGTGCTTTGCATGAGTTTTTACTGAAATAACTGTCCACTTTTACTCTGACCATCTTCGTAGGAAAAAATAAAACTCGAATGTACTCTATTTGGTGGTGTTGGGTTTTTAAAATAAATTTGCTTTCGTTGCATATACTGGGGGAGTTTAGGCACATTAATCATTTCCCAATAAATTTCATGTGTTTTATTGCCTGCCATGAACACTGATGATAGCATATTTCTTTTTAGCTTCTTTTTTCAGGGTTATCAGGAATATTGCTGCATAGTCACAACTGATGACTTCCTACAAGATTCTAATACAATGTATATCATTTTACACAATAAAACCTTTGCTCATAGTTTAAAATCACTTAAAATATGTGTATAAAGTACCTAATTTTCCAAATCATTTTCCTGTAGAAGTGGAATGCGTCTTAAACACTTAACTGTTTTTTATGCTACAATAACACTACCTATTTTATTGGCCAAGATTAAAAATACCAGCACTACTCAGTATTGGCAAGGGCATTCTCGTGCACTGTAGGTAGAAATGTAAATTGGCACACTGTCTACAGGGCAGTTAAAGAAGAGTTAAGCAGTAAGCACGGCAAAAAAGGTGAAAAACACCTTTAACTTAGCAATTTTACATACAAGAATTCACCCTGGTTATATTACTCATCTTGGTCTTGAGTGACAACTGCAAAACAATTAGAATAATATGATTGTCAATAACAGGAGAATAATTCAATAAATGACTCGCACAGCCACATAATGGAATTCTGTGTAGCCATTTAAAAAGGGTTGCTAGAAATACATTTGGTGACTTAGAAAGGTGGGCCTTGGGGCGCCTGGGTGGCGCAGTCGGTTAAGCGTCCAACTTCAGCCAGGTCACGATCTCGCGGTCCGTGAGTTCGAGCCCCGCGTCAGGCTCTGGGCTGATGGCTCAGAGCCTGGAGCCTGTATCCGATTCTGTGTCTCCCTCTCTCTCTGCCCCTCCCCCGTTCATGCTCTGTCTCTCTCTGTCCCAAAAATAAATAAATGTTGAAAAAAAAAAAAGAAAGGTGGGCCTGACACAACCGTACCTCTGGGGTAACAGAATTCATTTTAAAAGTTACACGTGTGTGTGTGTGTGTACACATAAATAAAAAAGAAGAGTTGGTAGTAATAGTAATTTTTGTTGAGGTATTTTTTTCCCCTTGTGTGAATTTTCTTATTTTTGTATAATAAGCATGTATTGCTTTTATAGTTAAACATTGTGTAAAAAAAAAACAAACTGCTATTTCTGGGTACATCTACCCTGAACCAATCTGGCAGGAACGGCCCATGTTGCGATGAATCTGACGACCATCTTCCCTCCCAAACCTAGTCCACCTAGCTCAGCTGTTCCCCCGCCGCAGGGGCAAGGGTCCTGCTCACCAAGCTGTCCTGGATGCACGGGGTCTGCACAAGCCTCTGGACTGTGTTCTCCGCGACGACTCCCAGCCAGTTGAGCGCTGCCCAGTACCAGAGGTAGTCATGGCCACCATGCCAGAAGCTCACAAATGCAAACGTCACTGCAGTGGCAAACAGTGTCCTCAGCAGGCCATGCTGGGACCCGCCTACTGGAATGTACACATACCTAGAGAGAGAAGAGGCCATCAGGAGCCATGCGGTGGGCTGTCCCTGCAATACCACCTGTTTCTGCGCTTGATTCTCCCGTCACACATTGTTACTGAGCAAGTGAAGGTCCTTCCCGACTTGCAGGAGGCTGCAGAGCACTCCTGGAATTCCCCAACACACAAGACACTGGCAAAAACGCAGGCCTCTTTTCTGAGGGGCTTTAGGTCAAATGAATACACAGGCTCATTACCAGAGCAAAGTAGCACTTACAAGAGGCAGGGTAAAGAGTAATGAATTCTGTTTGTAAAAGGGGCGTGCCCAACCCTGGAAGGCCAAACACAGAATGACAATTAAGCTTCCAGTTACATGGGGACCCCAACCTTCAAGACAGATATATATTATACAGTTCAAACTACTATATTTATGGTAAGCCCAGTATTTAAGCACAATTGCTGCAATTAGGCTCATAAATAGCAGGAGCTGGGTGCAGAATAGGGGTGCCAAGACCGGTTGCCCCAGCTTTCCAGGCAAGATGCCCACAAGGAGTAGTGACTTTGCAAGAGAAGAGCTCTGTACTCACAGGTTAGCCAAATTATTGCCCAAAATGCACAGCCATCCCTTGGGTATGCTTTCTACTGCTGAGGTAGCTATTTGACCACGTATAAGCAGGACCATCTTCTTCAATCAGTATTTTCCCACTGTGGATAAAACCCAAACTTTGGATTTTGAGGGTTTTTTTCAAGGCTGCTTCAATCTGGCAAGGTAGGAGCATTTCCTCCTTGAAGCAGCCTTTTAACAAAGCCCACAGGATGAGGCACCTGGGTGGCTCAGTCAGTTGAGCGTCCAACCCTTGTTTTCGGCTCAGGTCATGATGCCAGGGTTGTGGGATCGAGCCCCATGCTGGGCTCCATGATGCGCATGGAGCCTGCCTGGGATTCTCTTTCTCCCTCCCTCTGCCCCTCTCCCCTGAGCTCTCTCTCACTCTCAAATAAATAATTTTTTTTAAAAAATCCCATAGGCCTTTCATGCTGGTCAGTGTTTCTTTGCCCAAACTTCTTCCAGGAAGGAAAATGAAATCATCATTCCCTGAATACAGTGTGTTCCGGACACAGCACCAGACACTTTACCTCCATTACTTGCTTTGATCCTTTGAAGCACCATAGGGTTTACGCCTGCTGTTCCAGCATGCCAACCAGTTTACAATTTGCCCTGTTACTATATTGTTTTAATACTCTGTAGGAAATGTTATTTTGAAAATCATCTTTAAATAGAACAGTTTCATAGACAAGTCAAAAAATAGAAATGAAAACCACTCCTCGGTCAATAAATATTTCAAAAAAACTATTTGATAAGTATTTTTAAATACCCTCCTTCACTCTCAAATGTGTTCCACTTTAGATAAAATCACATGATCAGCTTAAACAGCCCCATTTTGTAGGTGAGAAACAGGCTGAGAAGTTAACTTGACCAAGGCACACACCCAGGAAGGGGAGTAGATGCACACCTGTAACCACAGAGCCAGAGTTCCTGTTTTCCACTACACCTATATCTTCCACTCCAATCTAAAACCAGGAAGCGTGTGAGAATGTAGCCATTTCAGAAATAAGTGGAGCAAAGGCTTTCTCTTGTGCAAAAACAAGCCCATCTTGACAACTAAATTAGCAAATAGGTATCCAGCACTCACTACAGATTAAGGGTTCCTCCATCTGCTGTCCAGCATTTATTTAGGCATCCAAGGCAGTCTTGGCATTATGGGAAACACGGAAACATAAACCATTGTTTCTGCCAAAAAGGACAGGTAGAGCTGGTTGTGAAACAATAGCAAACAAGTCCCCGTGTTAGGCTATGTGATTTGGTCCAAAGCAGACCAAGAGAGTTTAAGTGTGGAGGAGAAGCGAGTGAGTGCAGGCAAGGCCATGGCAAGGCCAAGAGGATGAGCTTTGCTAGGCGAAAGGGAGAAGGGTGGGCACTGCATCTTGGACCTAGAAAGGCTGGGCAAGGAGCCAAAAAGGCCTGACTACCCCAGGCACAGCAGTTTTATTCAGTGCTCTGCTGCCCCCTAGAGGTTGCTTCGTTATTGGTGTAAGATATTCCTCAGCAGAAGCAAAAAATGGGCCACAATTCTCTACAGCCTCCTACCTGCCTGGAGGTAGCTGCTACCCCACCATGGCATTCCATGAAGCTGCGCTTCACTTTATACAGTGTTGTCAAAAGGCTGCAGGGAGTGAGAGCAAGAGCAAGAGCGAGAGTGAGAGACAGAGAGAGATGGACAAACCAATGTTAAAATAACTGCTCTTTACAGCAAGTGTACAGATAATTTTATAAAACAAGTTAATACTAATACCAATACTCTTCTCACCCAACATAACTGTTTCATGTTGACCTTTTTATTGTATCTCACTATGTTAAGGTGAGCTCCACTGTATATATAAGAAAACCCAGGATAGGGGCATCTGGGTGGCTCAGTCGGTCAAGCATCTGACTCTTGGTTTTGGCTCACGTCACGATCTCACAGTTCGTGGGATTGAGCCCTGCTCTGCACTGACAGCATTTCACTGATGGCACAGAGCCTGCTTGGTATTCTCTCTCTCCATCTCTCTCTACCCCTTCCCCGCTCACTCGTGTGCTCTCTCTCAAAATAAATTAAAAAAAAAAAAAAGAAAAGAAAACCCGGTGTAGAATAAATCCTCTCTCTCGTCATCCACACCAGTGGTCGTTCATATTGGATTCAACTCCAAGAAGGATATGACAAAGAAGTGTCTAGCCCCATAATTAGATTCACAGCTATTTTAGGGATTCTGCACTATGGCTTTATAATTTGGCCTTCAAAATGACAGCCAACAAAAATCTGAGAATTCCTCGTATTCCTAAAATTTATATACAGTAGGCCTCCATGGACATGAGGCTGCTTATTTTAAACCAGAGGCAGGTATGGTTACCAGACTGAAAGATAAAAATCCTTTCTTCATTCTTAACTTCTGGAAGGGAGTAGGTGCATAAAGAAGGAGAGTAACAGGTTATTTTCTTCTACAAATTCTACCAGTCTTATGTCAGTTCCATGATTAATAAAAACAGAATATGTCTCTTTTTTAAAAACAGCCGTGTGACCCCACTTACTGAGATCCACTGCACAGTGAAATTGATTTCCCAAAGGAAGAAAGCTTTCAGCACCACCTTCTCAGCAAAGCAAAACATACAAAGATTTTTCTTGCCAGTGACTGTGAGCTTGGGTCTGCACAGAGCCTGCCCCTGCCAGGCAACCTCACGAGGTCACTGCTCACAGAGAACACTGCTTGAAGAAGTTAGCAGCCATCCGCAGCAGCCTTCTTCATTTAAAACCATCTCACGGAGTCAGCGCAAGACAGCAAACCCCCAACTCAGGAGGAGGAACTTATAGTAATAATGTCCACCCTTTACTGAATGTCCGTGAGCCAGGTGCTTTATGTATACTATTTCTAATCATAACAACCATCTAACAAGGAACTAATGGCCAGGCCTGTTTTACACAGGAGAGGTGAAATCCTAACCGAGAATGTTCTGGTTTACAGAACTCCCAGGCCTGTGTCCTAGTGTGCCATTTTTTATTGTGATAGGAGCATTTCTTGGTGATACGTTCCTCTTATTTGACCAAATCTTCAACGCAGTCTCCACAAACACATTCACCAGTATTTTATTAACTGAAGAAATGTCCTTTGTAGGGAAGGAATCTTGCTGGGGAGAAAGATGCTTATTATTTATAAAGGCATTTGGGCCAAAGAGCACAGTACCAGAAGTCTGGAGGTATAAGTTCAAATTTTAAACAGACCAATTAGTTTCCTTCTGTCCCACAAGAAAAGAAGACACATTCTATCTTGACCACACCGGCATCCTGCAGATGTCGGACTACTAAGGAAGTGGGGCATGAGAAGTGGACTCTTGGGGGGCTGTTGCTGAGTAGGTGTATGTTAAGGGAGAAGAAAATACATATCTCTGTCAGATCCACTATGAAAAACTCAAGAATATGTCCTACAGTAGAGGAGAGGGGTGATGAGAATCCATGAGGTAAATACATTAATCTTAAAACCACGACACTCCCTTTGCCCAGGACCTACACACCAGCTCTCCAGCTTGTCATATTATCTTCAAACTCTTTGCTGGGGCCCAATGCCAGACTCCCCCCACCCCTGGAGGCAAGAGGATGAGGACACTGAATGCCTCGTTTCTCACTACCCCATGGAATGAGGTGAGGTGGGCTTGCGGGTCCCAGGGTTCAGCTACCTGTTGCTTGGCAGGGCTGAGGCAGGCAGTGACTGACACCCCATTCCAGCTCTGCCAGATCTTTCCATCCTTATTTCCCACTGGCTCTCTCAGCAAATCATGAAATCCTGAACAAATGGGGCTTTCACACCTCTACGCCTTTGGTCATACCATTTTCACGTCCTCCAACCTCTCTGTTTTTCCAACTCCAATTGAACCTACAAAATTAAGTGGTTTTTCCATCTCCTCCAGGAAGTCTCTTTAAAATATTCCCACTCTTTATTTAACCCAGAAAACCTACTGTTTGTACCACTGACTAAACACTTATTCATCAAAAGATGTCTTTTCTATTAGGTTGTCATTTAAACTAAGCTGAAAGATTCTTTCAGAAGTACTAGATATGTGATGTGGGTACACGTCTGCAAGTGTTACCATATAGTTCCTAGTTAACAGTATTTATGTACTAGTGACCTAATTCTCATAGACTCCAATAGCTTTTAAACTTGTGACAAATTGTCACCACTGCCACAGACCAACCAGGGAGGATAGTAGGAACCAAGGGAGGATTGTAGGGTCCTGCCCCAGTTACTGGGCGAAACTTCACAAGACACCCGTTCCTAAGGAATACAGACACTCGAAGGACCCTGGAGTCTCTCCATACTTTGTAATCCCTATTAGGGCCAAAGTATGTGTCCCCAAACCTCTAGACCTATCCCAACCTCAGGAGATTTGACAATGACAAGTAGTAGCCTTATAAAGACTAGAGCCTTTAGTCTCTGGGAAAGGCAAGACTTCTGGCTGCATTACGCTGTTGCTGAGGTGACCTCACCTGGTCTTCGCCTGGGCTCCAAGACAAGCTCCTGCTTAGAGTTCTTGCAGAGGTGGCCAGGGTCTCCTAAACTCAGCTCTCATGGGCAGTGGCTCCTTGACCTGACCCTGGCTCTGACTGACCTTGGCCCACACTTAAGTCCTCTCTCCCACAGCCCAGTCAACCCCCATCTTCTAGGTAGTGGACAAAGACCTGGTGTTTAGATCTCACAAAGGAAGCTACAGTCTTGCTTATAATAAAAAGCTTTCAGAAAAAGATGCACACAGTAAAGAAGTCCAGTACAGATCGTAATGGAATTTTAATAAGTAAAAATCTGCAGCTGGTTAATGGGCAACTCTAGACTTTATCATCTCCAAAAAGCTAAGAGAGGTCCACTTTGAAAGCAGAGGGCACGTTTTAGGCAGGGCTAATTCTCAGCTCTTTCACCAAGAGATGCTGGCTGTAAGTTTTATATCCAACTCTGAAAAATTGCTTATTAAAAATGCTATGTCCTATTTGGCAACAGAACATTGTAGAATTTATAAAATAGAGATTAAACTCAGGCTATATTTAGTCTACATTTAAACTTCTAGGTTCATGTAATTAGATGCCAACATTTTTTTTAATTAATCTTTTCATTCCACAAAGCCAGTAGCTCAGTGGGTTGAGGTGCTGTGCTGATAAACTCAAGCCTGTAACGTCTATCCTAGGGAAAGATTCAGCTCTACCTTCACAGACCAAAACCCAAACTCTAGCTCCCCAAAAGCTCTATCTTCCTCACTGCAGAAGAGGCTGACAGAGAATGAATGGCTCAGCCCAGCCTTCTTCACCACCAGAACACAGCCCAAGTAGCAACAGCAGCCAAGCACAGGGCAAGCAGGAGAGCAATGCTTGACACCTGGAGATGTAACCTTGGTCCTGCTCGGTCACCTACCAACCACTTAACCTTGAGCTTGTCAACTAAGACTGTTCAGCTTAAGTGTGTACACTGAGCAGATACTAGGAGCACTAAAACCTTCTTTGGGTATGGGCTGCTATGAAGATCGGACGAGACAATATGTGTAAGGAGTTTAGAGATTTCAATACTCCATGAATGGGAGGATGCATACTTACCAATAATCAGCCAGCAGCACCACACTTGTATTCAGGACAAAACAAAATGCCATTATCATAATTATCAAATGCCATTCCTATGTTTTCCATAAGCATGTGAAGGCAACAACACCTCTTACCTGGTTGCTCAGAGATTTTTTTTACTTGAAACCATTAGCCTTAAATATGCCACCATCAGAACCAAGTTGCTCAGTGCTCAGGGGTCTAAGCTATGGATTCAACACCCACTCACGTAGATCTGTTGATGAGGCTTAGCCAAAGAGACGGCAGCTCTTCTCCAAACATCTGGTATTAGCTACAGAGGGGCCTGTAGAGGGTATGTGGGCGGGTCTGTCACCAACATCTCACCTACAAATCACTGCTGCCCTTTCACTCGGGCTCCCCCTTACCTACTGAGTACAAGAACCATCTGACCAAACCCTTTCCTGGGTGACTCCTGGGTGGGCAGGGCTTAAAGAAAGTGCTTTTATAGGTTTACTCATCCAACCAGTTTAAAGTAGCCTAATAATGCTCTAGAAGGTTCAAGCTTTGGTGATACATGAGTCTTTGCAGTACTATAACCTTCATACTATAGACTAGAAGGAAAAAAAAGAAAAAGCACGTAACCTTTAAGATGCAATACTTCCAAACAACTTCCAGTCACAAATGGAGGAAGCGAAGGCCCAGCTGGAGGCGATCATAGACAGGGGTGCACACCATTTCCCTCTATGAGCTTTCCAACCACCTTCTGCTTATAAGCACATTGAAGCCTCAGCTCTGGGGCCCATGTCTATTTTGGGTTATAAATAAACACAGTATAAAACAGATTCTTTGGAGATTTGAGCAGAGGAGACAGAGTGGGAGTTTATACTCTTTAGTGCTATGGAGCTGAGTCTAATCGCTAATAAAAAGGTCCTTGAGCCTCAGTTTAATAACCACCAAGATTTCCTGGCTGCCTGCCTGTCTCCCCACCTTCCTCCCAAGAGGATGCTAAAAGCATCTATAAGCTTCCCTGCGCCAGATGAAGGGAGGGGTGTATGGAAAGTCAGAGGAGAAGGAGCAAACCCAGATGTCTGCATGGTGTAGGTCTGTATGGTTCCCCATCTCATGGAGGGAAAGGGTTGAAGGGAGAGATGCCATCCTTCCCTGCTCCTAACACATTTCCCAAGCTTTGCTCCATCAACAGCTCCCAAACCCCAGATCAAAATTACAACCATCCTGGGCACACAACTCCTCTTATAAGCAAATGTACTATTTCTCTCATATGCTCTCTTTTTGATCTCTGCCTCTCACCCGCATCCTAACCAGTGCCACCCTACTGGTCTAATCTTATAACTCAATTATCATGACTGTTAGGGAAATGTTCACTACAAAATGAACTTGCACAACTCAAAAGTTACTGCATGGGTACAATGCCTCGAGTGTCTCTGGAACGAAGGGCTCTGAAGACTAGCGTCATAAAGAAATGCCTAACTGATGACTGAAGCATTTCATTCTCCATCTGGGTTTATGGTGTAATGGTTTTAAGACAGCCATGCTAGACAGGGCCCCACAGAGGTAGGAACCCTGGCCCTGACAGGTATATGGTCTATGTTCCCACAGCAACACAGTATGTCACACATAAAGTCCACTTGGTTGGTTGTTCAGGCCAAAACAAAAACTAACAGTTAAGGAAAAAAAGGTGCAAGTTCTGTGTCCTCAGGAAGCATCTAGTCTGACAATGGTAGCCACGTCCTTATCCTCAGGGGGTCCTGCCTATAATAGATTCCCAATGCATCACGTCCTAAGTTAAAACCTATTTGCCTGGCTTTAAAAAGTCATTCTCCAACTGGCTCCCTCCTATGCCACCAACTCCATTTTGAGTGTCCAAAATAGGTTTTCCACTCCAGTCAGTGAACTTCATTCTTACACAGGTCTAAGCCCCAGGATCATGCCAGCCCATCCCCCAACCACAGAAGACTCCTGACCGTCACTGCCACCATTTGATCTTCCAAAATGGGTTCAACACTTGCTTCAAGGGAAATTTCTCTTGCCAATCTCGCTGAATGCTGGTGGCCCTTTGATTCTTCCTCTCTTCAGAATTCACATATTCATCACGGCCTCATTTCCTCAGACTTGTTGATGGGCTGCTCTCTAGCATTTCTGAGCCACTCCATCAGGTCAGCAGGCATGTAAGATTCCCCCACCTCACAGACAAGACACGGAATAGGGAATTGTGACACTTCCCTTTTTATTGCCCTCCCCCAGAGTCTACCTTAGACTCTGAATTCTTAGACTCAGTAAATCCTGACCAACTTCCTTCTTTCCCTCATCTTCTTTGTTTCCCTGATTCATCTTCCTTCCCCTTCTTTTCTTTGACTATCACTCTCTCTAAACAAAATACGATTCTCCAGCTAGAAAGTATGGCTTCACAAGCAAATGTCACTGTTTGCCACATACTTCTCTAAGGTGCATTCGGGTTTGCAGGGTAATAGTTACAAAGTCAGACTAAATCCCAGACATCAACAGGAGGTGCCCTGAGCAAGGGGACAGCTGGCAGAGACTGAGAGGTGGGACATGTGCCAACTCCAATTTCCCCAGAAAGCTGCCAGAACTACACAAAAGAAAAGGGAGATTTAACCACACAGCAAAGATTCAGTGTTAAATGTTTTTAAAACTAAAGCACCCAAGTTGGGAGGTTTAAGATTTGTGATGTTAACTTTAAAAGCTTCAAATAAAATGATGGATATGCCCATCAGTATTAGGTACCTGTGAGGGGAAGGTGTTCCCAAGGCCACCAGGAGTGGGGCTTTAACCCCTCAACTTTCTGACACTATCTCTTCCTGGGCCATGAATGTCACTTCCGAGCCCAGTGTGTGTTTTTGCTACAAGAGAAGAACTGAGCTGAAGGGTCAAGATCATTGTTGAGCATGAATTAATGAATGAATACACACACACCACCTTAGAGCATAGAGGAGGGTGGGAGTCTGGATGGGTAAGTCAGTCACAGACTTCAGTGCTGGTCGCTTTTCTGGACCTTGGTTTATAACTAAGAAAGGATCAAGGGCTAGGGGAGAACTAGGGGATGAGATCTCTATAGTTTGTAAGATGAATGTTCTAGAACGATCGATCACAGTGGCATGCTGTTTTTACTGGTTTCTACTGAAACAGAGAGGATCTGTCTTTTCTAATGGATTTTCAAGACATGGAGTGCCTGAAATATGAGCTTATTCTTCTGAGTTCCCCATTTCCCCACCTCCCTGCTGCCATGAAGCTAACTCATGAATTAATGTGAAATGCACGAAGAAAGGGTTATCTGAACCTGATTCAAGGTGATGAATCCTTTCCTGGTAGCAAGTTTCTACCCACCAATTTATCTGCTTTGCCAATTCATACATTTATACTCTGGACCTTCTTAAAGAGTAACAGCCCATTGGTAATGCACATCCGGGGTGGCCATGGATGGGGTTCAGTGCCCAGAAAGGGAGAAAAGCGGGAGAGAAAATGCCAGAAGATTAACATACAGGCACCATTTTTAAAACAATGCCATTCAAGGCTGTTTTCAGGAAGAAGAAAAATAAAGGTCTCAGGCACCGAAGTGATTTTCAAAAAATCATCAAAGCAAAATGGTTGCTGGAGGTAATAAGAGGCTACTCCCTCTCTGGACTGAAATCAGCACTCCGACAAATCAGCTCTGACATAACGATTTCAACTGCCTCTCATTTATCGTAATTATGATCCACAATCCCTATCAGGCATGATACTTTAAGGCTGGGTACTGGAAGGGAAAACTGATAATGCTTGGGTTTGAGCACAAATGGCAATAAATCTGCAGCAGCATCCAACACAACCATGCTAGCACAACATTTACGGAAACAAAGCAAGAACATCATCTCATGCCCGGAAAACAATGCCCCAGTAAGCATTCTTCCCTTAATGCAGTGAGAGGCCGCCCAGATGACACTGCTTATTTGAAAGATCCCATGGTAATTGAATGAACTCTTGAGTGCACATTAGAGATTAATATTTTAAGAGCTGGCATTTTACAGAGACAGTCTAAGAATGACATTCAATGTGTGTCACAAAAGGCAGAGTCTTCCATGGATTAAAAATGCCACTGTTCATGCAGTAAAATCATAAGAAATCCACAGATGTCAGGTGTGGAACTGGATATTAACATCGTAATCTGTGTTGGAAAGCAGTCCCATCCCAAGGGTTGAGCAAAGAAGTGGACCACAAGAGTGGCATTTCACTTGCTCCCTGGGCTCCTTCTCAAATGCGGTCAAGATGAACAAAGATGTTTTATGGGCTGGAGAGTACAGTGCTTGACTTTTACCTTACTCCTGAGAAAGGTGGGCAGAGAGAATGGGGAGTAATCGAGCAGTCCCCAGCTACAAGCGGCGAATGTGGCTGCAGAGAGAAACCAGGTCTCGAGTCTGGGGAAGCAGAGAGGCAGCTCAGGTTCAAACAAAAGAAGTGATGTTCCTGGATCTTCCCTCCAACACCACGGTCCTGCCATCCAAGCCTATAGCCAGTGAAGCTGCAGACAAGGGCAGTTCCCAAGAGGAGCCATTTCTTGGGGGCCAAAGAGCAACAACATCCCCTCAGAGCCCCTGCGTATGTGCCAGGCTCTGCCTCCACCTCCATTGCCCTGAACAGCAGTGACCCAGGCAGGGCCCCAGAGTCTCCATCTAAGAGACACGTTTATAATCCATGTCCAGTTCACCTCATAGGCTTGGATGTGGTGATCAAATAAACCAAAAAGGATGAAAAGGAACTAAAACATAACGTAAACATGATTATTATACTAACAGAATACACATAATAGTATATTAGGGATACTATCATCTATAAAATCAGGGAAGGAATTTCCATTGAGTTAAATATGTTGCTTAACAAAGAGGAGAGAGAGAGAAAAAACAGACTGCTCACTTGAGCCAGACACCGTGCTAAACATTTTCTGGGTGTTATTCCATTTCCAAAACTAGCCTTAGAATTCTCCACCCCACCTCCAACCCAATTTACAGATGAGGAAAATAGAGCTCAGAGAGGTTATTTACTTCCCTAATCACAGAGCTGGCAGACTCCTTCCATGGGACATCAGAGAGCAGAGCCTGGACCAACTGGGGAAAATTACAAGGAAGCATGTCCTACACAGCTAGTGGTGAAGGGGAGAGTGAGATTCAAGTCTGACTCCAAAATGTGTGCTTTTTTTCACTAGATCAAGTGGTTTCTCCAAGATAACTATGGATGTTAGGCATAGATGACTCATATGCTTCACATTAAAAAAAAAAAACAGATACTACTTAACCTAATAATTTTTACCTTTATAAAGATATCTACTGAGTCCCTAGTAGGTGGCAATTCCCATGCTCAGTGCTTTATAAAGTATTTCACTTGATTTAGCATTTTTCAGTGTCTCAGAGTCATTTTTGTGAACTTAAATTATCATCGTAGCAGCAAAGCATGATAGTTCTAGATTACCAGAGGGTCCAACTCACTATGAGATGACAAAAAAAAAAAAAAAATCCAATCCATTTCCACTCAAATAAATCTGGTGGAAACTTATAACACCTCCAAGTCCAGAGGGAGGAAGAAAGGATCTCAGAGGCCATCTTGTTTATGGATCCCTGTACACCCACAACCAGAAGGCATCCAGCCTACACCTCAATATGTTCAGTGACCAAGAATTATCGACTTCTGGAAAAAGTCTTTTCTACCATTTTTTTTGGCAATTTAGATTGAACAGAACATGCTTCTCTGTATTTTTCACCAATTAATCCCAGTTCTCTTTCTGAAGAAACATGGAACAAAGGTAGCAGGTCTGTAGCCAGCAGCCTGTCAAATATCTGATGAAGGTCCTCCTCTCTCTCCAAAGGCTTAAATTTGCAGGTGACATATCCTCAGTTTCTTTATTCATTCTTTTATATCTGGTTCCAAATCTCCTATCATAGTTCACTCTTTTCTAGATATCTCCTCACTTGTCTGGGTTCCTCTGGGATTATGGTACCTGAAGCATATTGAACATTTATGGAATGACATGAATAATGAATAACAGACTAGGAATACCCATTCTTTTTCTAATCATATATTCATATAATTGACAAATATTTTCTAGGCATCTACTACATTCCAGGACTCATGCTAAGCACTGGAGACATATGGGAACGTGCCATGTAAGACTGCCCTCACAGAGCTTGCATCCAACCTGTTACACTGACAAAAACCCGTGAGGACATTGGTTTCAGGGCAGCCTTACCTCATACCAAAGGTTACACTCACTGCTTTTCTGAGAAAGTCAAGATCACCATATGAGAGTGTCTTCATCTTCTTCCCTAACCACATACATCTTGGCACCTATCCACCCATTCATTTGTGTTCCCATAGTGGAAGGGATGGACTTCCCATGACTAAAGTGAACTCTGCTCTTTGGTTTTCTCCCCTTCGGCCTCATGAGGAACCATGCTCCATCAGTTATTCACCCCTCTCCTTACATCCTCATCCAGCGTATGTGAACTGATTCTCTCCTTAGCACACACATTCCAGCCCCTCCCATTTTATAAACACCTTTATTTCATCCCACAACTTCTACACCTTCAGTTTTGATCCTAACTTCTTTTCTTCCGAGCCACTTCTCCATATCCTTGACAGAGCAGGCCACACACAGTCTCTAAGTCCGCCCCTCCCACCCACTCCCTAACCTACTGCGGTCTGACTCCTGCTCCTCCCCATTCCATTTAAACAACTTTCGTCAAGGTCATTAACATTCTCCAAATTGTCAAAGCCAAGGGATATATTCACATCCTTCTTTCCATGTCTTATCTGCCACATTTGGCTTTGACTGTGCCTTCCATATCTTACTACTGTAGTATGACTTACATCCATTTTAGAAAAATTAGAAATAGGTACACTAAAAAATCCAAAAATAACTACCAATAACCTTTTTTGTACATCCTCTTTGACATTTTTCTATAAATGCACATAGATGTGTATTTCTCTTAAGAATAGGATCAGGGGTGCCTGGGTGGCTCAGTCAGTTAAGCGTCCAACTTCACCTCAGGTCAAGATCTCATGGTTCATGAGTTCTAGCCCTGCATCAGGCTCCGTGCTGGTAGCTCAGAGCCTGGAGCCTGCTTCAATTTCTGTGTCTGTGTCTCTCTCTGCCCACTCTGCCCCTTTCCAGCTCATGCACTGTCTTTTTCTCTCTCTCTCTCAAAAATGAATAAACATTTAAAAAAAAAAAGAATAGGATCATGTATCACTTGAGGAAACTGCTCTATTCATCTATCATGAGGATACTTCCGTCTTTTTTTTAATATTTTTATTTAAATTCTAGTTAGTTAACATACAGTGCAATATTGGTTTCAGGAGAATTCAGTGATTCATCACTTACACAGAATACCCAGGGCTCAACACAAGTGCCCTCCTTAATACCCATCACCCACCTCCCCCCATCAACCCTCAGTTTGTTCTCTATTCCTTCCATATTCACATTTTTTTCTCCTTTGGCTCCAGTGAAACCACTCTCTTCACTTTCCTTTCACCTCTAGAGCCATCATTTCTCAGTCTCCCATCACAGGCTTCTCATCCTCTGCCTAGTTCTAAAAACTTCAGCAACTTCTCAGGGTTCTCTCCCCAGACCTCTCTGTGTTCACACCGGGAGACTGCATCGGCACATTAACAAAGCAATTACTGGAGCGTGGGTTCATCTACCACATTAGCCAGCTAGTCAGCCACACACAACAGGTAAACAGCGATGCTAACATACACAAGGTGCTCGGGGCATGTCTGCTACACTAATCAGAAGGCAAGAGGAAGGGGGAGAGGAGTTCTAGTGAGGGCTACTGCTGGGGAAGTGACTTTGCACACTTGAAGACCAACATAAGGGCAAGAAAAAGAAGAAACAAAGGATGAAGGCAAAATGACAAAGAAGCATCAAAACCAAACTCCCTCCTTTCACACCTTTGCTGCAGGCTGGACGTGTCATGGAATTGCTGAAGTGTGTGACAGAATGGGCGAGAAGTAGCTCCTAACTACCCCCTCGCCATCAGCCTCCAATAATCACTGTGCAAGGGGACCCCTATGAGGTGACCCTGAAGCAGCTCTCCCTGGATTTCCCTCTGCTGCAGAGTTGAGGAACCCTCCCCACCAGGGTTCCCACCCATCACTTCATAGACTGCCTTCCACTACCTCACCCCAATTTCACCTTGCAGCTCCTTCCCAGATTAACATCATTCATCTGCCAAACCCAAATGATCACCCTCACCTCGGACACAATCTTTCCTGCTATTCTTAAATTCTTAGGGTTTTTACAACTACACAAGTTTCCATTTCACTTTCTTGACTGCACAGAACTGCCATAGGGCTGAGACCTAGTATGTTACTTGAATCCATATCCCCAAATGCCCAATACACTTCTGTGTTCCTCTGGGAGCTTGCCATAGGCAGAACCACCCACTCCAGGGCACTAAGATAAGAAGAGGTCTTGGGGCTCCTGGGGGGCTCAGTCAGTTAAGCATCTGACTTTGGCTCAGGTCATGATCTCACGGTTCGTGAGTTAGAGCCCCACGTCAGGTTCTGTGCTTGACAGCTCAGAGGCTGGAGCCTGCTTCAATTTCTGTGTCTCCCTCTCTCTCTGTCCCTCCCCCATTTGTGCTCACTCTCTCTTTCTCTCAAAAATAAACAAACATCCAAAAAAGAAGAGGCATTGAAGCACAGTGGTTCTAACAGAGCATGGGTTTCCCCCAGGGCTCTAATGCCACCTTCACTTCTCAGTTGTGAGGCAGTGGCAGAGAGTTTATGTTCTCTGAGCCTCAGGTCTCTAATTGGTAGCATATAAAACCCATAGAGATGCTGGAGAGATTAACTGAGATATTGAAGGGAGAGAGTTAGAACAATGCTTGGCATACAGCAAGCACTCAAAAGATGTCAGATGTCAGCTGTGACAAAGAAAACACATTTAGAAGCAGTCAAATAAGAGAAAGCCAAGGGCTCCTGCACTTCTTTCGAAGCATTAACATCCCCACATCCACTGTAACTTCAGAATTTCTCACCTACTCCCCACCTCCTGACCCTTGATGACTGGATTAAAAAGAATTTCTACAAAGCACTCTTTGGACGAGCATCACATTCCTTAACCAACTGCCTAAGTGGAAGCCCCCAGTGTCAACAATCCAGATTAGAAAAATACACATTATTCCTAAGTATCTTCTCTAATTAGCATTTGTATGACTTGTACAGCTAATATACTTTACACTAGAGAGTGTTCTAGAGATATCAGTAAATTCCCCATCTCCTAAGTGTTCACCAGCTACCTAAAGTTGAACTGGCTTATTGCATGATATTTGTGAACTGTAATCCTGTAATTAAGGCCTCATCGGTCCCTGCAACGCCAGTGCTCTGTAATGGTTGGTATAATGTGATCAAGTTTAGGTCATATTCAGTTAGTCTCTGTTATTCTCATTCATTCATGTATTAAATCAATACCCACTATGGGCACCCACTATACACCAGGCATCGCGCTAAGTGCTGGGGATACACACACTTCAGCGATGTCTCTGTGCAATTTTTACGGCACTGGGTAGGTCTTGTTTCACCATCTCTAAATGAGCCTTCATTAAGGATTTTGTTAAGTGGCTCTTCGTCACCAGGCACTGTGCTGGGCACGGTGAGGAAGATAAAGATGCTGGAGGTACAATCCGTACCCTCAGTAAGTTTATCGTCTGGTTGACAAACAAAACAAACACTGAAAAAGACAGCAGTGTAAGGCAGTGTAAGCAGCACCAAAACAGGAATCTAAATTAACATTTATCCAGTACCTTCCACCTGCAGCCACTTGGCTGGGCACCTGCCATATTTAAAACTAGGAGGTAGGTTAAAAACCGTCAATTTTCCAGATGAGAAGACGGACTCACTGAGTTCAGACGTGGACTCAGATCTGTCTCTGAAACTGGCATCTTATCACCATATTGTGCTCTTAGCTCAACTTTGTCACCTAGACCTATTTATGCATTTATACTGATTTATACAAAATTTATGCAATGAGGTACAGAATCATTGTTAAGTGTCTTGCTCGTATTTTAAAATTATGAATAGGTTTGTTTTGGCTCACCCTAAACCTCAGCTAGGGACTGGAATGTGGCAAAGAATTCTGTATTTAAACCAGGAAAGCAGGGGGTTACTATCATCGTATTCCTCAGTTCTTTACCTGAGAAAAGGTACATATGACAGAACCCTGCAGAGCACCTGGCTCTCAGTAATCATGAACTTCTGCAGTGGACTGGATTGTGTCTCTCCCCAGATTACTATGTGGAATCCTAACCCCCAGTGTGATGGTCCCGAGAGGAGAGCCCTTGGGAATGAGAGGAGTGCCCTCATAAAAGAACCCCAAAGAGCTCCTTTGCTTCTTCCACCGTATGAGGATACAATGGAAGTCGGCAGCCTGCAGTCAGAAGAGAATTTCCACCAAAATCTGACCACGTGACACCCAAACCTTTACTTCCAGCCTCCAGAAGTGTGAGAAATAAATTTCTGTTGTTTATAATCCACCCAGCCTATGACATCTGTGACAGCAGCCCATACGCACTAAGACAGCCTCCATTATCCCCATGGGCAGCACAGCTCAAGGTTTGGCATTTCTGAATCTGCAAAGGCACCCAAGTCAAAAAGAAAGGGAAGGGGATTTTATTTTGATGAGGTACCAATAGTTCATTTTTGCTTTTGTTTCCCTTGCCTCTGGAGACATGTTGAGTAAGAAGCTGCTGGAAATAGAGGGTATTATGCTAAGTGAAATTAGTCAGAGAAAGACAAATATCATATGACTTCACTCATATGAGGCCTTAAGACACAGAACAGATGAACATAAGGGAAGGGAAGCAACAATAATATAAGAATAGGGAGGGGGACAAAACATAAGAGACTCTTAAATATGGAGAACAAACAGAGGGTTACTGGAGGGGTTGTGGGAGGAGGGTGGGCCCAATGGGTCAGGGGCATTAAGGAATCTACTCCTGAAATCATTGTTCCACTATATGCTAACTAACTTGGATGTAATTTTTAAAAAATTTAATTAATTTAAAAAAGGGAAGGCACATCCACTGTGCTCTCCTCTGCTCATCTTGACTGATGATGTCTTTGCCATCCCCTTTCCCACCGGCTCTTTCCAACCAAGAGCTGTGTACCACAAACATGGCTCAGAATAATCCAATTTTGAGAAAACCAGTAAAGCATGAGAGAGACAAGATACACACATTCCCATTTTTTTCTTCAAGTAAAAATAACTTCCAGGAAGCCAGTTATGCTCTCATCCTGCTCTTTTTCTTCCTTTCTCACAATCTTAAAGAGAATAAAATCATAATAATGATACCACCACCACTTTCAGAAACTAAACACCAGCTCAAAGGTAGAGCCCTGGTCTTTAGGTGGTACTAGAGAGAGAAAACGGAGGACTGAGTACCCCAATAATGTGGGTTTCCACATGATTCTAAGATTTCGTGGTAAAGGAAAGCACAGGAAACCTTTTACAGAGTGGCAGAGTTTTGAGGCGGTCAAACCAGAAGAAACAGTGTGTTGTGGGCTAAAAAGCCTGTAGGGCCTTCTGACGTCACAGTGGACCACAGCCCTCAAATGGCCTGACCACCACCAGAGAGGGTCACTCCCAAGTTGTTTCAGACTAATCAGGTTCTTGGCCTCATTAGAAATGCTTCTGGGTGAAAATGTTGTAATTTCTCAGATAATACGGTGTGGGGTCTGGGACACATTGTTTCACTAATATCTCTCTCTCTCTCTCTCTCTCCCTCATACATACACATACACACACACACACACACACACACACACACACACACACAAATACCTTCATTTTCCTGGGTAAGGAGCACAACGACTAGATGACCAAAAGAAGGGACCAGTCACCACAGAGCTGCCAGTATAGCAACACAATCAGGTTGAATCCTGGCTAGGCACATGCAGACCAGACGTAGATCTCCACCGCTGACGTGTGGCCCCCCAGAACACTCAGTGGGAAGACCAGGCCATTTTTGTGGATGGCAGCATTGCATGGTGGAAAGATGCAGGTGTAGTAGTGAGCTAGGCCTGGATCCAAGGCCTAGCTACTGCTTATATCATCAGCATGACTATCCGAAGGGAGCTAAAGTCGGTGCTAAATAATATATGCTGAATGGAATTAAAAATTCAATCTATTATTACTAAATCCTGCTTCACATTAACCTCTACTGACAAATCTCTCTTCAGGCACTTAGAATCTACTCTAATGATTCAACAGCTATTTACCAAGCACCTAATATGGGCCAGAGATTAAATTATTTACTTCCAATCGTAAACAGAATAGACAAAGGTCTCTACTTTCATGGAGCATTCTAGTGGAGGAGACTTAAACAGGTAAACAAATGAATAGGTGAAATACTTTCATTAATTTCTGTGAGGCAATAAAGCAAGATAAAGGGCTAGAGTCAGAGCACATAATTTAGAATCCCACCATAGACAGCACTGTGTTACTATGCGTTCCTATGTGTTAATTTATACCCTGAACTGGGAGATAAACCTCTTGCACATACAAAGCACATGTTGTAAGTCTTCATTCCCTCTGACATCCATTAGAGTGCTGACTACACAGTAAATGCTCAGAAAATTCTTACCAGTTGACTAAGAATGAACTGACTAAAGAGTATTCTGTAAGTTAGATATCATCTAATCCCACGAGTTACTACTTGACATCATTATAAAATAGAAACTTTGGAAATGCAGTCTCGTCACTACTTCCAGACAAAGAATTCTGATATATACTTCTCATCCTTGCAACAAGTCTGACCCCAAGAAAGTCCCAAGCCACCCATTTCAATTTCTTTGGGCACCTTTCCCAAGGATGCCCCATCATAACACATACCAGCCATTGGACCCCAATCTATGACACCAAACCACAAGAATAACTGAAAAATTCTAAATGGATCAACAGCATCTTTCCTCTAGAGCCGTTTGGGAGGTTTGAAGAAAAGGGCAGAGACTGTTTACCCAATTGAAAATGAAAGTATTTTCCTTCCTCACTTTTCCAAAATTCGTAAGCCCTTTCAACCAGCAACTCTCAAAACTGACCAGGAAACAGCAAGAAAAAAAGTTACCAAATCCATTGCCTAACGCTAGAAAGATTATTTTTCCTTCCCTGTCCCTTCTCCCTAGCAATTCTCCCACTAGAATCCCTAAACACCACAAACCACTTAAGCCAACAAAAACAGATATGTAAGACCCAGGGGTAAGTCCTGGAAGGTGCCAAGGGTCTGACCTTCAGGACACTGTATCCTTTGCTTCCAAGTCAAGTAACAAAAGAATGAAACACGGGGTCAGCCAGGTAGGAGTCACTACCTTCGATTAAAGCACCGACTATCCTGATTCTTTCTGTAATAGGGACCCATGCTTTGTGAAAAACATTTTATATTCACTTGGCTTTCTTTTATCCAACTACCATTTGTTGGATACCTTTCAGTAGAGGGTCCTATGCTAGGGGCTATAAGCAATTCAAACCTAAGAAGAAAAATTTTTGCCATCAAGTAACCTGTAATATAGTATTACCTCCAGATACAAGGTGGATTCAACCATTATCACCACCTAAGCTCAAGAAAAGACCCTGGGGATCCTGGTCCACATAAGGTGTACCCACTTTCCCAAGACATAGCTGAAGGTCAAGTAGGAAGACTGTTCTTCTGGCCCTCTAGAACATGTGTTCAAATGTCCATGTGGACCGTTGTCATCTGACATATTCCACTCACATACTCCTGGCCACCTAGATAATCAGCCAATAATCTTGCCCACTCCTTTCCTGATATTAGTCAACAAATAAGGCCCTGGGTGTCTATTACCCAGGCAGGAAACATTCATACCGAAATGTAACTTGAGTTATGATCTTCAGGCTGAAGAAGATTCCAACTTTTCAACTCTGAACTAGGGGTTTGTAGAGGTGGAAAGGTGGGGAGAGAGGAAGCTGGCTAGTGTCATATTCACCTGTCATCCAAGGAAACTGATATCTGTGAGGGTATTTACTGTAGTGAGCCGGTCCTTGACATAATACATTCTTTCTGGGGGCGCCTGGGTGGCTCAGTCAGTTAAGCATCTGACTCTTGATTTCAGCTCAGGTCATGATCTCATGGTTCTTGAGTTCTAGCCCTATATTGGGCTCTGCACTGACCATGCAGAGCCTACTTGGGATTCTCTCTCTCTCCCTCTCTGCCCATCCCTGCTCGTTTTCTCTCCCTCTCTCTCTAAACAAATGAACATTAAAAAAATTTTTTTAAAGATCTTCTTTCTGTATATTTATCCAGCAATTTACTGTCAGTTAATAACATAGTGCATTTAATGCCTTAAATAAGCTGTATACCCAAAAGTTGGTCCCAGCAACACAGAGCCTCTCTTCCTGAGGTCTCTTTCTCATCCACGGGTCTTTGGCACCAGTGGCCCTTTTCCATGCTCCTTTAGCCTCTCAGGGTAAGGACTAGGTATGGGTGACAACCAGCACAACATATAGGAAGCGTCATGGAATTTGAGTCCCATGCCCCTACATCCTTAATGCTATACCCTTCTTGATGTAAAGGACAAAATGCCTAAGCCCTTCAGGAAGTCACTGGCTTTGAGCCAGTTTTCCAGTGGCACTGAATTATGCTGAATCTGATACACTTACTCTCCCAGAACAAGTCATACTCATTTATGAGTGGCTGGTCAGGTTAGGGGTGAAGCCTGTGGTCAGTGGATTGTTATTTTGGGTAAATTATATGAAGTTAAATTCCATACTTTCAGTCTCATCAGTACCAGTCTCCAACTCAAAGAGCTAATCAACAACATCTGCCAAACTACAATCAATTAAATGTGGCAAGAAAGCAAGAGCTGTGGTGTCAGGCTTCGGACTGCTTCTGGGTCTGCAAGATAACGCATGTATGTGTGCATCAGTGGAAAGAAAGGACACGTGGGGATAGGACAGTGATGTAGTACTGGCCAGACAACAGGGTAACAAGCCTCCAGCACCTGGTGAGTGCGGGGAGCAGTGGGGAACAGGATGGTTGTGCCTGTTTTTATGTAATAATGCACTTAGCGAAAGCCTGGGGGCTGAGCACAGCCAGGGCATCTAGTGACAATCAAAAAGAAACAGCCCTTGCCCAGGTAGAAATGACAGTTTAGCAAGGGTACAGTCAAATTATAGAAGGTTTTCGGTTCTTGCTCCTTTAAGAAAACCTAGAGAAAGATACTGTTTAAGAGGAAATTCTTGGGGCGCCTGGGTGGCTCAGTCAATTGAGCATCAGACTCTTGATTTCAGCTCAGGTCATGATCCCAGGGTTACAGGATCAAACCCTGGGTCAGGCACCATCTGAGTGTGAAGCCTGCTTAAGATTCTCTCTCTCCCTCCACCCCTCTCTCCTGCTCACGCATGTGTGTACTGTCACGCGCTCTCTCTCTCTCTCTCTCAAAAAAAAAAAATAAATAAATAAATAAATAGGGGCACCCAAGCTCAGTCAGTTAAGCATCCAACTCTTGATTTTAGCCCAGGTCATGATCTCACAGTTGGTAGGATTGAGCCCTATGTGGGGCTCTGCGCTGACAGCATGGAGCCTGCTTGGGATTCTCTCTCTTCCCCTCTGTCTCTCTGTTCCTCCCAGGCTCACGTGCTCACTCTCTCTCTCTCTCTCTCTCAAAATAAATTTTAAAAATGTTTACAAAAATTCTTAAAAATAGGAGTGCCTGGGTGGCTCACTCAGTTAAATGTCTGACTTCAGCTCAGGTCATGATCTCATGGTGCATGAGTTCAAGCCCTGCATTGGGCTCTGTGCTGACAGCTCAGAACCTGGAGCCTGCTTCAGATTCTGTGTCTCTTCTCTTCTCTTCTCTTCTCTTCTCTTCTCTTCTCTCTCTCTCTCTCTCTCTCTCTCTCTCTCTCTGCCCCTCCCCTGCTTGCACTCTCTTTCTCTCAAAAATAAATTAAAAAAAAAACCATTTAAAAAATTTTTTTAAAGTTTTTAAACTTAAAAATAAATAAATAAAATAAAAGGAAACCCTCTGCAGAGTCAGGAAACCTGAAACAGTACTGGAAGGGGCTGGGGGCGGGGGGGATTATTACACACTCCTTTCCCAACCACCACATGGTGGACACAAGCTGAGAAAAAGACAGTGCTGGAGAGAAAGAGGAGGAGCAAAAGAGCAGAGTAGAATGAACCCTCTGCAGACCACAGTTCTGATTCTTCATAAAATACTTTTTCAAATGAAAACTGTCACCGAAAACAAAACAAAACAAAAAATCAAGGGGAAGAAAGGATTTAAAGAGAAAAGAGCAAAGATGGCTGCTCTTATGAAAACAGGGACTCCAAACATCAACATTAATAAGCGAATTTATTGGTGGCAAGAAATTCCAATCAATACTAATCAGCCTCAGCTGGCCCGCTTTTCCTTGCTGGTTTTAATGACACTTCCTAGCCCTTATCTGATTGGGACCCCACACGCATGCATACTAATGAGGCCACCAGCACAGAATTTATTGCTGGGCTTCGAAGGAGCCTGATGGGCACCATGTCTGTCCCCGAGTATCTGTCAGCCAATATATAAGGATTGCACCATTAGTTCAGTTGGCTTGTTGGTTAGCCCCTAAAGGTTTCAACCTGTATGCTTGATGGCTACACATGGCTGAATCCTGTCATCTAACGGTTATGAGGAATAGCATGTGGAAAACTGGCTGGTTTGAAATAGTGCAAACTCCCCTCTGAAAATAGAAAACCAGAGAATTCCTGCTTCGGACGGTGATTTAATGATGGCCTCTCCTGACATTTCCCTAACTGTCCAGCTATCCCATAGCATTTCTCCCCTCCCATAGACACCCCATTCTTGGGTGCCCTTAACAGGATCTCAACCCAATTCCAGGACTTCCGCAGCCATTTGTCCCACAGCTCCACTCCCACACACAAATTCTAACTCTTCTCCTTCCTGCCCAGCACCCCAGTACCTGCCCCCAGCACAGGCAGGAGCTATCGTGCATTCCACCAGCCTGGAGAGAAAGACAGTAAGTTTTGTGGACAAACGTCTCTCCACCCCTTACGTGTGCTTTACCTCTGGTGTCAGGGTTGGGGGTGGGGAGGAGCAGGCAGAAGGAGGTGTTCTTAGGTGAGCGCTTAGAACAAAATGGCCATCCTCTTTCTTTCACGATGCCCCTGCTTCTTCAAAATGGCCAGTGGTCAGTTCTTCCTTATGGCAATGTGTCCAAACATCAGTCTTTTGTGGCAAGTGTTTATTTGTTCTTTGGAAGGAACTCCTCCTCCAGCACCTGCATATGAGATATCCTTCTCAAGTTCACCACCATCCTCTGGTCCCTCTTAGAGGAGGCTCAATCCATATCTTCTTGCTTCTGGGACTCCTTACCTTGTGGGCAGCCTTCTTGGCAGGTGGGGAAATATGAAAAAGAAGATACCAGCAAGATGGCTCAAGCCCAGCTACCTTCAAAGGGGCCCATGCAACAGACATGAAGTTCATGTACTCTAGTCCTGCCAGATGACTGACAGGAGACTGCTTGACGGCATCCCTTCCAGACCCTCCACCTCTCTCCTGACCCTGTTTTCAAACCACGGCGGCTTTGGGCATTCTCCAAACCTGGTGGCTTGATGACTTTCAAAGGTGAAGCCATCGCTAGTCCTCATTTAACTGAGGAGTAAGACTTTGGGGCACCCCCAATATTTATGAGTTATTCTCTTGGGGTCTTCCTCTCTCAGTTTTAGAGAGGAGTAACACTCCTTCTCCTTCCCCCAAGATATAGGGAAAAGAGGACATGAATAGCATTTCTTTATAAACACCTCAGTTCTCCTAACCCTTCCTCTTCCCTCCTAACCCTTCTCTCTTTCAGTCCCTTACTATGGTCAGGAAAGCGATGGGAAGGGGCCTATAAGGCTGCTTCTCTGACTCAGGACTTTCAGTAAGGTCTGGGAGCACTTAGAATTCTGAATTCTGAACTGAGAATGTGGAGCCATTTGGCTCTTGTCCCAGCTTTGGGTCTTCATCAGCTCCACAGAATAAATAGAAAACTCTTGTGGCTTCATGTTCCCAAAGTTACCCACTCTTAGCTCAGATCTCCACTGACCACATGAGGCACCTTTTAGAAAGACTTGATGCCATACAAATCCATCCCTAAAGACAGGCAGCCCAGGGAAACCCATTCTCCCGGGCATGGTTTAGGGATGGCATCTTCCCATTTAAAGAACCTCAGCACCTTCAAACTGGAAACTATCCCCTTCCTTCCCAGCGTCTCTCCCAACACACACACCACACCTACCTGTGTACTCACACACATGCTTACAACACCTCCATGGGGACACACACACACACACACACACACACCCCTGACTCACACAAAGTGAGAGGGGCCTAGTCTCTGGGTAGAGTGAAGAGTGCCTTTGTCCCCAGACCCAAATCTCAACCTTTAGGAGCCAAACCCTCCATGGATCTCTCCCCAATACTTCACTCAATGGTTCAATCACTTCCTTGGCCCTCAGAGTAAGAGTGTCTTTGCAGCAGAACACCAAACCAAAGTCTGTCTTCTAAAGTCAGGAGTACCAAGCAGCAAACTGAGGCTATGCCCCTAGTTGAACTAGGGTAGAAGGCTATGGTTCTCCTAGAAATAATTAATTAATTCAACAAGTATTTTTGAGCCCCTACATTATCACAGACACTCTGGAAGGCACTGATACAGCAGTGAACAAAACTTATAATTACACAATTAAAACAGTGGGTGGGTGCCCTCATCCTAAAATTATTAACTTATCTTTTTATTGCCATTATTATTATTATCACTATTACTACTGCTGCTGCTGATTTATCTTTCTGAAAATGCCTGCTAGACAAATCATGGGCATTCACTGCCCCCCTCCCTGTCTCTCCACACACAGTGTTCATAAACCCTGTCAACCCTTGATTTTGCTCGCTCATGCAAGGCTTCGCATGCCTATGATGTATGACAACATAAACGGAGCCTGCTCCACTTGAAATTTTCAATAAAAATACAGATCTAAGTGATGAATATTTTATCCAGTGAAGAAAACAATTTCAGGGCCATTTCTAATAACATGTCAACCCAACAGGAGTGGGAGGGAGCTGGAGAGTAATGAGGTGGATAAGCACCAGCACCAGAAGAAGCCAAGGCCCCAGGCAAACCAGAGAGAGAGAGAGAGAGAGAGAGAGAGAGAGAGAGAGAGGACTGAAAGCTCCGAGCCCAGCCCTGTTTGCAGAGGGGAGACTGAGGCCCACAGAGAAGTGATTAGGGAAGCTCACATTGCAGGGGCCTAACCCAGCCAGTTCTGAATGCCAGATGTGTACCTCTGGCCTCAGGAAAGGGTATTTGGGGATGCTCAATAGTGTTTAGAAGGGATACAGATGAAATCTGAAGGAGACTGTGAAACTCCACTGCTGAGTGAGCTATGACTCCAAAATGCGCATAGGTTTGGGCTTTATTACTCTGCGTTTTTGCACATTCCTGAGGTTCCTCTCTCCTGCTTTCATGGGTGTGTGTCTGTCTTCTCCACGATCCTGGAAGTGCCTCAACAGAAGAAATAATGTCCCTCTCCTCTGCCTGAAAGGTTCCTGAGGAAAGGGAAGCCATGTAGCCTCTCTTAGCCCTAACTCCTGTGGGAGCCCCTATAGAGCATGAAGAGGGGCTCAGGCTGAGAGCAAAGGAGAAGCAGCAGGGGCTTCCATGCTCTGAAAATTCAGCGTGGGGTTCAACATCACAGAATTTGGCCCTTTCTGTTATAAGCCAAGAAACCAACCTTGGTTCCTTCCATCTGGTCAGTGATGAAGCCACCGGGGACAAGAAGCTTCCATAGCTGCCTCTAGAAACCTACCTTCTGCTCCCCTCTGCAGCCCCTCAGTCTCCCATGGCTAAAGGAAGATGCTGAAGCTTTAGGGCAGCCCCTTCTGGGAGGCAGCTACATCCATAACTTGTCACGAAGGAGGGGATTATTACGGTCCAGCCTCCTTGTCTCAAGGTGGGACAACTGTGAAGGGCAACCTGGCTCTACAGCTACCCGTGGGGTCTACTAAGAAACACCTCTCTGCAACTGACAGCAGTTCAACCTTCCCTTTGCCTAATCCTGCTGCCCTCGCCCCCTCCCACATGTCCACCCCAAGAGCACTTCCCAGTAAAGTACCTACATTCAGAACTCATCTCAGAGTCTGTTTCCCAGATAATCCACTCTCTCAGCCAGGCACAGGCTGAGGTTTGTGCAAAAGGGCATCTGGGAAGGAGATAGATCCAATGCATAAGTTACTTAGGTTTTAAGCAAGCAAGGCACTGATTATTTGCCAAACACACAAACTTTCCCCAAAGCACTCTGAAAGTCATGAGAGGTCTGCAGGAATCTCTCTGGAAAATTACAATGCCCTGAGGAATTCTCAAAACGTTTTCCTGCCACCTGCCTCCCTGTGCATCTTCATTATTCACAACTTTGTTTATCCATAGAAACAAAATGTTAGAGCTGTCATCAGGAATACAAATGGGAAGCAAGCTACTCTCAAGGCAATCAATAATGCTGAGTAAACAGTGGGATGGCAAACTTTTTATTTTTCTTTAGCTGCTGGTCATGGATTATGAAGAAGGAAAGGAAATTCAACTCTTCACATCACAGTCAACTGTCAGTAAGAACAGCTCACTTCCCTATCTATTTTGCCCACTCAGGCATAATTGAAATGGCCTTGAGAGTGAATAAAAATATTAGATTCACTTTCCAAAACTTCATCCTTACAAAACTTTTGTAGGATCTCCTCCTTTCTGCAAAGCTTACACGTCTGTTTATAAAGGCAAAGGCTTCTCCCTTGGTTACCAAAGTACCTTGGTTACCAAAGCAGCCTGGGAGCTGATAAACCAATTTGTTTTGCCCTCAATAAATCGTTCATTAATGTTGCCATGACATTTAAAGTTTAAAATGGTTTTATGACTTGAGATTAAAAAAGAATCATTCCAATAAATTTCTTATAACTGAGAGGATTCCTAGCATTTTGATTAAGTGGTTCCTTGTGATGATAAAGTTTTATCTTGAATAATGAAGGGGGAAAGCATTAATCACTTTAAAGTCACTGGTAGCTGGTCTCAAGAGCCCAGGTGCCTCTCCGGAAGGATTACTCAGAAACACAATTTAAAAAAAGACAAAAAGCAAACCACCAATCTTCTAGTGGGGTTAGAATTTTCAGAATAATTCCTAAATCTGAGCGGTCTCTAAAATGGTGCCGAATCATCAGAACGGTGACAAGTGGTGCTGGGTTCCCTCCTTCCAGCTGCTCATACCATAGGACGGGAGGAGGACAGAGAGTCCCAGCTTTTATTTCACTGCTGGCACTTCTGCAGGGTGCTGGGGCAGGGCCGTGCCAGGAACCTCTGCAGGCACTTGATTTCGGTCGCTGGAGTACACATTGGGTCTTAAGAGGGACCCGAGATGTCTGAGGAGAGCTGGATGTTACCGCTGAAATCCAAACTCTGGCTACCACATAGCGTTAGCCACTCTGGATTCTTACTACCACATAGCGTTAGCTCTGTATCAACCTGTAGAAGTCCCCATTCCTGTTTGAGACATCATTTCTGGAGATAAGACAAACCAATGAGAGTGAACTGTTGGGTTTCAGTGGGGTTTAAGAGTATCTTTCCCATCTCTCCCCTCCCCTACCCCTAGTCTTCCTCTGTAGGGGAGAAGGGACTTGAAACAACATTTACTAAATACCTGCCATGTGCTTGTCACTGCACCTTTAGCTCCATATCATTTAAGGTGCAGAACAATGCTGAAGAGGGTATTAATACTGCCATTTTACAGCTGAGAAAACTGAGGTTCAGAGAACTTACATAACTTACCAAGGACACACAGACTATGAGAGGCAGAGATAAGATCCAACCTCAAGCTCCATATAAATCTCCGTTCTCCGATGTACTTTTGGATGTACACATATCAATCTCAAGCCACCCACAAGGTAGGTGACTTCAACCAATCTGGGTTGAAGAAGAAATCAATGCTGATTTGTGCATTTCAGAAAAGACGAACTCTGTGTGATCTGGAATGATCAAACAGCTGGGCTTGAAGGCAGAGAAACACTGAGGTGGCGGGAGGGAGGAAGAATAAATGCTTCAGGAGCCAGCACAAAGGCCTGTGGCTGGGAATCAGCACAGTGCCTGGAAGGGTGGCATGGGGGCGATGGGTGCAGAGAGTAAATTTCCTCATCACAGGCCCTGATGAGCCTTTGGTCCATGCGCCTCAAGACAGATGATGATTCATAATGTTATTTTTAAAGGCAGAATGCAGGTGGGCAATGGGATCCAATTTAACAATAATCATTTATTGCAGTTATGGATACCTTAATCTTTCCAAACCATTTCCTTTGACACTTTTATCCTGTAATCATGCCATCAGTTAAACAAGATATGTGCTATTATGCTCATTTTAAAGAGAGGAAAAATGAGCCCTACCTTCCCTACAACTCCTCCAAGCTAGCAGTAAGACTAAAACTCAGGTTCCTGACCACCAGGCCCTTCAAGGGGATGAATATCATCCATTAAATGGCCCTGGAGAACTGGCTGGAACTAGGTATTCCCACCCCGCCTTACGCTCTTCTCTGTGCAATTTCATAAGTCAGGAAGCCCTGCCCGCTCATGCTGGACTCCTCAGAGGACCATGGACTCTGAATAACCTCTCTGCAGGCCCACACTTAGCCAGTCGACCCTTTGCGTATCATCAACAAAATGCACTCCCTGAAAGGCCTCACTGCCAACGGCTCAATGCCAATGCTTCATTCTAAGAACCTGAGCTTATGTTGAAAATAAAGACAGATAACGTCTGACCCTTCCTCCTTCACCCCACTTCCGATAATAAAATAACAATGACAACAAAAACAACAATAATACCTAACTCGGTACTTTAAATGTATTATGCCATGTGATCCTCACAATAACCCTCTGAGGCAGGTACTGTTAGTATTCCTGTTTTACAGATGAGCAAACTGAGGCCCAAGGAGATTAGATTTGCCTGACTGAGCTACCAAGGGGCACAGCCAAGAGTGAAACCCAGGAGTTGGGCTCCAGGGTCCATGTTCTTAATCACCACACGGTACTGCCATCCGCCAGGCACTGAATCTGGGGGTTAAGCATAGAACACCTTCCCTTTAGTGCACGTGTGAGGTTAAAACACCCTGTTGGCTGATGGCCACAGCGTACCAAGGAGAACTGGAGCCCGGGTGTGGCATGGGCATCAAACAGCAGCTGGGTCCCCTCGCCAACCTTCAGCACGCACCTGCTGCACTATCTCTACCAAGTGCCTTGGTTCCTACTCAAGGTCCTTCACTTGGACCCTGATTCATCCATTTGTTCTTCATTTATTCATTCATTCGGCTTACAAATAGTTATTAAAGATTTACTATTTTCTAGGCCTTGTAGACTCGGACACAGCCTTTCAAAGCAGCTACTGTCTCTATTAACCCGCATCACTGTAAATGAGCCCCTTGAAGAACCGTGCCGCCCCATCTGCCGCAGTGCCCACCATTACACAGGCCACCGTACGGCCTGAGTTCACAGCGGCCAGCTTGGCCTTGGTAACTGCGTCAGACCCCATTCCTCGGTGTTTGTGGAAACTTTCCCCAGGTTTCCTTTGCCTTGGTACGCACAAGCGAGCAACGAGGGCAGAGTGGAAATGTTCGTTAAGACAGTGGGGCTCCCAAGGAGGACCCATCGCTTCTGGGGACAGTGAGTACAACAGGTATACAATGAGAATAAAAACAAAGCTGCCCTATCAGAGTCTTCCCCCAGGAACCTCCGGACTCTGCTTCTTGTAAACACCCCCTCGTCGCATGGCTGTTTATGCCCACCCCATATACTGTGACAGTTTCATACTTTCACTTTTTAAAGGCACTGGCACTTCCAGGCTGATCTGCTGTGCCCTCTACACACATTTGGGAACTACCACCTATGTGGTGTGACACGCCAGCTCCAACAGCCCAGGCTCAGGACAGGCAGAGGGAAATGGCCCTTGAGTGGGAGTTACTGGAAGACTTGGTCAAATTTACAAATTAAAGCTATTTGGGAGGAAACCTGGAAGCCTGAATTACCAGCAGCTTTAGAAGAAGTGAGATTTCCACGACTCACTCACTCACTCATACTCCTCACCGTGCCCAACTCAATGTCAGGTGCACAATGAGTGTCTAGTAGGTTTAGAGAACATAAGTAGTAACTAGATTACTGGAGTATTGCCAAATAGAGGCCCTTCGGGCCCTGCCTTAATGAGCAGATAAAACCAATGTGCCATCGTCACAACTAGCCAGAGTGTCGCCTAGGGGCCAGGGATATATTTCCTTAATGGGATCACACATGCCCTGCAATTTTCTGTTAATACTATTAACAAGTCTGGCAATTTCCTTTCTCACAGAGAGCAAAGGCAAATTTCTGCTCAGGCTCTACTCAAATTATGAACCAAAAAAGTTTTTTTTTCTTATAACCTATTCAATTTACCTCTCCATATTACATTCCAACCCCCCCTGCCATCTACTGACCACTGAAGCCACCTGGGACCATTTGAAAGGATCCCAAGAAGCCTTGGGGACTGTCTCCATTCCAAGCATCATTATCTATCACTTCACTCCAACTGTGGAAAAAAAAAAAAAAAACCCAAGCCACCCCGTCTCCATTCTCCCCTCACTCTTACTATCCAGATTCATTATCAGGTCTTGTCTCTTCCACTTTCATGGTATCTCTCAAATCACTCTATCCTGCTCACCCCCACTCTCATGGTGAAGGTTCAAACCCTCTTGATTCACTGCTCAAATCCTTACAACTCCTTGTCTGTCTCTATGCCTCCCTCCTTGCCACCACCAGCTGCCATGTGCTCCCCACACTGATGTTGAGTTATTGATTTAAAAACACAGATCTGATCCTGTTAATCCTGTGTTTAAAGCCACGCAGAGGTTCCTCATTGTATGAGCAGGACTAAGTCCCAGCACCCTGGACTGTCTGTCCCTCAAAGCCCTCCTCTTACCACAGTCCCCTGCATGGGCCTGACGCCTCTACCCCAGCCACACTGGACCTCGTTCTTTCCACATTCACACTTATCTTCCCACTCTGCACCTCTGCTCCGGCTGTTTCCTCTCCAAAAATGCCCTCCTCCATCTGCCATGCCTGCCATGGCAAAATTACAAATCTTCAAAGTCCAGCCCCTGCGTCACATTCTCTGGAATGTTTCCTGGCTTCCCCAGACCGAGTTGATGCTTCCTCTTCTGTATTTCCCTATAGTTTTATCCATAGCCTTCACACAGCCCTCAACAACACCACATTCTGTAAGCTCTGGGCCACTCTCTGTCGGGGGCCCTGTCCTCTCCATCATTATGTCCCCATGGCACAGTGTGTTGCCTGGCACAGCAGCCACTGAGATAATGTTGGCTGAATGGATCGGTTGAATTTCAGAGTAATCCAGGCTGCTGAGGACCAGCATACTGCCATCTAAAATGAAGCATCTAGACTGAACTGTCAGTAAGAGGAGATAAAGAAGAGGAACTTCAGTGAGAAAAGAGCATGCACTAAGGATGCCGCAAATGCCCTTCCTCATGCCCTTCCGTGGGTCCTATTAAGTGCCAGGTATTGAGCTAATAAGTGTTGGTGATAAAAATAATGAGCAAACCCAGGCATGATCCCTGCCTTAATGGAGTTTACAACCCACCAGGGAAGAAAAACAATGAAATCATTTCACGAATAAATTTAAAAAAAAAAAAAAACTGTAATGAGGCCCCAAAGAGGTAGAACATACTGTTTAGAGAGAAATAATAGGAGGGTCTGACTCAGAGATCAGCAGAGACTCTCCTAAAGAAGTGATGACTAAGTTGAGTTCTGCAAGGAAAGTTTATTAAGCAAGTGAGAGAGGGACAGTATTCTAAGAATATGGAGTAGCTTATGCAAATGCCCCATGGCAGGAAGGGAAACTGTGCTCGCAAGGAACTAAAGAAAATTCGTGAGGCTGAAGTGCACAGAGTGAGAGGTGCACAATCCTGGATGAGGCTGGGGAGGTAAGGAAGATAAGACACCAGAGCCAAGGGAGTCTCACAGGTCTGTTCAAGAATTTTGTCTTCATTCTCAAAGCAGTGGAAGCCACCAGAGTCTTTTAAGCAATTAACTGTGTTTCAAAAAACTCATTCTCAATACAATATGGAGAATGGATGGGGGGTAGGGCCAGAGAATAAATGGGTATTGACCAGATGGGAAACTGTTTCAGTTGTCCAGATAAAAGATCAGTGTGGCAACTGAGATTTAGAGACAGTAAGCAAATTTGGGAGATAGAAGATATGTAGAATCAACAGACATGGTAGTGGATGGATCTGGGGGGTGAGGACAAGAGAGGTATCAGAGATGACACCTGTGGTCTGGTACAGATAGCAGGAGAAGTGAGGGCACCGTTTGCTGAGATAACAACTCTTAAAGAGATCAGTTCTTGGGGGGAAATCATAAGTTGTGGTTAACAAATATGTTTTGGATGAACCGGGAAGGGGACATACCTATAAAAGAACTGAAGCCACATGAAAGCTGGATTAGGAATAACTGGCATAATATTCTTTGAAAAATACCCCGGAACCTTATTAGACCCTTCTGACTTTCCCTAGATAAAGATACCTGACAAGGTCACCTGACAGGAAGGCACATAGTCAAATTCACTAAGACTGTATATTACCACCTACATGCATCCCAGTGGAGACGCCTAGAGCTTCAAAAGATCCTGTCCCAGGTCCAGTGGTGGGAGAGTGGGAGCGGGCAGTGCATACCATTTCTTTCTCTGTCATTTTATCGGGGTCTGGTGTGTAAAGGCCAAGGACCATGGAATAGACATATCTTGGATCTTAAAGATGTCTGGCCCACAGTCCATCTGCACCCCAAAGGCACAGAGGAAGAAACGTCAACAGTGCATCTTGGGACTAGCAACTGGTTTAGGATAAACGGAAGGTGAAGAATATAAGAGCAGAAAAGTAAGGTCAGGAAGAAAATCAAGGTTGGGAAGGTGAGCTTGGTGGAGTTTAATATGAAGGCCTCTGACTGGAATGCCTCTGAACCTTGTCCTATGGGTAGAGAAGAGTTTTCAAGGTTTCTCAGGAGATAAGGAGACTCTGATCCATGTTCTGAGTAAGTAATAAGGTAGTGCAAAGGACGGACTAAAAGAGGGAAAGAACACAGGCAACAGTACAGAACACAGAGAGGAGGCTATTGGAAAGGTCCTATGAAGAAATGATGAGAGCCTAGCAATGAATTAAAAGGAAGGGAAAACTACAGAAAGTAAAAATTCTTAAAATCTGAGTTTAGAAGTGTCAAGAGAGATTATCTGAACAATCCCTTCAGTTCTTCAGGTAAACCACACAGAACCATCCCACGCCTGAAGTGTCACTTCCTCTCCCCCGCCTCCTAGTTAGCCTACATTTATTAAACTTGCTAAATTTTTCCTTCAAAACACATCTGCTTTATAAAAAGGCTACTCTGTCATTTCCTGACCAAGGACTCACTAAACATGCCTTCCCTTTCTCAGAAGGTTCCAGACGCTTTGGAATGAGAAAATTAAAACCTTTGCTAAACTCTGGTCATTACAGTGATGTAATTTTACCCCCAATGCTTACCTCAGAGCCACAACGTCATATTAACCCACCTCGCTGGCCCCAGCTCTGAGAGCAGCCCCTAAGCCATTTGCAAATGTAGAACAGAACCAAATGAAAAACACACATAATACGTATACTTAACATGATTTAGAATAATATTGATTCTTTTAAACAAAAACACTGAAGTGGCAAAAACCGTTTCAGAATTTTATTAATTTCCTAAACCTAACACTGACACGGCAAAAACAGGAAAAGAAACTAATGTGTCTGCTGGACCAGAGAAGAATCAAAATGTACTTTTCAAACACGAGGACACAAGTGGGGTACCCATGACTCTGTGATCCAGGGGTAACAGTTCAGTGATGGCAGGAAGTCCAGGCAAGTTGGAGGCTAACTTCCAACCCCCACCTGTTTATTCTCCGCCTGGGGGTGCGGGGAGGCTAGAAGATGGGTAAGCAGAATAATCAAGGTCTGTGAGGATGCCGAGATATCATTTCTGTCAACAGTGACAACTTCCTCTCTTACCAATCTTTAAACAGTTTAAATTTCACCCTCCTTTACCATCCAAAAAAAGCAGGGCTGGAGGCAGAGAACGCAGCCTCCAAAAACAAAAGAATGTCAAGGGAGAGGAGAATGAGAAAGCGGGGGAGGAAGGAGGTGAATCCACCAACTGGTCAGTTATCCCATTTAGACACGGGGACTCAATAGAGAACCACTGAAATAAACCCTGACAGACTCCCTGGCCAACGCAGAAGACACTCACCACGAGAGTCACATGGCTGGCCTGAAACTGAGTGGATCTTGGACTGAGTCATTCAGATCAGGATGTAAACAATTCCACCTAACCCCTCTAAAGTTCCCCATGGAAGTGGATATTCTCTTCTAGGAGAGTCAACCCTTCTACATATTTCCAGAGGGCGCCTTCATGGATTTTGCCCAAATATCAATTTTAGGGGATTACCCTAAGCCATCTTCAGAGAACACACGTACTCCTGCAGCTCTTTGCCCATAACCCCATATGCACTGCTATCCAGGGGCCCTTTTGCTTCCCCTGTGTGGCCTCAGTATTATCACAGTGACCAAGAACGCCAGTCCTGGAGTCGAACTGCCTGAGTGAATATTTGGCTGTTCAAACTTGGACAGTTGTTTAAACTCTCTGAGCCTTCTAACTTTAGACAGAGTAATAATAGTACTTCCCAACTTCAAAAGGTTCTCCTAAGATTTAACTGACATGCATACAAAACACTTAGTAAATGCCTGAAATATAGTAACTACTCAATAAAGGTTGCCTCTTATTGTCATCTTCTGTGTTCTCTTCTGTTGAGAGAAGTCAAGAGCTCTTTAAAAAGTGAGGAAAAAGTAGGGGCACCTGGGTGGCTCGGTCGGTTGAGAGTCCGACTTGGGCTCAGGTCATGATCTCACTGCTGTCAGCCTGTCAGCGCAGAGCCGGCTTCAGACCCTCTGTCCCCCTGCCTGTGCCCCTCCCCCACTTGCGTTCTCCCCAAAATAAATAAATATCTTTTTTAAGGCAAGGAAAAAATAGTCGTAGACTAGAGTATCAAATATTGGAATGGGGATAGTTTAACTCACTTTATCAAGAAAACTGAGGTCCAAGGGGTAAAATAACTTGGCCAGTTTGATACAGATAGGAGCAATCTCCTGGCTCCTATGTTATTGCTTTTGCTAATAAACAGGTAAAACATGTCATGTTCAAGTACAAAAACAGAAGGAAATTAAGATACTCACTTGTGGTCAGGGTCAACTGAATTATTCACAATTAGTATATGAATGTCTGTAAGTTGTGTCACTAAGGAAAATACTGGAACATGTGTTATGATCTCAGGTAGGAATGAAAAAAAATCAGTATTCTCCATGAAAATGTACAACTCAGATGAAGAAGTGATCCCATGTTTCCAAATCACCGTTCAATTCATATTATGTATTGTGTAATTATGACTGCTTTCTGGGACTTTCACCACATGCCCTCTATTTAGGTGTTACTGTACTTTACAACTTTGCTCATTCATTTTTCATTCCCATCTCAAATCCCTGCTAAAGCAAAAACAAAAAACAACAACAAAGAAAGAAGGCCAATTCCTGTCAGCTTGTTTGCTTATTAGAGTCCAAGAACATAAGAGTGACAAGATGCCAGGACTGGAAAGCCAAAGCTACTAGTTTCACAAAGAAATCGAAGCACACGGGGCACCTGGGTACCTCAGCTAAGGTCTGTCTTCGACTCAGGTCGTCTTACAGTTCATGAGTTCGAGCTCCACATCAGACTCTCTGCTGTCAGCATGAGATCATCTGCCCCCCTCTCTCTCTGCCCTTCCCCTGCTCATATTCATATTCTCTCTTTCTCTCTCTCTCTCTCACTCTCTCTCTCCCTCTCTCTCTCTCTCTCTCAGTAAACTTTAAAAAAAATTGAAGTGTAAAAGAGGGCAGAGGGGAAGACTTGTTCCATATCCTAAAACTGGTAGTTTTTCCAAATAATCTTTTTCAAATACATAGAATTCCTGAATTCCCTCCAGTGTCTACTCTTCTTCATCGTGATTAATCCCAGTGCTGTGACACAAGCTTGCCAGGTCTCATCCCAATCCCTGGCTTGAATTATTCAGAAGAGGCAACACAACAGGGTAGAGAGCGGACTCTTGGGGGTGGAGTAGACCCAGATTCAAAGCCCCAGATGTGCCACTTACTGCCCGAGAGACCCTGTCAAGTCTTTAACCCCAAAGAGCTTGAGCTTCCTTCTTTAGAAAATGGCAGTAACCCACAGTCTCTCTATTGGAGTCACGAAAACAATCTGGAGAGACAACATAAAGAGCCTGAGCCTGGCACGTGAGGCCTGATGCGTTCTTAGGCCATTACTATGGTTTTACTTGAAAATGTATCTCAGTGTCATCTCTAATTTTTTTCAATATAAAGTTTTATCTTTTCACTTAAAAATCAACACTCACTGAAGCAAACATACACACACACATGCTGTGTGTATGCACATGGATGCATGTGTGTGGTGTGTGATGGAGGAAGGAAGGGAGAAACAGACAAAGAGAGGGAGAATCAATCACCTATTGTGTCATCATCAAAAGAAGTCATGTTACTATTTCGGTGTGTTTTCTCCCAGTTTTCTTCCTCGGCAACAGTGTGGATGTTTACGTGCTTGCTACCTTCTTGTAGCTATATGTAGATGCAATTTATAATCCTGATGATAAATGCTACCTGGGAGAGAGGCCGTTCCAGAACATCTTTTATGTCAGATTACAGAATTATTGCCTAAATTAGGAATAATGATCCCTAACAACATTCTTTACTTTTAAGTTTTGTCTAGATGCCATTTTGAAAAGCAGCACCAAACCTTCCACCATCTTCTATGTCATGAGAGTGGCAAAGTAAAAGGACAGTTCATTAGATGAAGAGTCTCCTCAAGATTTTAGTGATAAATTGAGTCTTAAGCCTGATGAGAGTCCCACAGAGCAACCCAATCTTTTCCTACTTCCTCATTATTAGATTTATCATTTTTATTCTACCTCAAGAAACTTTTTCAATGAAAGGTTGCAAGGTGTTATATACTTCATAAGTCCTTGATTATCTGAAAATGCCCTTGTATTAAGAACTTCTCTTCACTCAGATTACGCTCTCATGTCCAAGAGGATTTATTGTAAGAAAATGGGACAAAATTCAGAGTGTGAAAAGGGCTTCGTGGGAACAAGAAAGGAACTGACACCGTTACTCTGCCTCCTTCTATGTCTCCCCTGCTTCTCTCTGACCCTGCTCGCTCCTCCTTTCTCTCTCCCAGTCTGCTTCTGCCTCCTCCCAGTTTCTGCCTCTGTCAGGAGGTTAGCCTGCACATCACACGACTTGCCATGGCACTAACGATACCCTCATCTCCATGACTTTCCAGCTCCAGTCCTCAATGTTGACCGCAAGTGTTGACTCTTTCAAAGCTCTTGAAGAACGATCTCATTGGCCCAGCTCGTCTCTATGTGCCAGATGTGAAGTCACAGGTTACTTCCCAGAGATTTGCACTCCTAGTCCAATCAGGTTAGCTGGAGATGGCAAGGCCCCTGACTCAGGTGCCCACCTGCTCCATGGGTCCTTCCAGATGAGGGTGATTCTGTGAGGAGAGGGCTTGACCATAGCCAGGACTCCCCCAAGGCATTTTTAGAGCAGTTCTTTTTAGACTTTACACAGTAAAACAACTCCACTGGATAGAAAATTCTGGAATGACCATCTTTCCCTCTTGGCACACAGTAGACAGTGTTTCACTGTGTCTGGCATGAAGTGTTACCAAGCAGGCGTCTGACATCTTTTTACTCCTTACCAGTCATTCTGTCTTCCTGCTTGCACCTTTACATAGTTTCTTCCGTTATTCAGTGGTTTTAAAATTATGGCAGAACAGGCCTCCATATGGTTCCCTTTCTGGTATTTTATCTGTAATATGGCTAAGTCCTTTAAGTCCAGAGAAGTTTTCTTCTGTATTTTTTTTTTTCAATTGCTCCTGTTCTCATTACTCTGGCTTCATTTTCAGGAACCTCAACAATTGTATGTTTATTTTTCACATTTATTATTTTCCCTCACCATCTCATCTCTGATTTTTCTCCAGTGCGGAAGAACAGCTCAAGACTGCCTTGCACAGAGGAGTCATCATTCTGAAGTACCAATTCTGATCTCCAAAGTGGATTTTAATTATGTGATTGTATCCTTATTTTTCCTCAATAACCCTTTCTTATTTCACCTAGCTCCATTTCATTCCCTTCTTATTCTCTATTTATATCTTGGCACTCCTATTTCTTTCATGCCACATCTTCTTTATATCATACTGAGGAGAGTAAAAAAAAAAATGTAAATATTTCTCCTGTTTCTTGTAATAAATCACCTTACAGATCTGCTCTTCCTCTGAGACTTGAGATGATGTCCCTTTACTTTATAATGGAATTTTTTTCAATGGCTACATACTACTTTTTTTCCTACATAAATCCCTAAAGTAAAATGTATTCAGACTCAACATCTATCAACAACTTGGTATCTATCAACAAAGTTTATTGCTCTTAGTTTTCTTTTTCATATTACACTGGGAATTATATTTCAGTGATGGAAATAGTTCAGTTTTGTGATACACTATAACAGCAAATTATGGTACACAATGAATCCATTCTGATCAAAATCTATATGGAGAAAAGCAAAGAATATGAAATAAATACAACCGTTTAAAGGAAAAATGCCAGGTAATATAGAAGATGCTCTAACTGCTATTTCTAATTAGGCAAAGAAAACCACTAAAAAAATCTTTAGAGCAAGGGTGCCTGGGTGGCCCAGTCGGTTAAGCGTCCCAACTCTTGATTTCAGCTCAGGCCATGATCTCACGGCTCGTGAGTTCAGGCCCCACGTCAGGCTCCGCACTGACAGTGCAGAGCTCGCTTGGGATCCTCTGTTTCCCTCTCTCTTTGCCCCTCCCTCACTGTTCTGTCTCTCTCAAAAATAAGACTTAAAAAAAAATTTAGAGCGTCTAATTAAAGGAAAAAAAAAAGCCACCCAGAATCACAAAATCTCTCTCAAATTAATAATGAAGGAGGACTTCTAAGGACTGTGGTTTCTCACAATTGTTCTTCCAACTGAAAAAGGGAAAAAGTAACAGTTTGTTGCCTTTCACTTTGTTCTCTGTCTTCTTTAGCAACGGCCAAACCTCATTCTCCAGCCAATACACATGAAAACAAAACAAGGTACCAGCACCCAGTTCAATTCCAAGTTTCTGACAGGTGTTCTATGATGTGGTTCATCTTTCCTAGTGGGGAGGGAGAGCACTGTCCCCTACTCATCTCCCTGCCTGTCTGATCAAGTAACTAACATGACACAAAGAAATGGCAGTTCCCAATGCGTTGACAGGGTCCATTCTGTCAGCACTTGTACCTCCAGCAGCACTTTGTGGAGGATGCAGTGCAAATATGCACCGCTGACAGTCGAGCCCATGTCCCCTACTTGCTGTCTACTTAACTCTGGTACCACGGGGTCTCCATGTTGGTGCAAAAGGAGCGTGCTTACGAACAGAGGAAGAGCACAATAGTTGCACTGGGGCAAAATTCAACTACGCACTGGAGGAGGGCAGTGCGCTTTTCTGGTGGGCACGGACCATGTGTTTCTGAACTGGCAGGGCAGACGGGAGGGGTGGGGGGCGGCAGGGCAATTTCCTTTCTCAGACCAGTTCTGTGTGCCATGTAAAGGAAACTTGTCGTCAACTCTGCCAACAGGCTGAATTCCAGTCTTACTTTCCAGTGTTTACTGTGTTCCTCTTTTTCAGGGTTCTCTAGACATTACTGGGGGCAAACGAGTGAGGCTGTATCAGAGGCCACAAGCAGACGTCATTTAAAGCTTGAAGCCCTGTGGCCACCTCTTTCATATCCTCTTTTAAGGTACAGTTCACCTGTGGCCAAAACCAGGGCTTCAAGTTCAAAACCAGTTCAAAACCAGACATGGTATTTTATTTTAGAGCTGTGCTGCTCAACCAAGAGCAATTCCTTTTTTTTAATGTTTATTTATTTATTGAGAGAGTGGGGGGAGAGGTGGAGAGAGAGGGAGGGAAAGAATCCCAAGCAAGGCCCCGTGCTGCCAGTGCAGGGCTCATCACGTGCCTCGATCTCATGACCGTGAGATCATGACCTGAACTGAAATCAAGAGTTGGACACTTAACCAACTGAGCCACCCAGGTGCCCCAAGAATGATTCTTACCCTTCCCTCACCCATCTCAGTTTTCACTGCCTGGAGACATTTTTGGTTGTCACAACTGAGGCTACTACTGGCATTTGGTGAGCACAAACCGGATGCTGCTAAACATCTACGGCACACGGGGAAGCCTTCCATGACAAAGCAGCATCTGGTGGAAAATGCCCATAGTACCATGGCTGAGAAATCCTGCTTTACAGCAAAGGCCCATCTCAAACAGTAGCCCGTGGGGGAAGGATCTGATAGGTGTCTTTGCTCCTCCCATCACCTGTATCAGCACCATACCCGTTGCCTGAGTGCCGCAATTACATTGGCTTTCTGTTGACTAGAATACACAAATCTTTAAATGAGAAAGGACAGCTTTTGCCCTCTATGATACAGATGACAGCGCAGGCGAGATACGGCCACTAACAGGCAGGCACTGACAAGTTCCCAGTCCGCTGGCAGTAACGTGGTGCTGAGCCCAGCCTGATGGGGTGCTGCTTATATACTTCATAGCACTGGCTTCAGTGATGAGCTCACTAAAGCTCTCAAAGTTTTTGTTCTTGGTAAGAAATATATATTAATTTAGTAGCGGAAAAAGGAATTACATTTAGGCATCAGCTAATTATTTTTCAAACCATACTTTTTTCGTGAAACTTTCCAGGACTATCCCAGGCTGAAATAATCTCTCCTATATAGCTCCTAAAACAAACTAATTTTCCTTCCCATTTTTAACTTCCACTTATCACATGCCACGTCATATTAAGATAATTCCATACACAGTGTATCTTTACTATGCTAATCAACATTTATGCATCTTTGTATTACCAACACCAATGCTATGGTTTGACTATGTCAGGTGTTAAAAAAAAGTATTTTTCTAATTGAAGTACACTTGACAATACAATACTATATTAGTTTCAGGTGTATAACCTAGCGATTCAACAATTCTACACATTATACGATGTTCAGCACAATAAGTATTTTCCCTAATTAAAAAGAAAAAAACCACTTCTTACAGAACGTTTCACCATTTTAAGCCGGCCAAATCAGCTAGTGATCCGCACTCTGATGGCCAGGGACAAGCAGTGGCATCAGGGACAAGCAGTGGCTGGACCTGACATGCAGGTGCTCCAAGCCTGTCGGGGGCAGCTCTCTGTGAGTTAGGGAACAGGCTACTGTCTGAGGAATCGCTAGGATTACACCTGGGCACACCCAGGCTGCTCCTCCAGGCTCTGTAACTCAGACCTAAAAGGGTCCTGCTATTGACTGCAATGTTTTTAGCACATTTGCACGTGTTCTGTTATTTTGGCTTGGTCTGGAATGTTGTTTACTTTGTTTTTTGGCTCTTAGAAACTCACCCATCAGTATGCTATCCACAGGGATTCTCCCCCACTCTGAAAACATTTTTGACCAAAATCCTTGCTGTATTTTTCGTGCAGATACAGCATAAGGAGACCCCACCACCACCATCACACACACACACACACACACACACACACACACACACACACACAAGTGCATCCCTCGAAGCAGTGTCTGTTACAAAAGGCCAGTCTGTGTTTGATGTCTGAAGCAGAGACAGAGCTATCTGTATGCCAACCCAACTGGCTTTCCCTCTCCTACCGTTCTCCCTCCTCCAACCACAGGGATTCCAGCCAATGTCCAGAGAATCATCAACTACAAAAGACAGATTATTTCTTAGATATGTTACGTTTCTTCTCATCCTTGAAAACAGGACACATCTTTTTCTACCTAAGAAATCAGCAAGGGGCACCTGGGTGGCTCAGTCAGCTAAGCGTCTGACTTTGGCTCAGGTCATAATCTCTCGGTTGGGGAGTCGAAGCTCCACGTGGGGCTCCGTGCTGACAGCTCAGAGCCTAGAGTCTGTTTCAGATTCTGTTTCTTCCTCTCTCTCTCTCTCTCTCTCTCTCTCTCTCTCTCTCTCTCTCTGCCCCTCCCTCATTCGTGCTCTACCTTTCTCTCTCTCTCTCTCTCAAAAATAAATAAACATTTTTAAAAATTAAAAAAAAGAAAAGAAATTGGCAAGAAGGCATCACCCTGTTTCCTGGTCCCCTGCCCCCACAGAATTTCAGCAAAGTGGGTTAGAGCAACAGGCCAGTAACCAGCCTTACACTACTTTACAATGGCACTCAGTTAGTTCTCCCACACAGATCGTTTAACCCAATCCTCACAAAATCCTGTGACTTAGTCACTGTCTTCCCTTGGCAGCTGGGTAACAGAGACTGAGATAGGCACATCCACATGGCCAGGGAGCGGAGGTGCTGGTATCTGAGGCCGAGTCCTAGAACTCAGAGCTCTATGCACAGCAGCAGCTCCCCCCAAGGGCTACGATTCCATCTCTCCATTGGTTCTGTCCCAGAGAGGCCTCTGTGCCCCTCCCTGGCACACCGACACAACTAGTCAATCTTACAAAAAGCAGGCAGCTGGTTAGGAAGACTAGTGAAGAAAATGTGGACACAAAGCCAAAGCTCTACCAAAGGGCAACTTCCAACAGTGCATCCTACTATTAGCACATCCGTGGAAAGCAAAACCCAATCTAGATAGTCTTTGTCGATGGCCAGAAAGTTAGACACAGGTGGTACAATTCTGTGCATATGTTGGTACTGATGTGATCTGTAAATCTAAATCCTTTCTCCAGAAATTCTATTATTGTTTATGTGCACAGGAAGTGGGAGATTTATGGGGTGGAGGACTGCTTTATAAAAAGAGCATGCAAGCAAGTTAATAAATTAGTAAGTAAAGTACAACAATACCCTATGGGGGAAAACGTATACATCTCTACTCTGTGTAATATGAACAATCATCACTCCATGCCCTCAGGTAGCCAAGTTAAATATGACAGGAGTGCACAAATCTAACCGGGCACCAGTGCAGTGACATAGTATGAAGCCTGAAAAGAAAAACCAGTGGTCCCTGCATGAGCCATCAGAGAGCCAGGAAGGAGTCAGGTGCCACTCTGGGCCCACAGATTCCCGCCCAACGGGACCAAGAAGAGAAGCTAGGGGAGCATTCAGCATATGGAGGCCTGTTTAGCCCAGTGCTGTGGTAGCCAGCAGGTGTGGGAAGATGTTCTTGCACTTTATACCACAGCCTGATGCTTCCAGTTCTCTCACCGGCTCTGTGAGGTTGACTGGCAGCGATGGCTTTCCCAACCCCATCTCCCACAGTGATGTTAGGAACCCACGAGCATTCTTCATTGTGACACCACAGCAAGCGTCCAGGTGCCAATACAGACTCAGTAACGCCAGGCCTGTTTTTAGCTCTTAGAGTCAGGGCTGATTTCTCAGGTTAACAAATTTTAGTGAAACTAAATTACCTTAGTTACCTAATTACCTCTTAATATCCTCATTAGAGAGAAGTGGGGATATCACTACCAGAGAAAATCCCTAAAATCTCATTTTATCCGTAGCTTCATTGGCAGGACTACACAACCCTTTCAAAGATCCCCAGCTGATAGCAGTGATGGCATGACAGGATTGTGCTGCTCTCAAAAACATCCCTATGGGCACGCTTGAAACACGGCGAGAGAGCTGCTGCCCACCTGCCTGCCCAGCAAGATGCATCAGCAACAGGACTGCAGGCTCTCTGCAGGTGAAAGCTGCAGGTTATCTACCAACCCCAGACCTTGGAGGCAAGTGCAGACACATGTCAGCATCGCAAAGACTATCTGCAGAAGTAAGCCAGAGAGCCGCCTCCAGTGATGCGGCTGTTTTGACCATACTTGCTTCCCTGGGGTTGACCATTGCAACAGATGCTGTCTTCCGAAGCAAACAAAAGAGCTACCGACCGGAGAGCCAGGCTCCTCTGTGCCATTCACCTCCATCTCACCAACCACCTCTGCTGGTCATGCTCAAGTTCAGTGCCAACAAACGCTGGTAGGGTCAGGAAGGGAGAATCAGGGGTGTTACACCAATTCAAGATATTTATCTTAAAGTGCTACCCTAGATGTCATGAGATCTTCAAACACAAAGGAAAGAGAGAAGTGTCCAAGGCACTCATAAATTGAGGGAGAAAGAACCACCCACCTATATTCTCCTCCTCCCTCCCCCCAAAAAAAACCAGGATGGAAAGATGATAAATAGCCCAGATTTGGCTCACCAAATATACTGTAAATCCAAGTCCCATTATTTAATTATAAAAATTGCCTTAAGTCTGTGTCCCATTCTCCAGACTCTCTGGTAGGACCCTTCGTTTCTTTCTTCCAGATTATACAATTAGAGAACACTTTAGTTCTGGCATATCTGACTGGCTTGATCTTTCTCATTATGTCACATGTGTTTGTTTTCTGTCTCCAACTAGATCACAGAAAAATTAAGCAGTTACTTGCTTTTCTGTCCCCTCATTGGCTTTAATATATTCTGTGTATAGTATGAGCTCTGTGCATGGTGCTGAATGAAACAGAAAATCTAGTATTTTAAATTCCGGTGTGGGGCCTCGAGAAGACCAGAATTCTTGAATTGCTCAAGTGTGTACAGGAATCTGTCCACTTTCATCAAGTCACAGAATTCTGCTGATATATAGGATCAGAGAGAGAAGGGACCTTTTAAATCTTAAGGTGTTTTGCAGATAAGTGAGTGATGCCCAGAAACTTCTAGTGACTTTCTCAAGGCTGTGAAATAAATGAAAAATCTAGGACTAGAATCATGGGTGTCTGAAGTACCAGATGAGAGTAAAGATATCACAGAACCAAGAGAGAAAATGAGGAACCACCCTCCAGTAGAGCAGAAGGAGATGATATATATTTGCATCTCATCCCAGCTGAATAATTTGCTTGGATAATCAGATGCACATTCTCCGCTAAATGCTTTCTAGTTCATTATTTTGCTTAAAAGTGATTAAAAGGTTCAAAAATAATTATCTATTTCCATTGACAAAATGGATTTCACTGCAATAGACTCAGTGTATTAATAAACACTTACACATGCCACTCTATGAAAAACATATTGTCTGCAAATAACCTTTCAATTAGAAACAGATGCTGTGGGCTTTCAGATTCTGAAGTGTTTTTATTTTAAATGGCCTGGTCGCAACTGAAAGCAGGCTGGCAGCAAGTTGTTCTTCCTTTCTCTTCAGGATCTGTTTCGAAGACCTGACCTTCCAGTGGGATCTCACATGACTCCAAAGCACCCAGGATTCACAGCCTGCCAGGCCAGAATGTGCTTCTGAATCTGTCCTCTCAATAAAGATCGCCCCACCTTGGCCACTAAGCAGTTTCCACGCTGCCTTAGGAGGAGGAAAGGAAAGAGTGTTGGTTGTGGTCCCTGTGGATAGTTCCCATCAACAAAGATGTTCCGAGCACCTGTTAGACCCCATGAGAGGTACTTCCCGTGAGTTCTTTCTCCTTGTCCTTGAAGCAGATGGTATTGTAGACAAACGGATGAGAAGTCGACAACAACAGTCCTCACTTGGGGAGCTAAGTGTTGTACATGCGTTTTACACGTATTAACAAATGTAAGATAGCATCATTATTGTCTCCACTTCACAAATGATAAAATCAAGGCTCAGACCTACTACGCAACAGGGTAGGAATTCAAATCCAGGTGGTCTAGGCCACAGCCTGTGCTTCTAACTGCTCTGCTCTCCCACCTCTCTGCAGCCTCCCGTGATGACAGTCTACTCTTCCAACAGGGCTCCTCCTCTTAGCCCATGCCAGGAATCCTCTTCCCACTGTCCCTTTACCTAGAGGCCAAGGGTCCTCCACCCTTTCAGGTTTAAAGAACACCTGAAATAAATACAGTCTGGTCGACAATAACACACTTCTTTAAATACCGTAGTTCCTATGGAATTGGCAAATAGGAGGACATTATCCATATAAAACAGAAGTTGGGTCGGATTTTATGTATTTTTTCTTAGCCCCCAAGTAAAAGCATCCAAACACAAGGCTCACTGGCAGAGCTGCCCTACATTACTGTCCAGATACCTACTCATCCCATCCCTGGCTCCCACTGGCCCAGCTGAACCACATGCTCTTAGAGGCACCTTGGGCACACTTCTCCACGACCCTGGGTAGAACAACACCACAAAACAGGGACCCAGAGCCACCCATCTCAGTCACGGCTCAAGCCGTGCAAAGCTGGCGAGTACTTCCCCCCACCTCCCTCTGCCCTTGTCTCCAGAGCCCAGCAGCCTGGGCCGCTCCCTAGGGCCCCTTCCACCATAAAGGCTAACACTAGACTATTTATTTCCTAGGAATTCAGGGTGACACTTCCCAGTTGTGCTAATACTTTTATTAGGATTGTTACTGTTTCTCAGTGTCCTGGACAGAGTTGTGTAGGTTTTGAATGATCTATCCAACTCTATTGTTTCCATAAATCTTATTGTTTTTGTGTGTGCAATTTTATATAACCTGAAGTTTTTCAAGTTGCCTCACATTTTGGTGGAAACACTTGAATTGATATCAATACTTAAAAGAATTAAACTCTACCCAATGACCTTGAGATTCCTGTGGTCCCTCTTCAGCACTGAGTTCTGTGAGAAGAGACCTACTTACGGCCTTGACCACGCTCATTTACATAGTGTGATAGAGTTTTTCATTGCAATCAACAGAATCCACTCTAGCTAATTTAAGCACAAAAGGAATGTCTTAAAGGACATTAGGTCACAGAATATCTGGGTGGGCCAGCAGATCAGGTCAGGCTCGGAGATGATCGGGGAACCAGACTGCTCTGCAGATGCCAGCGGTGCTGTGGCTGTTACCACAGACGTTGAGATCAGCCCGTCTAGGCTGATCTGGAAGCTGCACTTCTCTCCACCACCCTTACCAGAAATGCTTCTGTGGGACCTTTCTTGGGGTCTGTTCTAAATCAAAGTTACCACTCTGATACATCTGAGTGACGGCCTGGGATACATTCTGACCCGAGATACAAGGGAGACCCAAAAAGTGACTTTTGACTTGTGCTTAGAGGAGGTAGATTTCCTATGGCCAGAAATTCTCCAAAAGCGAGACTGTGTTCCAAAGATACTGAATAGCCAGAGTATAGAGGGTCCATGACCCTCAGGAAGGAAATCTTAACACAACTCTTCCCATATACTGACCTCCTGGTACTAGGCTGGTGCCTTACTAAGCTCCTGCCCCACAGCAAGGTGACCCCATTCCTCACAGCCTGCTTGCTTTAGTGTTGTGTCTAATGAACACCAGCTACACAGCATGCACCCTCACTGCAACACAACTGGGTCATAAATGTTGACCAATATTTGGAACCAACCCCACGATTCCCAGGCTGCACTTCTTAATAAGCAATGTTTGAAGGCATAACATTCCCATGAGCACACTGGGATTTTGACAATCCTCCAAAACAAATGATGGAGAAGTAACTCACTACATGGACTCACAGCATCATACCTATTCTCTGGTATCCCAGCAACTCCTTATTCCCACAGACTGCAGGGTATACCCAATTCCCAGCTCACCGAGGATACTGTCACACACTCTTTCTTCTCATTGGGCTGAGCTGTGTGGATGCAAATGAATCTGCTCTAATTAATACGAAAGTGTACATCACTGCAAATGTTGGTATTATTAGCACTGGTGATGATATTCCTCACGAAGGATCCTCTACTCTAGTATATTAACAAGCTGTACTATACATTTTCTATTGAAGCTTTCTTCTTCAGTAGGCCAATGCCATCGTCCAAGTGAGGACTTTCGACATGCTAGGATACGCGTGCATATGTCCGTTTTGACTACAGCTACACTTTCCCAGCAAACTTCCTAGTCTCTCATTTCCGAGTTACTGCTTAGAATCCTGGCCTGACTTTGACCTTCCAAATGGCATGGAAAGCCTTGCACGGCCTGGCCCAGGACAACTTCCCAGCCTCACTCCGTGTTCCAACCACAAGGACCTTCTTTCTTTTCTTTCTCGTGGAATACACCCTGACCCTCCACCCCAGCTTTGGGTATGTTTTTCCCCCCACCCTTGACCCCAAGCATTGCTTCCTAGGGGAACCTTCCCCATGGCGGGCTCTCCCCCAGCCTGATCCCACCTAAATCAGGTGCTTTGTGACACACACCCATAGGACCATGTGTCTCTCCTTTTTGGCACTACTGGCTGCTGTACCTTTCCAGACACGCATATGCTCTTTGACAAACACTTCTCTGCTCCTAAACCCTAAGCTCCATGAGTGTAGGAACTATGTTCCTTTTGCTAACTACTGTGTTTCAAGTACTGAGTAGGGGAGAGTGGGTATCAAGACTGATAAATAAGTGAATGGATCCATACATTTAGAATGATTGATCTCACCCAGTTGGCACTTACTTATTTGCTTGGTTTAACCCAAAATTTTGAAGTATCTGACTGTCTTCCTAAGGCAACATTTCACAAAGGGGAAACTGAAGCAGTAATATTAAAAAACTTGCTGGTAAAGCCATATAACTAGTAAGTGCCAGAGCTGGCTTGGATTTGGCCTACAGCCATCTCTAACCTATGGGCACAACCACCCGTTGCCAGGTGCTCAAAGGAAAATGCAGAAGAAACCAAGCTCCCAGTTCTGGCCTTCAGAGGTGGCAAGTATGATGACAATGATGATGGCGATGACGACAACTAACAATTACCAAGTGTTCACTCCGCTGAACGCCATTTAAGCACTTGATGTATATTATGCCATTTAATCCTCAAAAAACCAAAAACCCGTTAAGTAGGTATCACTATTAATACCCACTTACTGATGTGACAAGTCAAGCACAGAGCTGCCTAGTTGCTCATGGAGTCAACAGTGATGCAACCAGCTCTCAAACCCAGGCCGCCTGAGCCCGGACCCCAAGCCACTGACTGTGGTCAGCAAGACAGAGCACGCCCATGGGGGCATCTAGCTCTTCCAGGGAAGTCAGCAGGGCTTAGCAAAAGAGGTGTCCTCCAAACCAGCTGCCAAGAAGGCCTCTGCAGAAAGAGGGGACCGGCGTGCACAGAAAGAAGAAAATGAACTAGCAAGTCTTGCTCAGGGAACAAAAAGAAATTTAAAGAGAATGCTCACAGGGCTGTGAGGTCTTAGAAAAAGCCCTTGAACAGATGCTTGAGGGAGGAGGGGGCTAATTAAAACTGATTTTTGTTTCTAAGCTATTTTGATTCAATGCCCTTGGGCCCGAGGGGACTGACTGGAAAGAAGAAAATAAAGGTGAGGTTCACAATAGAAGGCAAGTGAAAGATGAAGTGGGTTTCAGTTATGGTGTATGAGCATGTCCAGTTAATATCTATAGGAGGAACTAACAATTTAGGAACCAAAATGGATATGGGGCGTGAGGAAGTAGGACATTTCCAGAATATCCCCAGGGCTTCTACTCTGGTTGATGGGGGGGTTGGAGGGGAGGGTGGCTGGGGGAGGGAGAAGAGTAGGGTTGGGACATGAGGGGAGGTAAATAAGGAGTCCCATTTGAGGCAAGCTGAATGGCTAATAAGGTAGAAGCTTATCATTCAACTGGGCGGGCAGAAATACAACAGAACACCCAGCATCTCTACAAGGGAAGTAGACAAATGGCATTATCATGTAGACCAGTGTTAGGCCAGAGAATGTTTGGTGATGACAGAAATGTTCTATCTCTGGTCTGCACTGTCCAATAAGGTAGCCAGTAGCTACTCATGGCTATTAAGCACTTAAAATGTAGCTAGTGCCACTAAGGAACTGAACTTACAGTTGTGTTGACTTTTAATCATTTATATTTTATTTATAATAAATAATATAGCTAGTAGCTACTATATTGTAAATCTGGACAACACAAGTGGCCCTCTAGTATTAAACACACCAAAGCTGCTTATCAAAGACTGCTGAGATTGGAAGGGACCTTGGAGTTTATCGGGTATAATTCTCTCATTTCACAAATAAGGAAGCTGAGGTCCAAACAGGAGAAGACACTTGCATGAAGTCATTACAGCAAGAGAGCAGAAAGGCAGACTACTGCCGTGGTCCTCTGCATCTGATCCAGTGTCCTTGCCACTTCGCGGACTGCTTCTGTTCTGATGTAAAAATAGCTGCAGTTCTGACTCTGGCGTGTGGAACTGAAGCAGCTCATGGGCAAAGCCGAGTAAAGATCACACACTGTCTCCGCTCCACTAGACATACCAAATTTCATTGGGTAAGTAACCCCATCAGATATTTTCATTGCAAATTACAGAACCCACTCCGATTAGTTTTAATATGAAAGGGATTTATTAAAGAAGGATCAGCAATTTGCACAGTCTCTGAGAGAGGGTCTCAAAGCCAGGCTTGGAGGCTATGCGGTCAGGACAAATCACACTACCACTGCTGGAGTAGTGACGGGGACCCTACCGTGCCTGCCACTTGGCTCAGGGGAGAGGCTCCCAATCACCAGTGCTGGGTGAGAGGCCCCAAACCCGGACCTCTGCCTCTCAAAGCTGGAAGGCACTGCCGCCAGGCTCACCAGCATGCATTCCAGGTCCTACCTGCACGTACCTGTTCTCATCAGAGTCTAAAATAGAGGGAAGGGGGAATCTGAGACCCTTCCCACACCGCAGGAAAGCAAATTTCTGGCTTCCATCTGGCATGGAAACCCCATAGGGCAGAATGATCCCAGGAACTAGAAAAAGAATTCGAAAAAGAGGCAGCACCACCATCATTACTTAACAAATGTCCTGTCAAGTAAATAACCCATCGGCACTAGCTCAGACCGCGTGGATCTCACAGCCTGTCTTGCTCAGCAGCATCCCCGACTCAGAGCTTTTTACACTTAAAATAATGTCTCTACATTGCAAATTTTCTCAATTAATTCACCAGTGGCTCTTCTTGATTTTTTTAAAAGATACATTTATTCCCTGGAACATCTGTATTGATAGAAGCTATGTATGGTAGGAAGTGAATTCTGCATTTCAACTCTCAAGAACATGAAGGGTTTCTTTTAGTTTTCTTTTTTTTAATCTGGGTTTTCTAATTAACAAACCTAATATAGCACAGCCGTGAAGATGAAGAATTCTAAAAACTTCTTCCTTAAAAGTGGCAGTAAGACAGAAGCAAAGTAGATCTAAGAAATCTTCTAAGAGCTGAAAATTACTGTAATGTGGAGCATAATCATCAAGGCCATTCCAACCCCCAGATTCTACAAAGAAAGGAAAGGACCACAAGCCACTCCAAGTGTTTCAGTCTGGAGAATAAATAAGAAAAGCTGTCTTGGAGTGACGGGTGAAGCCGGGGGAGGGGGCGTGGTTTTTGACAAGAAAGGGGAGAAAACACCAATGCCTTATGTGAGGCCTTTCAGGAGCAAACCAGATGGGACTCTGCTCCAGGCAGCCCCAGGGGGGAGCCAGCGTTCTGGATGTAGGAGGCCTCCTGTCCTAACAGTGGCTGACATCCAAGAAGAGAGGCACTGGGAGAGGAGCGCTGAGGGCTGAGAATGGGCCTTCGGAGACCCTGCAGATAAAGTTCCAGGGAAGAGCGAGAGGCTGGGCTTGTAGGGAGCTCCCAAGACAAGATGGTTACTTCTCACCAGGGGAAGGCTGCAAACCTCCATTCCGAGCGAACCTCCTGGAGCCAACCCCACTCTCTCCAGCTGCCCATGCTTCTAGAGAGGGCCTACTGCCACATTCCACCATGGCTTCACTGCCTCCAAGTTAATGCCCATGTGCACAACCATACCTTTTACAATATACCAAGCAAACACAAGCAGAGGGAAATAGAAGGGTAGTTTGGGGCTATTGTTCCTCAGCAGAGCAGCTCTCACAGCAGCTGGTTGTCAGAGAACCTTCCCTGGGGAGCAAGGACAGGCCTGGGTCACCGAGCTCCAGCTTGGGGTGGAGCAGCATGGCAATGGCTGAGGTTTAAGAATCCCAATTTCACTAACTTGCCAGCTCAGCCTGTCGCAGTGAGTTTTGAAAAATATAAATCAAATCATGTTACTCCCCTACTTACAACCTTCCAGTGGGCTTTAAAAGGGAACCCAATCCTCTCCACAGTCTGGCAGTGGCCTCTGCCTCCAGACTTCTGTGGATTCCTTGCTCCACGACCCTGCAAGCCCCACAGCTTCCTTCCCTTCTATTCCTCACGGGCCTCCTCTTCATCTCAGGGCCTCGGCGCCTGCCCTGCTCCCTGCCTGGAACAGCCTAGCCCAGACCCTGCTCTGGCTGCCTCCTCCTCCTCACTCACATCTCTGCTCAGTGTCCCCAGGTGCCTCAGAGAAGCCTTTCCTATCTTTCCCGTGCGGTCACAAATGGCTCTCAGCCCGTGCCCTCCCATCGCCTCATGGGAGTCACTGTGCCCACTGACTTGTTTGCTTGTGTATTCTGTCTCCACCCACTGAAATGCAAGCCAACTGATGGCAGGACATTGTCCACCTATCACTGCCTTTCCCCCAGCTCCTGGAAGACTACTAGGACCACTTACTGGTTACAGAAATGGATTATGTGAAAAGATAAGGAGATGGTTACCAATAAGTCCGTTACATTTTTAAGAGTTAAAATTTATTCATTCAAACATTAAAAAAAAAATTAATGGTGCCAGACGCTCAGGCAGCCCCCCTACCCTACACTCTGTGTCCTTGGGTTACTCAGACTGGGAACACTGGGTTTCAGCTCTGTCATGAAGGAAATGAACTTAATCTGTCGCTTTCCTTTTTGTTTTAATGGAAAAAGCATTACATTTTTTAAAAAATGAGATATAATTGACATATAACATGTTAAAAAGAAGACAACAGACCCAAAATGGAGTTGCTAATGCTAAGCCCCACATCGAGACTTAAATCAAACGGAGACTTAACTGCAGTTTCCACTCTCCCAGAAATGGAATCTTAAACCAGTCAGTCAGGAATCACTACATCAGCACAGGTTAGGTAATGTGACCCACAGACCACAGTCATTCCCTTTAGCAAAGTAAGCAAAGTAACCCTGCAAAAACCAATCCAGTTTTTCGCCTAGTTTTTGCTTTGTTCCCACTCTCTCCTGGCTATGCAAGTCTTTCATTATATACAGCTCCTCAGGGCTCCTTTCTCTCTGGCTAGATTGCTTACTGCCCTGTTTTGGTTCCTTTTTGCTCAAATAAACTCTTCAAACTTTACACACGCCTCAGTGTATCTTTTAACAAACATCCTATTAAATTTCAGGTACACAGCATAAAAGGCCCAATATGTGTATGTTGCAAAGTGATCGATCACCAGGGTAAGTCTAGTTAACAACCATCATCTCGTGTGGTTACGAATTTGTGTGTGTAATGAGAACTTTTAAGATCTACTTTCTTAGCAACTTTCAGATTTGCAATTCAGTATTATCAGCTGTAATCACCACACTATGCATTACATTCTCCAGGACTTACTGATTTCACAAGAAGTTTGGACCTCTCAAAGGGCCCTCTGTACATTAGACACTATGGGGTATTATTGGAAATGTATTCACGAACCAGACCCTGCTCTCAAAAAGCTCACTGTTGAGGAGGAATGTTTGAGATGCGCAAGCTATAGGCTCCAAACTTCCCTGAGCATACGGGTCACCTGGAGCGAGTGGTAATGGTACTGATTCCTGCCACCTTGCCCCATCTAAAATATTCTGGCAGAATCCCATGGTCTTGGAAGCTTGGGAGGTAGTGCTATCAAGGGGGAAAGAGGAAGGCTGCTTGGAGGAGGCAGCATTGAGATGGACTTGAGATGGGGCAGGATTTGGATGTGGAGGAGGGATGGGCGAATCAGGCATAGGAAACACATGAGCAAAGGAAAGAAGCCAGGAAATTTGGGAGGGACAGAAAGCCGCATTTGGTTCCATTTGGCCACTGCGCAAAGGGAAATAATGGTGAGATGAGGTGGAAAGGCGGCCTGAAGACCAACTGTGGTGGCCCAGGACATGAGGGTATAGTCTGATTTTGACTGAAGGGAAGAGAAGTACCGACTGGTTCTGAGAAGGGAGTGACAGCATCAGGTAAGTAGGCAATTTACAGAAGAGCAACCAGTGGCTCAGAAAGGGTTAATGAGCTACCTAAAGTCACACTGGTGGAAGGAGAAAGGCCAGAACTCAAACCTGCTACTCTGATTCCAGAGGTAAGGGGGTGGGAGGAGAAGGACAGAACTGGCCCTTACTGAGTCCTCAGTGTTTCCAGGCACAGAGCCAAGTGATTAGCATGGATTATCCCACCTCACCACACCTGTAGGAGGTAAGAAGCCTGAGTTTCAGACAAAAGTGCATATCCTTTCTCCAGAAACAGGAAGGAAAGGGTGAGGGGGAAGATGTGAAGGAGACAGACTCAACAGGATTGGGAAACTGAGCAAAGGAACGATGGCGGAAGCAGGGCAGCGCCATGGAAGAGGGGACAGTCTCGTGGAAGGGGGTGGGGACAGCCTGGTAAAGGGGGGGGGGGGGGGAAGCCCCATGGAAGCAGGATAGCTTCTCTTCAGCACCCTGCCTGCATTTTCATTAACTGCCTCTGTCGGGCCTGCTTTGGACTCTGGCTTTCTTCACTTTTTATTTAAAACACTTTGTTACCGGAACACCACACAGATCATTAGCTGCTGGTTTTCATAAACCACAAGTGGAATGAAAGAAAGGTTTAAAAAGAATGCTGTGCTACTGCAGTCGCTTCAGAGAAGATGAGCTTGCAGCAGGCAGGGACAAAAGACACTTGGTGGCTCCCCCAGGTGCCACTTCTCCCTTCCAGTTGCCACAAAGAGAAAATCAGCAGGGCCTAATTAGGACTGCAAAGACGCAGAGTTTAGGCTCACCTCAGGTGGGAGCAGCTCTTAATCAGCACATTTGCTTTTCATGCCACTATTAAAATTTATTTCCTTGGACAAACGAAAGTTGACTTCCACGTTATATTTATAAAATTAAAACTCCAGAATCCTAGGGGCACCTGGGTGGCTCAGTCAGATCAATTCTCGATTTTGGCTCAGGTCATGATCCCAGGGACGTGTGATCAAGCCCAGCACCAGGATCTGCATGGAGCGTGCTTAAGATTCTCTCTCACTTCCTTTGCCCCTCTGCACACACTCTCTCTCCCTCTCTCTTTCAAAAAAATAAAAATAGGGGCACCTGGGTGGCTCAGTCGGTTGAGCGTTCGACTTCGGCTCAGATCGTGACCTCACAGTCTGTGAGTTTGAGCCCCTCGTCGGGCTCTGTGCCGACAGCTCGGAGCCTGGGAGCCCGTTTCGGATTCTGTGTCTCCCTCTCTCTCTCTGACCCTCCCCCGTTCATGCCCTGTCTCTCTCGGTCTCAAAAAAATAAATAAAGGTTAAAAAAATTTTTTTTTAAATACATAAAATAAAAAATAAATTTTTTTAAGTTTATTTATTTTGAGAGAGAGAGAGAGAGAGAGAAAGAGAGAGAGAGAGAGAAAGCATGAGTCGGGGAGGGGCAGAGAGGGAGGGAGAGAATCCAAAGCAGGCTCCATGCTGCCAGCTGTGGAGCCCGATATGGGGCTCAAACCCATGAACCACGAGATCATGACTTGAGCCAAAACCAAGAGTCAGAGGCTTAACTGACTGAGCCACCCAGGCACCCCTAAAAAATAAAAAAATTAATTTAAAAACATCTAAAATCCTATGTAACAAATCAGGTATTTTGCCTCTGAATTATCTTATGTGTGTGTTTAGAATATATGCATAACAGTTTTATCTTTCTTTTATATTTATGTACAAAAATATCTACACACACATACAATAACTCAGAGACAAAACGCCTGTATATATATGCATATATACGCATCTTGTGTGTGTGTATATATACACATATATGTATACACATATACATGTGTGTGTGTGTGTATATATACACACACACACATATATACATATACATATATATATATATATATATATATATATATATATATATATATATATCTTTAGATGTTTCACGTATGCATTTTAGTGTTTCTAAACTCCTAGACTGAATACAGACGCTAATTATCTTCCTATTACCATCTGGTTCTTACTTCCAGGGCCAAATGCCTACCTTCCTCTCCTTAACCTCTGTTTCCAGGGCAGCTTAGAGCCTAAACGGGGATCAACTATCCTAAGGAAAGAGGGAGGCTTATCCCCAGCTCTCTTCCTTCTTCTCGGGAGGAGTCTTTAGCCCAAATTAATCCTTCATTTGACTGCTTGCCTTCTTAAAGACAGACTCTTTTGAACATTTCACACATCACAGAATCCAAGACATATTTCAAATGATGGTGAGCAGACTTCTTTGTCAACACCATGAATGCTACAATTGACTACAGCAAATGTGGTGGTAGACTTTGCGGTGCTCGAAATAAAGGAGGTTAAAAAACTGCCCTGTGATTCATGAAGCTCAAAACACCAACATTTTTTAGCCCAAACAACCCTTCTATTCTGCGCTAGAGCTAGTTTTATGAATGGGTCGGGTATAGGGTGTCACCCAGGGAAAGCCAAAAGCAGCTTTGTGCCTTTCAGAATTCAGTGAGCCATTAATTCACACATTACTGCAATTCGCTGCCCTCTGGCAATTCAAAGACTCCAGACTGTGCTGGAATCTCAGGATCCCCCTCCAGAGGAACAAAAGGCACCACAAGAAGTGAACAGTTCTCCCATTCTACCTTCTCTCTCACCAGAGCAAAACGCTTCACAGGGGCATACACTGTTTCATACAAACATTAGCATCTCTGTAGGATTAAATCTACACTATATTGAACACCATTCTAAAAGCAGAATCTGTTTACTCACAGAAAGGAATTTCTCTTCTACTCTGGAGATCTCAAATAGCTTTAGGGCCACACCAGAGGCTCAGTGACGTTTTCTATTTGCCGAAGAAGTATCAGTGGCAGGAGCCCACACTGCGTTTCTGCTAGTCCTGACAGGACATCAAGACACTATCCTTAGGACAAAAGTAGCGACTCTGATGTACTCACACATGATCTTTAGAATAAAAATGGAAAATAGTGGTAAAGAAAACTTATTTTGCTATTTACAAAAAGAAATTCTTATTTGAAATGAATTATATAGCTGAGTATAAATAATATAGAAAAGAAGATGAAAGTACAGGTAGTATTTTTTCTAATTTTTAAATGTATAAGAATAATGGCAATGCAAAAATTGTAAAAGGAAAGACAGACAAATTTAATCTTTCAGACATCACAGAAGATGGGTGGCTTCAGGTCTTCTTTTAAAAGCCAGGATGACATCCTGTATCACTTAAAACTGTTCCCTAATGTGAGGAACTCAGAGAAGGGCAGGAGGGCAGGTACAAAGCAGTTACGGTGTGCGTTTGTAAGAAGGGTGCAGCTGCCTACAACTCTGGGTGAAATGGAAAAATGCCTGGGGACGCCTGGGTGGCTCAGTCAGTTAAGTGTCTGACTCTTGATTTGGGCTCAGGTGGTGATCTCACGTTTCCTGAGATGGAGCCTGAGCCAGGCATCGAGCTCTGTGCTAATGTGGAGTCTGCTTAGGATTCTCCTTCTCCCCTCCCCGCCCCCCACCCCACTCTCTGCCCTCCCCTGCTCACAACTCCCACCTCTCTCTCAAATCAATAAACTTAAAAAAAGAGAGAAAAATGCCTCAGTCAGCAAGAATCCAACCCAACATCACTAATCATTTTTACTTCCTTGCCAAAACTAAACTAAGCTAAACTTAAACACGCTACCCTGGTCTTTAAAATGAAACAGAGCTATTTTCTTCCATAATCTCTCTTCCCAGATTGGGCTTTTTTTTTTTTTTTTCCTTTTTCTTTTGTAGAGTTACATTAAGAATCCCAACCAAGAGCCTTCTTCTGGGGCTATTCTTAAGTGAGTTGTGATTACTGTTTCCTGAAAGTCTTTCCTTTGATTTCTGTGAGATTTGGAAGGACTGAGGTCACTCAATTTTCCCACAGTCGTCATAAAACACCAATACCAAAAATGCTCACATTTCATTAAACGTGACAGCTCCTTCCTGCCCCACAGCTCAGTGAAATACCCCAACAGCTTAAAGGGAAGCATGCCCCTCCTTGCAGTTGCCTGGGCTGGGATTACAGATAGGGCTCCTGGCTTTGTGGAAATTTATGTCATTCCAGAGAAGTCGACATTGCTTCCATCAACATAAAAGATGCAGCTGATTAATTTCAGGGAGGCTGCAGTTTCTCTTATGCCAAACACAAAGTGTTCAATACAGCCCGATGACCCAGAGTACATGTTAAGAGCTTGTTGTAGCCAATAAATGCAGTTAATTAAAAAAAAATCGATGCCAATTTCTCCAACACCTCCTCTTTTACAAAGGGAATATATTTTCTTCTCTTAGCCAATACACGGTGAGAAGGATTCAAGCAGCACTGCCTCACTCTTCCAACCCTACAGTTCTCTGCAGTGACTGAGTAACAGGAAAATGCCATTGCTCTGTGGGCCGCAAAGACACCACTCCCTGCCTTTGCTTCCCAGCTCCCAGGGCAATCACTCGCTGCTTCTCTCCACCCAACTGAAACCACTTTCTTTAAGTCTAAAGGACACTTAACACCTTCTGGTGACTAAATACAAGAGCCCTTCCAATTAAAAAGAAAAAAATCTCCACTCAAACCACCCTCTCCACCAGCTGCCTGGCCTTTCTTCCTTCTCCTTCACAGCTTAACTCCTTTTTTTTTTCTTTTGAGACACACACACACACACACACACACACACACACACACACACACACACACAGAGGGAGCGTGAGCAGAGGAGGGGCAGAGGGAGACTGAGAGGGGGAGAGAGGAAAAGAGAGAGGGGAGAGAGACAGAATCTCAAACAGACTCCACGCTCAGCACAGAGCCCAACATGGGGGCTGGATCCCATAACCCTGGGATCATGACCCAAGCAGAAGTCGAGTGAGATGCTCAAATGACCGAGCCACCCAGGCACCCCCACTGCTTAACTCCTTGAGACAGTTGCTGCTGCCACTCCATCACCCGCCCCTCACACAGTGCCCCAACCTGCTTCAACCTGACTTCAAGGCCATCATGCCAGTGAAATAGTTCTCACTAAGGTGCCCATGAGAAACAGTGCTCAGTCCCCTTCAGTCTTAACCTCCCAAGCCAGGAGCAGAAAGGATGCATTTCTAAAGGGAGCTACAAATAAAGGGGTGATACCCCCACCCCATCCTGGGATTCCTAAGAGATGGAGAACTGGCGGCTCCCAGCAACTACCTCCCCCCAACATCTCTATCCTCCAGCTCCCAAACTGGGAGGAGCATAAAGGAAGGAACTCAGAGTCTTCAAATTCTTGGCTTGGTGCAGAGTGTATCATGGCCATGGGGGAAGGAGGTGGAATGAGGAGTCTTCATCACAGAGACTGGGCACTCCTGCAAGAAGGGGAGACTGACCCCCTCATTCCCCAAGTGGATACACAACAACCATGTTGATTTGCTCTGCCCTTACCAGAGCAAAGGAAAGGACAACTGCAGAGAGATGTCAGGGCAGAAAGAAGCCTTACCCCTTCTTCTGCTTGGTTCACAGAACACTAAGATGACTAGTTAGAGCATCTCACCAGTACCACCCAAAAGGGCCAACCGCCAGGACAAAGGGATCCCAGCACCAGTTACATTAGAAACACTGAACTTCCCCCTTTCCCTCCTCCCCACCCAACACAGGAAATGCGGTTGGGTCCCAGAAGAAGGAAAGGCAGGAGGGGTCCCAGAGGCAGACCACCCCTCCCCCCACCTCAAGGCCCCTCACACCATAAGCCTGGCAAGTGATAAGCTCAGGGAAAGCTTTAAATCAAATGCCTGTTTTTCTCATAGTGGTATTCCCAGACATATCCAAGTACGAGGCCCATGACAGGATTAATGATTCTTTGTTGAATAAGTGGCTGAACAGTTTCTTGTTAATCCTTGCCCTCCTTGTCCTTTCTGCCTCATTTTGTTCATTCACTCGAAGCACAAATGTTTGTTGAAGGTTGACTCTACAATCTAATCACAGAAAGGCGACTAAGACACGTTCCCTGCCCTCAAGAAAGTTAGTAGAGAAAATAAAGTACAAACTTGCATCCGCCACAAGGATCAGGTGAACAGTGGCATGGTAGCAGGACAAAGTACCAAAGACACTAACTCAAAAATCCAAACCACTCCTGGAAGTGTACCCAGACTGCTTTTATCAGCGTACACGTGGAATCCTCATGCCTGCCTTTTCGGTGAACTCTGGTCTTTCATCCCTCCTGCTGTAATGCATTTACCCTTTAATGCGTCAAGGGTAGTAGTTAACACACTACCATCTATGTGTGATATCCTGGAGAATGCTAGGGAAATCTATCTTCCTTGGGCCTAGGGTGGGCCAAAAAGATTTCAATGCACACCTTTGGATGAGGCCCTGGAGAAATGACGAGGTGTGGGTGGCCTTTCTTGGAGCACCACTGTATGTGATGCAGCACGAAGGAAATGTTGTGGGTTTAGGATAAAGGCGATGCCAATGATGCACGTTTCCCTTCAGACAGCATCTTACCCACACAAAGACAGCCCTGCATGGTGGCGAGCTGAACCACTGTAACACCTACCCAGAAAATCACATGGGATTTATAACTGTGTATTAGCAGACTCTTAGAATTAGCATTTACAGTCTCCTATTTGCAGAAAGCAAATCACTCTACATAATTTCTAGTTCCCTTGTAATCACTAGCTTACAGTCCTTCGGAAACCATTATTGCTTCTCACGTGCCTTTCTGACAAGCGTTTTCTATGACCATTTTTCACCGTTATTAGAATAATACATGCCCGATACAAAAAATCTAGAAAATACAGCAAAGTTGACAGCAGAAAAATATGCAAATTTTTACCAGCCCTGTTAATATTCTGGTATATTTCCATTTAACCTCTGTTTGATTTAATAGCTATTTGGAATTAATATGCCCCATAAGCCACTCTGGTAAAAATCACCAATAAACTTAGGATATAAACTGCCATCTGTAATCTCTTCCAATTATGAACGAGGTTGTATCTGCATGACTATAAAACAACCAGTAGATTCAACTTTAAAAGCTTAAATTCAATGGAGGGAAAATTGGTGAAGTGGGTTGTTTAAGGTATGAAGGCAAGCTGACTCTCTTCATTTCTCGATTTGTCTTCCCAGCAGCCCAGCACTTGGAACAAGTTTGCCCATGCTTTTGGGAAACTACCACTTTAGCTATAAACCGCTTTACACAGAAGTTCCTCTGACTGTTTAAAAAAGGACAATTTTGCGTGCAATTCTTGGAGGCCCAAAACACTGTAATGTTAGCAGTGTGTGGGTTTTTTTTTTTTGACAAGTATACAATTGCCATTATTTAACAAAATATTTAAAAAGGATTGTATTTTCATCTCAGTCTTCCATAATAGACATGCTATGCAATGATATCTAGAATTAAAATGATGGGCTTACCTGATTAAGAAATCATGCAGTCCAACGTCAAAATACCTGTTCAAAGAAGACACAGACAAGTATATCAGTAAAAGAAATGCGCAGCAACGGCAGACTTGACCAAAAACATGTAAATTGCATTCAGAGCACGGTGAATAAATCAATCACTCTGTAACAGCAGTTCTCAAAGTATAGCCCCTGGAGTGGGGCCATTACAGCAGCATTACCTGGGAACTTGCTGGACATGCGAATTCTCAGGCCCTACCTCAGGCATACTGATTCAGACACTCTGGGGATGGGGCTCAGCAATTAGATTTGACAAGCCCTCCAGGCAATTCTGATGCAGAACCACTGCTCTATGATAGCAAAAGTGTCTCAGCAAGTCTACACTTTTTCTCTAGAAAAAAAAAAAAGCCACAGGGTAGATTTTGTCACTTTGCCAGTAGGTGAGTCCTTTTATCACACTAGCTTAGATGTTTACTTGCTCAAAAATAAATGAAATTATGTTTTACGAGTACAAAACCATTGGGGCCAAAGGTAAGAACAGGGGTGGGGAAGCGTCAACTCTGTCCTTCCATGCTCCTCCCGGCCGCAGTCCCCAGAGCATTTTTTTAATTTTTTGATGTTTGTTTATTTTTGAGAGACAGAGAGAGACGGAGTGTGAGCAGGGGAGAGGCAGAGAGAGAGGGATACCCAGAATCCTAAGCAGTCTCCAGGCTCTGAGCTGTCAGCACAGAACCCAACACGGGGATCGAATTCACAAGTTGCGAGGTCACGACCTGACCCAAAGTCGGATGCTTAATGGATGGAGCCACCCAGGTGCCCCTGTCCCTGGAGCTTTTTACCAAAGAGCAGCCCTGTCCATAGCTGGGTCTGCCCTGGGAGGGAAGAGAGAAGAGCAGCTCCATGCACTTGCTGGTGAGCCTGCCCTTGTGCCTGGGCCTCTCACCAGGCACCTCCCACCAGTAAGTCCTGGGCAGTGGTGGACCCTTTCACATACAACTTCCCCTGACACCCCCAAATGGCCTGAGTCCATATGAATGGCACTGCCTTGGTTTCTCTACCACATTTGTTCTCCCTACACCTCTAACCACTTAACCAGTGTCCTTCTCTCACCTTTGGGTCTGGTTGTGAGTAAAAAGGCTCGGTGGCCGGAACCGTGATGCTGCTGTCCACCACATATAACCACTACTCCTAACACCTAGAAGGTGGTCACTGTGTCCCACCCAACAGACTGGCCTCCCAGGTTAGCGGAGTAAAGCCTGCTGGAGTAAAGCCTGAGTTACTTCTGTCCCTACAGACAATGAACAAGAGAAACAGAAATCCCCCCTAGAGTGGGGTCCGACTGCCCAGGCCCTGACTGTTCCTAGGTTCCAGCTCCACCCCTGCCCCATTTCTGGAACATTCCAGCATGCCTGGAACCTCACCTCACCTGACATCTAGCGGATGCTTACTGACATTAAAGGAGGATGCCTTTGGGTACCTTTAAATGGCAAGCTTCCTTTGTGTACTGAAGCATCTGTTTACAGGTCAATGGACAGAGTAGGATAGAAGAGAGCAACAAAGTTCACTGGATCACTTACCTGAAGTCATTACACGATTCAAGGAAGATACATAAGTCTTCTGAAAAGAGCTCTAAAGGGAGATGTCCCTGCAGGATTAGCTGATTTGCTTCAGTTGATATTACACTGACCTGAGATGCTAAGTTCTGCCTACAATCATATTTAATGCAAATTAAAAAAAAAAAAAACAACAAAACTGAAATGATCTCTCCTCTCAACCCAAACCAAGGCCATGTTCCTCGGCCACATAAGTAAATATTCATATGACAGATAGCAATTTTAAGATCTCCAGGATCTGCAACGTGGAAGATACAAGTTTGTATAGATTAGAACAAAGATCTCAGCTTCCTTCACTCATCCAAAACCTATTCAGCCCTTTCAATTACATCAGCTACATAAAGCATCAGACTCTGTTGCAGGAATCATAGCATCAAATAGACAGAGGGGATCAGAAAGGACCACAATATGGTGGTGAGGTAGGTGAAGGAAGATTCTGAGGGAGTAATGAACCACCTAATAATATTCACAGAAATGACTATGAAGTATTTAGAAGGTGGCAACTACTGTATGGTGCCCACATACACAAGCCATTGCCGGTGAGGCCAGGGATTGGCATCTCCATTCATCAGTGCAGGGAACTAAAGCAAGAGAGGCTAAATAACCTGCAGAGTTCACAGCTAGTAGAGGACAAATCTGGGAGTCAAACTGGGCCCTAAAAGCCATGAATTGCTTACTCTTCCCACTAAAAGCATAGGCTCTCACTGCCTCTCATTATTAATAATTGAAATTCTTCATTCTAAGAACCAGTCCCTTTCCACCTCCTCTGATTTCTGGTTTTCCCACCATGGTTGCCCAGCCCCAGGCAAGCCCACCTCCTGCCTCCCTGGGCACAGCTGCCCTACAAGTGCCATCTATCTCCCTGAGTCTTAGAATCAAGTCAGGTTCTGGGAAGTTATATACCTTCTCTAGGCTGCAGCTTCTCCGTGGGAAAATGGATAGCCCTTATTCATGGAGGGTTATGAGAATTAGGTGATAAGCAAAAATACAGTGCTTATTAGCACAGTGCTTGGTATACTGTGAGTACTCAATAAATAGTAATCTCCTTCCCTCCAATTTTTAAGAGAAGTTGTGGTTTATATATACAATGGAATACTACTTGGCAATGAGAAAGAATGAAATATGGCCCTCTGTAGCAACGTGGATGGAACTGAAGAGTGTTATACTAAGTGAAATAACTCATACAGAGAAAGACAGATACCATATGTTTTCACTATTATGTGGATCCTGAGAAACTTAACAGAAGACCATAGGGGAGGGGAAGGAAAAAAAAAAGTTACAGAGAGGGAAGGAGGCAAACCATGAAAGACTCTTAAAAACTGAGAATAAACTGAGGGTTGATGGGGGGTGGGAGGGAGGGGAAAGTGGGTGATGGGCATTGAGGAGGGTACCTGTTGGGATGAGCACTGGGTGTTGTATGGAAACCAATTTGACAATAAATTTCATATTAAAAAAATAAAAAAGAAGAAAGAAAGAGAGAGAGAGAGAGAGAGAGAGAGAGAGAGAGAGAAAGAGAAAGAGTTGTTTTAATGGAAGCCCAATTGTAGAAGGAAGCCACATCGAAAGGACATAACAGATCTCACTATGCAGCCCAGAAAGACAGGTGAGGTGATCCAGGGCACAGGGAAGGCCTGAACAGTAGGGTAGAGGGTAGTACAGCTGGAGAGCTGAGGGACAGGGACAGAACTCAGGAAACAGGCAAGGGAGCAGGAAGACCAATTATTCTATGGAGGCGTCATAGGGAGCCTTGAAGTTGGATGTGAGGGCCGGCGGGGAGTGCAGGGGAGTGGGGTCTTGCCACCAGGCAGGGAAGGCATCATCCTATCCTGCCTGCCCTGGCCCTGACTGGCATCTCACTAAGAAGTGCCAGCACACACTGGTGCATGCCCAGCTCCACCTGCTACCACGGTATCCTCTAAAATCTAGGGCCTAAATGTACAGAAGTCAGTGATTGTGACACGTGGTGTTTCAGAACATTTCTTCTTGTGCATGTGTGGCTGGTCCCGGATGGAATTTGGGGCTGGGACAAGTGGGTGTCTTTAAGCATCCTGTGATAGGCAGGCTTGGGAGGAGCTGACAGTCACTTGGCAACAAACAGAATGAAGAAGGTCAATGGGGATTGGCAACATAAAATGTACCACGAAAAATGTAAGGGGAAGAAAACAGAATTTCCTCACAGGTATTCATGTCTTACTCTTTCGCTACATCAATTCATCTGTGTTGATATTCATTCATTCATTCATTCAACCAAGAGATATTTTGTCAGAGCCTTCTGTGTGCCTGGCGCTGCTCCAGCCCTGAGGACATGGGTGACAATAACACAACAAGGGCCCCACCACGCACGGCACCCACGTCTTAGGTGGAAGGGGTGAACAGTAAGTAAGCCCTCCATAAAGAAGAGAACACCAGAGGCAGAGAACTCACACAGGTGACAGGACAGAGGGGTGGACCACACAGCTGCTCAGGGAAGTCCTCTCTGGCCAGGTGACATCCGGGTTGAGATCTGTATGGTCAGAAAGGGCGAGCAATGCCAAGACCGGAGGAAGAGTGTTCCAGGCAGCAGGATATGCGAGAAAAGCCCCAAGGTGGGAAGGAATGCGGCAGGATGGAGGAAAGGAAGAAGCCAGCATGACTGGGACAAGCTGAAGTGGGGGAGGGGGGCAGGGAGCAGATCTGAAAAGGCTCTACCTAAGGGTTACAGCTTCATTTCAACATCCATGGGAAGCACAGAGGGTCTTTACCAGGGGAGTGCTATTTTTTTCATTTGTTTAAATTTCATTCATTTAGGGGTGTGCTTTGATGTATCTGTGTATGAAAAGAATACTCTGGGTGTCCTGAAGAGAAAGGATGGGGACAGAAGCAGAGCAGGGAGCCGCTGCAGTCTAGGTGACAGGTGATGGGGACTCACCCCAGATGCAAACACTGGAAACAGAGCGGAGACACGGGGATGGATTCAGACATGATTCTGTGGACGAGTACAAAAACTTGCTCTTTGAGGGAGGGAGGGAAGGAGGGACAGAGGGGAAAAAGTAATCTGCAAAACAACAGAGGGCCTCACAGCCCGCAGTTCCACACCAAGCAACTGGTGGCTCAGCCAGGCCGTGGCTGCTTCTGGAAGCTCCACAGGAATGCTTGGTGGCCCGCATCCAGACCAATGGAATGACAATGTTCTGTGACTGGTTTAATTTGGAGAATGGCTCCCCTGCTGGAAAAACTGTAAATTATGGCAATGGTTTGGGAGCTTTTTAATGAATTTATTGTGGTAGAATACACACAACATAAAACTTCCATTTTAACCATTTCTTAAGTGTAGAACTCAGTGGCATTAAGTACACTCACACTGTTGTGCAAACACCACCACCGCCCACATCCAGAACTTTTTCAACCTTCCACTCCTCTTTACCATGGTAAGGCTGATTTGGGGTCTTTCCAAAGGGTTCAGGGGTGCCCCCTCACATGGGGCTGTGTCTTTAATTTCAAAACACGAGCCAACCGATGAAGCCTAGAGATCTCTTCTCACTTAGTTTTCCTGTATAGATGTATAGATGTATAGATGTAAAAGATGCCTTCGGGAACTAGAATAATAAAGGAAATATGCTTTTCTTTTTTTATTTTAGAATTGTATGCCAGGCACTGGGCTAGGCCCTCAGTATATTCCCTCTTCTAGTCCTCACCACCTGCCAAAATAGATCCTTATTTTATAAAGCCTCATGTCTTTATCCCCTATCACATAGCTGGCAAATGGCCAAGTCAGGATCAAGCTGAGTAACAAACGTCAAAGTCAGCACTTTTTCCCTTTCTGTGCTCAGCCGCTGACTCATTTAACAAATATTTACCATGTGCCGGGTAGTGAGAATTCAGTAATGCACAGCACAGAGCCCCTACCTCAAGGAAAGTTGAGCCTAGTCAAGAATGGCGGAGTCAACAAGAATTTCAATACAGTGTGATTGATAACAATGTTCTGCCCCACCCCCCCACAATGGATTGCAAATTCCATGAGGGCAAGAACCAGAGCTGGCCACTGAGCAGATTCTCAATAAGTACCTGCTGAGTGAACCAACATGTGAATGATGTGCTGTAATAAGGCACCGATTCCTCCGTCTGCTTTGGCACTGAGCACAGGACATTGCAGATAGAGATGCTCAAAGTGGTTATTTAATACATCAATTACTATGCATAAATATATAAAATACATACCCACAGATGGAAATGAGGCTTCTCTTCTGAAACAAGAAGTGTATCTATCAAAGTGTAGCACAATACATCTTATCACCTTCTAAGAAAATGATCTCTCATAGCTACCAGCCCACGGTAAGGCAGGATTTCCTTAAGAGACATGAGAAACAGTGACCTTGCACATATTACCCTTGATTCCTTCCAGAAATCAAAACTAGGAAGTCTTTTATGTGTGGATGTGATATGGAAGTTTTTGTTGTCTGAACGTCAACTGGTAGCAGCAGCGGGAGGCAGCTTTCAGCTTGCTGCATAAAAAGAAAGTTTCAAATAAGCTGCAATGTTCTAATACAGCTGTGAACTTCCCATCACAGGGTGAGCTCAAGCATGGGTTGTAAGGGTATTCAGAGGAGACTGAACCATCGCACAGAAAGCTGGGATGAATGGATGCCTAGCCTCAGGCTTCCGAGTCCCTGTTTAGTCACTTTCAGGAAGCATCTCCAAGTCGGAACACTCCCTTCCACAGCAGCAGCTCGTCTGATGACCATCAGCACGGTTGCAAACTGTGCCTGGGCTAATGCTCCCGCAGCAGCCCTGATGGCTTATTTATTACCATTTTGATTGCTGTCCTTGGTAGAGCCCCACAGGGCACCAGAATTAAGCTCACCGCGCCTGACACAGGAGTGCTGCAGGAGTGTTTACCCCCAGAGCAACCCCCGTGCTGGCAGAGGATGGTCAGCCCCACAGAGCATCTCCTTGGCAGAACTTGGAGTAGAACCCACAGGTGGTTCCAGGACTTGCTCTGCTCTGCCAGGCTGCCTGCCTTCCGGGCTTCAGGTCCTCAGGACCACAGCTGGTATGGTCACTTAGCAAGCCACGCGCAGGGCAGTGTTTGGATGAAGCATCACTTTCAGATCTCAGCTCTTGTTCTACTTCTTCAACCCACAGACCTCACAGCTTCTCATCTCCAGACGTGTTCATCCCACTAGTTGGCCGCCAGAGTTTAGCTCTCTCACATTCCTGCCTAGAAGTGTGAAACTGACTTGGTTGGAAGTAAAAACCAAATCAAATCACTAGGAAAATAAAGTTTATACCCAGACTCAAGGAGCCCTGACCAGTTCTGGCCAGGCTACCTAACTTAAATTCAAAGAACGGAAAAGACCTTAAAGTCTACCTAAGCTGACCTCCTCACTTGCCAGAGTGGGAAACAGGATAAAAAAGATGAGGTAATCCTCACACAGTTCCACAACCAGCAGCTAACAGTCCCCGAGACCCTACTTCATCATTCAACATGTCACAACACAGCCCTCCTCCCAGTCTCAACTGGCATCTTTATTTTCAGGGGACGTCCCAGACAGTACTGGCAACAGGCTTCCTGATGACAGCACATAATAACAGGCACCATGTCATACCACGTCCATCCCGGCTGTGAAAGTCATGCGAATACAAAGCCTGCAGGATGCCTCTGCAGAAGCCCTCGCTCTCTCACGTTCCTTCCACCATCTGGTCCTGTCTGGACCTAACCTGCATGTCAATTTGAGATTCAGAGCCTGCTGAAAGTCAACAATAAATAGTGATGCTGGGTGTTATCTATAATAACCAAATTATGGGAACAGCCCAAGTGTCCATCATTTCATGAATAGAAAAGGAAGATGTGGTGTGTGGACCTATGCATGCATGTACACATACTATGGAATATTACTAAGCCATAAAAAATAATCAAGTCTTGCCTTTTGCAATGACACGGATATAGCTAGAGTGTCTTATGGTAAGTGAGATAAACCAGGGAAAATAAATACCATATGATCTCATTCATATGTGGAATTTAAAAAGCCAAACCAATAAGCAAATGGGGAGGGGGAGGGAGGGAGGCAAACCAAGAAACAGACTCTTAACCATAGAGAACAAACCAGAGAGGAGGGGGGCAGTGAAATAGGTGATGGGGATTAAGGAGGCACTTACTGTGATGAGCACTGGGGGATGTAAGGAACTGTTCAATGTCTATATTGTACACCTGAAACTACTATTACACTGCATGTTGACTAACAGGAATTTGAATAAAAGCTTTCTTAAAAAAGCAATGCTGGGGGAGCAGGAAAAGGGAAAGTGAACTTAGGCCAGAAAGGCCCCATTTGGTGAAACACCAAAGTCTGACGGGAAAGTAGAAAGTGAGAACTGTAGCCCATGAGGACAAATTCTAAAAAGCAAACATAGTACAAAATGGTGTCGGGTTTCACAGGACATGCTCTTCGCTCCACCAGACAAGTGTGTCTGCCATCAGATCATTTATTAGCCAGAAAATTCTGGGAAAGTAGCCCAAAAGCCAGGTCATCTGCGCATTTCAGAGTACTGGAGAAAGAAAAGGAGAGAAGGTGCTAGTTTCAGGTATAAAGGGCTCAAGAGTGAAGAGCTTTACAGGAGAAACCACATCTCCCAATACGTGGAATTTAGGTCTGTGCTCCAGCTATCTCATTTAATAGTACTTGACCATGTACCAAAAAAAAAAAAAAAAAAAAAAAAAAATCACTGCTCCACATCACAGTTGTTTTAATTGTGGCACAGAGAAAATAATACCTATGCCACAAAAAAAGGAACAAACGTAGTGGGTACAAGTGGTTCATAATAAACCTTCCACAAATGCTCAAGATTATTTTCTTTCCTCCTCAGACTTTATGAAGTCCCTAAAGACTCTTTTCTAAACCGCATCAATGCTCTCTGCATTCATTCATCCAGCAAACATTTATCAAGCACCTCCTAGATGTCAGACACTGTAAGAGATGTCTAGGATGCAACAGCTAAGTCCCCACCCTTGTGTATATTCCAGAAACAACTCCTGTATCTGATGGGTGATTTGAAAACGCTTTCTCTCAGTCTGTGGCTTGTCTTATTTTCTTAAAAGTATCTTTTGAAGCACAAAAGTTTTAAATTTTTAAAGATCCACGTTGTCATTTTTTTTTTTCTATCGTGGACCATGTATTTGGTATCGTTACGTAAGACAGCTTTGCCTAATCCATGGTCCTAAAGATTTTTCTCCTATGTTTTCTCCTAAAAGTTTTAAGCGTAGCTCTTACATTTCAGCCTTTAATCTATTTTAAGTTAATTTTTGTGCCCACCATGAGGTAAGAGTCTAAGTTTATCTAGCTTTCCATGTCTTCATGTAAAAATGTCTCCTGGACATCCCTGTCAACATGGAGGTCACTGGCAGCTTTGACAATTGTGTAGTCTCATTGAGTGGTGGAAATGGAAGCCAGACCAGAGCCAAGAGCAGAGTGAATAAAAGGAGAGGAAGCAGAGACAGTGGCATATAAATAACTCATGCAATGACTTTGGTTCTGAAGAGGAGGGGGAAGGGTAACAGCCACAAAGGGATAAGACAAACGAGGTTGTGTTTTGTTTATCTGGAGAGAAATCTTCCACTGGGATAGGTGATGGGTGCAGATGGCAGAAGACTTCATGGAGGCAAGAATTTTAACAGAATAGGAAGCAGAGCTATCGTGAGAGAAAAATGGATAATGCTTAGACTCCTCCCACTGGAAGCCAACTGGCAGTGACTCCCACAGAACATCACTCGGGTTGGAACATAAAGTGTTACTGAGATGCAGGGGAGCTGATTCCAGAGCCGCAGGAGATGGTAACAGATGTGCTCTTCTTTCTTCCGGATGGCACTTGCAACAGTGATGCCCCTAAGGGGCAACCGGAACAGCAACACAGAAGGAGAAAACTCCGTATCTCTGATGGCACTACTGATAGGGTCCTGCTGATCCTGCCCCGCCCCCTGCTGCCTCTGACAACACAGCTACTCAGTTATCTCCAAATAGAGAGTAATAACTGACTTGTGCCTTTCATTCCCCCCTCAGGAAAGACTGTATAGAGACATGGGCCTCAGCTCCAAATTATAAAGTAAACTGGGCCCAAGATACCCAATGCTTCAGGAACCACAACCAAGTAGGTCAGGCATCAAAAAGTTGGGGCTTAGGAACTGGGCAATTAAACAAGTCAACGCTTACCCAAAATAATGCCACCAGGTCTCAAAAATGTAACACAAAGCAAATGCTTACACAATCTTAAAGGTTGATAATTTCTTCTCTGACAGAATGTGGCCCAAGGTTGGAAACAGATATGTTTCCAGTCAGTCATGTTATTAAAATTTCATTCCAATGCTCAGCTTTGCTCTTGTGAGTACACATTACAATGAAGATCCTTCATGATACAGAGTTTGATGAAGCTGCCCACTACAGCTGGGAAAACTGCCATCACATGATCATATCAAGGACCTAGTTTTGCCTCTTGGAAGAGTCGAACATTTGGTTCTTCCACTGTCACTAATCCAAGGCCAACTAGTTTGAAAAGACAGAAACAAGATTCAAGTGTGTTTTTAACAGGGGTGAGGTACACAGGTTTTTCCTCCTTTTTTACAGGGAAACAAAAAATTCTTTACCATAATGGAATTCAAAAATAATGATCATTATATCTAAAAGTGATACTTAACAGGGCGCCTGGGTGGCTCAGTCGGTTGGGTGTCTGACTTTGGCTCAGGTCACGATCTTGAGGTTCGTGAGTTCGAGCCCCGCGTTGGGCTCTGTGCTGACAGCTCAGAGCCTGGAGCCTGCTTCCGATTCTGTGTCTCCCTCTGTCTCCCTCTCTCTCTGCCCCTCTCCTGCTCGTGCTATGTCTCTCTCTCTCAAAAATAAACACTAAAATAAAAATTTTTAACCGATACTTAATAATACGTTTTAAAATAAATTCAGTATTAGCATCATTCTCACTAAATTATAGCCTTTCCCTCCTCAGTTTAATTTTCACACCCATTATATACCGGAGCCTTGATAAGAATGCCCTTTTGTATTTACCTTCGACTTGACTGTCTAGGATATAATCAGATTCCAGAGTTTAAAACACCACGTCTCCAAACGTCTGCAGCCTCTCCTACACTAACTGCCAGCAAAACTTCTTAGTCTCTCCTTGGGCATCTCTTTCACCTAAATGACACTAGCTAATCAAAATGAACATGACTATCTTTCCTTCAAGCTCTCTTTACTGAAATCCAGAAGAACAAAATAAAGGAGGTCATAGAGCAACAATCTGTCAATGGGAGAATAACCCCTATCACAATGCAGGAGCACAATGCAGGAGCAGAGACCACAGGGACACAGATGGGGATGGAGTTCTGTGGGGCTGTGTCACCATACAAGGCTCAAGGCTTGAAGCAGCAGGACACAAATGCTCTCACCAGGACTGAACAGGACATAATGCATAAGTCTGATCAGCACAGCAGAGCCAGCAAAGTCCAGTCAAGAGACTGCAAGGCAGAGAGCTTACACACACACAAAAACTCGTGGCTTCTCATAAACCACCACGGAAACACTTGCTTTTGTTCTTCATAGTTATAATACAAAAGCCAGATCAAGAGGCCAACCCTGGAGCAACCCCACCAGAGGATCCTTGTTCAGACAGCATTCTGGACAGGGAAGAAGACATATTTTCTGCAGCGGACTGACAGTGCAGCTTGGTCTATCGGGAATCTAGCCTGCAGGGATGTGTACAGGTTGGGACCTAAAGGGATCTTCAAAGTTCTGAAGTTCAGTAGTCCTTAAACCGCTCACTCGGGCTCTTGTCAGTGGTTAGCACCTGTGTCATAAAAATTAAACCCCTCTCCCTTTGGATGTTACCAAAAATGAGACGGCCTTCAAAGGCAAAAGAGATCTTATTTCAAAAACACAGGAATTACATCGTAAATAATCTCCGACATTTTAAAGTTGACAAATTTTAAGAAAAATCAAAATAAATTACCTTTAATAGGAACACTGATGCTACTACAAGTACTACACCTCGTTCTTCTGAACATAAACCCGTTCAAGAGAATAAAGAATTTAATTTCCTCCTCTCCTCAACAAATATGTATCATATTTACCATGGGCCACATTCTGTCAGGTGCTGCCTACAGTTTCTGCTTTGCATGAGCTTCCAGCTTAGGGAGACAACTGATACATAAATTTAAAAACCACAGTAAACTCAGCATGCTATGAGAGCATCTCTTGGAGAATAAAAGGGCCTCTATCCCCGGGAGCCTACCGAGTGACAGTCCTCCCTTTATCCCCTGTGACCGGCAGATGAGGAAGAGCCCTCCGTCACCAAGGTCTTCACTAGTCAGAAAAGACCTAAGGCTGCAGGGCTGACAAGTATGAGCTTTCCGAGGCACAAACAATAAACACCAAGCCACGAGGCTTCCAATAAATTGGTAGCATCCACTTCATCCCCAAGAAACGACTCCATTTTGAAACTCCCACAGTTTGAAGTTAAAAGCCAGTGGCCATATGTTTCTACTTAGTGTTGTGCTTTCTACTGGTCTCTTAACTATTTAACTAGAACCTTCTAGCCTGCTTAGAGCCTGTTAGTACCTCAAAGATAGTTTGTTCTTTCTCAGTCACTTATGCTTCTAAACAAAATAAAACGAAACAAAACAAAACCAAAAAATACCAGCTAGGAGAGCTAAAACATTTCTTTTTCAGGGAAGGGTAGATCAAATTACATAAAAAGTCACGTTGGTAATTATTCTGTAAGATTCCTTTAAGTAGGGTACACCTTTACTTATGTAATAACCCCCCTTCACAAAGCATTAAGGTTTCAGTATAGCCATTTGCCTACAGGTAGAATTTTCCACAAGCTCATTACCTAGACCACAGTCACAGAGCAATAAACAAGCAGGAAAAAAAAAGGCAGCAAGTATAACTACTACCAGAAGCCTATGTACTATATACTACGAGACTCTTGAGTCAAGCCACACAGCTGTGCATAATACACGGTCACAGATCTGAAGTGGAAACTTACAAACAGTAGATGGACTTGTCCAATGACCAGACAAGGTCAAAGATACAGAACCACAGAAACCAGACAGGCAAACTATGAAAGGACACTAGAGCAGGATCATTTTATTTAGGGATAAGCAGTCCCAGGCAGCACATTTAGACTTCCGTGGTACTGTTTCATTGTAAAACTCACTGGTGTTAATATTCATGGTCTGAGAGTCAGTGGTAATTAACTGTGGGAGTAGAAGAGTGTCAATAACAAAGCTGTTGAAACAGGCTTCTGCCAGCTAATGGACACCTCTGCCCCATGGTGTCCAAGATTAGACACTGTAGAGCAGTGTTTCTTAAACATTTTTCCTACATGACCCACATTAAAAAATGTAGCTCCTATCTCAAGCCAGCATTCACAAATATAGAGAGACTGTGGTAGCCAGGCTCCAAGATGGCCCTCAGTGGTCCTCACCTCCTGGCATTCACACCTAGGTGCGGTCCCCATCATGCCAAGATTGGTCTGTGTGAAATCTGGCAGAGGTGATGACCTGTCATTGTTGAGAACAGGTCGTAAAAGAGACTGTGACTTCCGTGTTGGGGATGCTGTCTTGTTCCCTTTCTCTGATGATGTGCTCTGGTGAAAGCCCACTATGATGTCATGAGCAACACTAAGAAAGACCCATGGGGCCAGGAGCTGAGCCTCCTGCCAACAGCCACAGGAGTGACTTGGAAGCGGGTCCCAGTGACTGTAGCCCTGGTGGCCAGCTTGTCTTCAACCTGAGTCAAACCAACCAGCTCGGCAGCCCCTAACCCCCAGAAATAATAGACGCTTGTTGTTTTAAACTGCTAGGTTTGGGAGATAATTGTTACACAGAAATAGATAACTTCTACTGGTGTATAACTGAAACAAAAAGTTTCAAGAAGCCTTACGTACTTTTACTCTGAGCAATTCAGTGATATTTTCTATTCTGCTCCATTTTTCATAAAGCTGTTTGCAACTCACTAAAATGAGTATGTTCTACCAATAGGTAGAACCTAAGTGACTCAGTAGACATTAACAATATACCAAATAGCTTGAGTCCCATGTATGTATTGATGTGTGTGTATATATATACACACACACGTATGTATACACATACACACTTGTGAATATGCATATAGACAGATAGATACAGAGAGAGTATATACTAACAAACCATATCCATATCTATTATTTCCACTGATTCTCACAATAACTCAGAGTAAGGCAAGGATTAAGATCCTACTTTCCAGATGAGTAAAATATGATGCTCAAAAAAGTCTGTCTAACTTGCCTGAAGTTGAAGAACTAAGAATAGCAGAACTGAGCCCAGCACCCAGGCCTTCTAACTCCTGGTACTTCCCCAGATGCAATCCATTATATAAATTTCTCCTTATATACCTATATAAGGATATACGCATATTAAACATTTAGTAGACATTTAGTAATAGGTAACATTTTAAGTTTGTAATCTATTATGTAACTATCCTCCTGGATTTTCATTTAGTCACCCAGGACATCCTCAGACCTCACTGGCTGCTCCTTCTCAGATGCCTTTGCTGATTCCAAACAGTCACTGCCAGAGAGTCAGGGCTCCTTAGTCCTGGATCCTCCTCTCTATATGCTCATTCCTGTGGTCTCACCACCAAGTCTATCTATAGGCTTAAAACTCCAAGTTAGTATTTCCAATTTGGACCTCTCTCCTGTACTCCAGACCCATGTATCTCCTTGCCTTTTTAAATATCTCCCCTTGGATGTCTAAGAGAAATTTCAAACTCGGCACATCCAAAATTTAAGTCCTGATGGCCCCTTGCATCTACCCTCCCATAGCCTTCCCTTTCCATTGAAGGCAACTCTGTGCTTCCAGCTGCTCAGGCCAAACACACTGCAGTCATCGTAGACAGTGAGCTCCAGAATCAACACAATTGTGAGATGAAAGAAAGAAAGAAACAAACCAAATCTAGCATGTGTCTGCTTTAGCAGAGGGACAAAAGAATTAATAATGTATCTTTGTGCTCACTAAACCACACCAGAGGGTCATTCTCAACTTCAAGTGCCTGCTGTAAAGAGAGACTGACAAAGAGGAGCAAGCTTAGAGGCTACAAACCAGTATGAGGAGGGAATAATACTGGGAACTAGATAAATATGGACAAGTAACAGATCAGAAAACAGGACGGAGTGATTGTATGCCCAGGTAGATTTAGCACAATTGTGATTATGACCCAATGGACTGCCTTGGGAGGTTTCCTGTCACTAGATCACACTGCCTTGTCTCAGTGACCTTCATCCATCTATCCATCCATTCATCAGCACACAGTAAATAGACAATGAGTATGCAACAATGACCAAGATATAATCTGTCTCTCACAGGGGTAAGGAGAATAAAGAAAGACCTAATGTACTTCCTTCTATTCTAGAAGGAAGAACAGGAGTTCTGGGAGCTTGCACAATACAGAGTGATATCTGGGTAGGCTGCTCAGAATAAAGGAGCCCGACCTGAACTTTGATGTCTGAGGAAGACATCAGAGGATGTACTAAGTGAATGTAAAGGATACAGATAGATAGGAGACGGGGAGGGAGAGAAGGAGAGAGATGACATTCCAGGCAAAGGAAACGATTTATAAGAAATAGAGACAAAAGGAGTGGTGCTTGGGTGGCTCAGTCAGTTAAGTGTCCAACTTCAGCTCAGGTCACGATCTCACAGTCCGTGAGTCCAAGCCCTGCTCCGGGCTCTGTGCCCACAGCTCAGAGCCTGGAGCCTGCTTCGGATTCTGTGTCTCCCTCTCTCTCTGCCCCTCCCCCACTCATGCTCTGTCTCTCAAAAATGAATAAATGTTAATAAATAAATAAATACATAAATAAATAAATAAGTAAAGACAAAAGGAGAGGATATATCCCATTAAGAGAAAGGAAGTGAGGAAGGTACCCTCAAATACTTTGGTATGACATAGGGCAAGGGTTTAGAGGCAGAAGCTAATGGAGAGCAGAAAATAAATAATCATGCTAGTAGTGAATGTTTAGTATCAGAACTCATTTAATCCTCACAACAGCCCCGTCAGGATGGTACTATCATCATCATCTTCTCCATTTTGCAGTTGAGACAGCGGAAGCCCTAAGATGTAAATAACTTGCCTGAGGGTTCTCAGCTGGGAAGTAGCCAAGGCAACATCCTAAACCAGGAGGCGAGGCTCAGAGCCCACAGTGGTAAGCACTACCTCCATGCTGCCTCTCTGAACACGCTTGTCTATCACGGGAGTTCATAGTTTATCCTCGGGCCACCAGAGAGCCATTAAACAGTTTTAAGCAAAGGAATGACTGGATGGAGATTTGCCTTCCAGAAAGATGCCACTCTTGCCTGAGGTAAGGAAGAAGAAGAGATAAGAGTAGGGTGGGGAGGCCAGTTCTAGAGGATGGTGGTGGTCCTGGTGAGATTGACCTGAACCAGGCTTGAGCCAGCACAGACTAAGGTCAAGAGGACTCAGCACATAAAGAAATCACTGCTCCTTCCCATTTCCTCCCACTTTCAATCAAGGACTATATTTAACCCCATAAAAATGGTGTCTTTTTGGGCACCTGAATGGCTCAACTGGTTAAGCATCTGACTCTTGATTTCAGCTCAGGTCCTGATCTCATGATTCGTGAGATCGAGCCCCGTGTTGGGCTCTACGCTGATAGTGTCGAGCTTGGGATTCTCTCTCTCTGCCCCTCCCGTGCTTGCATGTGCTCTCTCTCTCTCTCTCAAAATAAATAAAAGTTTTGTTTTGTTTTAATGGTGCCTTTGGGCAGGTTTTATGAGATGACTGCATGATGAAGAAGCTTAAACACATGTCTGTTTTCAATTTTTTCTATATGGAGCACTACTTTTTTTTTTTTCTTTTGGGCCTGGTGCTCTTTACAATGTGTTATTTTTGCCTTTTGGTGTGAAAAAATTAGTTTTGTAATTTCTTATTTTAAGTATTTTTCTAGGTTGAAAGTAAAATTCTCTATGATGGAATATTTTTATTAGATGAATTTGCCATAATCTTTCCCTATTACTGAGTTTACCCCTGACAAAAATTAAGACACTCAGGTTAAATGCCATAGACCTCAATTTAAATTTCTAGTGTAATGCCACCATCAGGTCAGTGAGTCCTTGTTTCATTCCCTTTGAGAGAACATTAGTTTTGAGTAAGAGTCTCAATAAGGATTTTTGCCTGAGGACATGAAGGGATGTCAAACTTGGGAAATTTTCTGAGGTATTTGATTTGGTCATAATACCACCTCTTGGGTGAATATGAAAATTCTTAAGCTTGATATTTGACTATCAGTTTTCACATCCACAGGGCCCTCCCCTAGAGAATTCTCCCGAGAACGAAGTCTGTGAAAGAGTGTTTCAACTCCAAATGGAGATGTCCAAGGACATCAGCAGAGACATGTTTTTATTCATTTAAACTTGTGATCGTTAATATCTGGCAGAGTGCCTGCTGGTGGCTGAAATTTCTGTGAGATGCCCAGAGGTGCCTTTTCTTTCTTTCAAATGTGTTAAGGGCCAGAGTGCTCCCTGGTTTTAACAAGTCTCTCCTTCTCCCCTCTCCTAAACCATTAGTAGTTCCACCACTCTATTCAGGCCCAATATAACTTGAAGACCTCCTGTGGCCTATGTGCCTGGAGTCCAGACCCCTTCATCAGACATCAGGGAGCAAAGCTCAGATGCCAAACCTGGGCTGATTCCGGGGCCACAGTATTGGGTACCAAATCTCAAAACAGTGCATTTCAAATACATAGTGGACTTTTGTAGATTACTGTTTTTCCTAAAATGGACTCATAATGTTCTTTGCATCCATCTATATCTCAGTCGTTAGTAGAGGTTCTATGTTAGGACAAAAATCTTTAAGGACTATGCCCCCTATAGATAAGACCACTTAGCTAATTGGAAGTAACAGTGAGTGAAGTAACACTCTTCTCTCAAGAGTGGCATCATAAACTCCTGGGGAAAAAGACTTGGAAGTGACATGGGAGGAGCATCCATAACTTTCTGCTCAGCCCCTCTTTAAGGACACGCATTCAAGATGTGTGCTATGCTTCATATGGTTATGGGCAGTTTTCCTGGATTTATAGATAAGCAGCATGTAGGTAGCCTGACCTACAATCTCAGCTTTATAAGCTCCGTGTAAGAAATGGGAACACAGGACTTGATAGTTGCCAAGACTACACTGAATGTCAGTTGCTATGCAGTAGAAAAAGAACATTACAGAAAGAGGCCCTGGTCAAGAGAAACTGAGAAAACACTTGGGGGAGGCTAAAAGACAAAATAATGACGTTGGGGCTGGTTAAAAACACTGTGAGTCACGGGGCACAAAATAAGATCTTCCAATTAGAACTGCTTCTCTCTCAGGGGGGCTTTAATCGGTGTTTCCTCAACATTTATGTATTTAATTACGTAGAGCAATTATGTAGTTAAACCGACAGGCCCTCAGAGTGACTTTTCAGTCATTCTTCCTAAAGAATCCCAGTTTAGCCCTGCCCGGGGGTTTATTTTCTTCTCCTCTTTCACTCCCTGCCCTCTGCTTGGCTAATCTCCCTACTTCCCACTCAGCTCCTCAAAGCCAGCAGAAAACTATTCACCAACAATAACACAACCTTTTGCAAAACCATCACATTTTAAATAACCTACACAGCATTCAAATCCAGTTGAACCAAAAGTGAATAATATTAAAATAATGACTTCTTTTATTGAAGAGATTGAATCTTAAAAGAATAAGCACTCGTGGAAAACCCATTACTTAGGATTTTCCAGCTGACAAAATTTATCATAAACCATTCAGGAAAGCATTGCTTCTGTTGTCCACTTTGGGTATGGAAATTTCCTTTTTCTCTTATGCTGAAGTTGATAATGGAATTCCTCCAAGACCCCATTTTGGCTTATTTGCTATCTGTGAATGTTTTATACCTTTCTCATTTCATTCATTCATTGAACAATTAATAACTGAACATCCACCATGTGCCACACATTGTTTTGGTTCTCAGAATACACCAGTGAATAAAACAGACAAACATGGAGCTTCCATCCCAACACAGAAAGAGAGGAACAATAAAAAAAATATACACGTATCGGTAAGTAGACCATACAGTATGTTAGGGGATGATAAGTACTAGAGGAAGAAGGAAAAGTAGAGCAGGATAAGGGAGATGAATGGGATGTGGGCTACCATTTTAAACAGGATAGTTAGGGTAAGCCTCATTTTCAAGATGACAACTTGAAAGAGAAGAAGAATTTGTGACAGAGAGGGCATTCACCCAGAAGAAAGAAAGGAAGAGCCAGATGTCCTTCACAGGGGTCCCTTCTGTATCATGAACTACTATGTACCTCTGTCGGGTTCTCCAGCAACCCCGGACCTCTTTTCCAGGCCATTCGCTATCCACTCACCATCTATCTCTCACGTTAGCACAATGAGACACAAGTCCTTCCTGTCAAAATGAATGTGGAAGAGGACAGTGCTCTGGGGCGACCACCATGAACCTCCCTTCTAACACTCCTGATCCTTGCTTTCAACTGGATACCCCAGGAAAGAACTAAAATAGGTGCCATGTGGCTCTCCAGGAAACCATGCTTATCCTCTTCCATTGCTAAAAATCCCTCTTTGTTATTTTCATTATTTTTTAAGTATTAACTAATTCTGGGCATGGCTTCCCTTACCACATCCTCAAAGTTATGTAATTCCCTTTTTCTCTCCCTTGGTCCTGAGCCCCTCTATCTACCCACAAACCTTCTGCTTTGCCATCTGAGCTAACCCTCGAGCCATTCCCCAGCTATACAGATGTACAGCATGGCAGGCTCATTCCCTTCCATCCTCTCTCACCTCCCTGTTCCCTCTGCACCAAGATAGGCACTTCCTGGGAGTGAAATCTGAAAAGCTACACCACAGGTATGAAGAATAGCCAGTGAAAACAACTCAAAATAACAATATGGCTTTAGGTGAATAGAGACTGGGGACTTCATTATTCCTCTTTTTCACATTCTCCAGAGGCAGACTTTTCCCTCCTTGCGGAATAAACCTGAAGAGGCTTTTAAACTATAGTATAATCAGCAAATCAAGCTCTTCCTTTAGGCTAGCAGCCTGTGCAGGATTTAATGACATGGGGGAGAGAGAACACTTGTCTGCCTGTGGCCAAAGCCAGCAGGAAGACAACCAAGAGGCTTGACCTTAGACAGTGATTCCTAAGCTGAATGCCCTTGACTTTTCACTTTGTAGAAGTTCCAAACTTTCTAAGTACACAAACTACACACAAAGTACTATAAGAAATGAATCATAAATACTGGGGGCAAATTCTCTATAACTAATAACCTCAGTAGTTGGTGTGATTTTGTAGGAAACACTGTTCGTGCCCCATCATGAAGGTCTGGGTATGGACCCTGACTGTCCACTAAACAGACACACACCCGGTCTTACCATTGTCTAGCAGATAAGAACACAGGGCCACAAATGGTTAGAGTACTTAGAAAAGCATCCAGTATCTTGATAAAAGCTCTAATAATTAACGATGTCACTAGCACTTTCAACATCTGCAGAATAATCCTTCAAAAATAGTGAAGAAGAAATGAAAAACTGAGTGGAGTGGCTTCATTATGGATAAGCATTAACAATGTAGTTCTAGGAAGAACTTAGAAATATGGTCTTTGACAGGCTATTATAGAAATTCATTTCCCCTATTGTGAGAATACTTTGTGTCTACACATCTCTATGTTATACCTAGCAAATGTATTAACATCCTGATTATATTTCTACCATTAGGGATAATTTGGGGTGATAAAAAATCATTAAAGAAGATAACCCATGCAAAGTGCCTATTTTGCTTGATGCAAAAGTAGAATAAGTAGGGTTGATGGGCAAGGACAAATATGTGAGAACATTAATTCCTACCTCAATTTTCAGAACGAGAGAATTTTGAAGCTGAAGAGGATTTTAAAAGATCCGAATTCTATTCCCTCATTTAGCATTAAAGGAAGCTGAGCCACAATAGTACAGCTTATCAAATGTCCTCTAGAGACACAAGATGACACAGGGCATGGTCTGAGATCCCCCGGTCCAAGTGGCCCTGGAACCCAAAGCATTGCTGGTGGAGAAGGTCTACATGTCAGTTCTGCTGGGAGCACCCAAGGGCAAAATGAAATGGGCCTTGTTCTTAAGCATCTGTAATGGCAAGGATGAGGCCAAACTGGTGAACAAGTCTTCGGAGCCTGATACTGAGCCCACAGAGAGAAGGACTGCCTTGGAGTGGTCGGATTCCAAGACTCTGTGTCCCATGTCCTAGCACAGGTATGTTCTCCATTCTCACTCCCATTAGGTCTTGGGCCCACTCTTGCATGGCATGGGAGGTTTGGCTTCGTTGTTCTTTCTCCTTCCTCATCCACATCCTCATATACTCTCTTCTCCTTCCCCTGGTAGGCACTTGACATAAGGCAATATATTGAGGTTCAAGCTTGCACTCAATGAGGAGCAAAGAAACTCCAAAAACCTTGTAGGCACTTGACATAAGGCAATATATTGAGGTTCAAGCTTGCACTCAATGAGGAGCAAAGAAACTCCAAAAACCTCCTATTAGTGGTACTTTTCACATGGCCAGCTATGACCCTGAACTTACCTATAGACACTTCAGGGGTCACGGAGGAGAGAAGAGTCATTGGCAGTGCAGGATCTACACAGATGAGGTATCTTTCCCAAATACGATTTGAGTGTGTCCAAGTCAGGTTAATGTGACTTCCCTTGGCTAAGACTAGAGCAACTTGAGTACTAAAAACTTAAAAGTACAATGATGAATTGTAAACTTCTGAAAGATAGGAAGTGGTAAAACCATAAGGATAATAAACAGATGTTTCTTAATGGGGGCAAGGCTCTTATTTATAGTAGAATGCTAAGTGCCAAAGCTGGAAAATCATTTGCAACCATCAGCAAAGACTGGCTCAGGGCAGGATCATCCAAAAAATGCTAAATCAAGGCGGGGAATGCTGAAAAAGAGCAGGATATTTGCTTGGTTTTAGAGTACTTCCCACAGAATCCTTATTAGTTGCAAGAAAAAAAAAAGGTAACTATACAGTAGATGATTCAGCAACATGCTTTCAAGATGATGAAAATTAGCGTCACTAACAAGAATAGTTGGACATGGTGTGCTTCCAAACATGATGTCCTAAAACGGACACAGTATTTCTTACATAGTATTCCTACTTGAAATGCATAATCTAAATCTAATCACAAGTAAACATCAAAGTAAAAATGCAGAATGTTCTATTAACTAAGGAAGAACTAACTATACTCTTCAGGGTCATAAAATACACAGAAAGGCTGTGGGAATGTTCCAGATTAAAGGAGACCCAGAGCAGTCCAGCACTTTTCCATTCTCTCTTTTGAGAGAAATCGGGCCTGGGTTAATAAGAGGGTTTATCATCCCTCAAATGAATAATGTACAGGCAGAAAATCAGAATTTTAAAATTCACAGACCTCTTACATAACCTAGTTCATGCTGAGTCTTGCAAACATAAGTAAAAATTAGCCCTCTCCTCAAAGATGAGCCTGCCATTCAGCCACCATCCCATTTTGCTACTGGGCTTTGCTTAATTAGTATTTTTCTAAATTGTGAATTCACAGCATTCTGAACACAGCTTTTGCTCTGTGGAAAAATGGATTTATCCTTTTACTATAGAAATCGATTTATATTATAGAAATTGATTCATACTCACATTATCCTACTTTGGTTACTATGTCTTTAATCCCCTTTCTAACTGAACTTTCACAATGCAGTACATTTGGAGATGTATAGTAAATATGATAAAAAATAACTTCCTTCAGGAAGCTGGCCATAGCTGACTTAAGTTTAGAAAGGAAAAATACATCCAGTGTTATCACTTCTTCCACTTTGTATTATGGACATTATCTAGACCATGGTGCTAACCGCAATCAGAAGCAGATCTATTGTTCACACCACTTCCCCTTTCCCCACAAATGCACACACACCTAGCTTGAAGCTGGAAGGAACCATTAGAAATCAAATAGACGTATCCCCTGCCTTAAGATAACAAGGTATAAGGAGCCCTGATGAAGCCATCACAGCCAAGTGGTCCAACAATTGACTTAAATTCATGCAGGTAGGCGACAATAATAGGGATTAGGATCCTCCAGTGGTTCAGACCAGCATTCCCTCTAGTCTTCTAAACAAATGTGGAACATCACTAAATTACTGCACTTTATGGTCTAGCTCCCCAGCTCATCTTGAGAATCACTAATATGGTTTGATTCATTACATTTAATTTCCCACCATTTGAAGAGTCCCAATGCTCTCTTCATTGCAGTAGAAATAACGTTTGTGGATGTTGTGCCAAAATAACAGTAGAAAGATTCGCAGTGATAAAGGGCCACCCAAACAGAAGATAGAGCTTTATTGTGCCTTAGTTAAATTTACTGGTGGTAAATCTATAGGAGGTACATTCATGTGAGAGAGTACGCATAAAAAAAATATAACCCTCTCCATGGCCCCAGGATCTCCAACCACAAAAGAAGCTACATTACACAGCACGGTACCTCTGGAAAATAACCTCTGGCTTTGAATCCAAGATAGAAGCTGAGATCTTGGGTGCATGAGGAAATGAGAAGAGAATGATGGGGAAAAGCTACTGTCATGAGCATATTACACCTTTTAAGCAGTGAGAAATTCATTTAATAAATCGATTGAAGTCTGAAATCTAATTAAATCTAAAAGAGGTAGCAACCTGAAATGCAAATAAGTTCACGCTTAAATTGTATACAAGGAAGCTCTGCTGTGCATGCCTTTAATAATGCATTACCTAAAGTGTTTTCTGTATTCATTAAAGCAGTGCAGCGACGTGCCATGAATTATTTCTATGCTCTACCTCGGATACAAATATCTTCATGCTGGCAATCTGTTTAGCCACTTTCCCCTTCCCAGTCAAGGTGAATGAAATGTGGTTCTCAAGGGCTGTGATAGTGGTTGTAAAAAGCAAAGTCAAAACTTAGTAAGGCAATATGCATACCTTCTATTCAGAAAAACAATGAAGTATTTTTCTAATTACCAGCACGATATATTTAAGATAATTTGAACGTGCAAGACTAATACTACAGAATGGCAAATCGCTTTATAGAAACCAGCACTCCAATTAGTTTGATTTCAAGCTGGAGCACATCTTCAGATAGGCACCAGTACCACTGAGTGCTCCAGTCTGGAGGTTCAGCTCTCTTTGAGAAGCAGCAAAGTAGCAAATTCCAGAAGCTGTGCTCCATTTGTGAAGTGGGAGTGTTTCAGGGGCAAGGGAGGTTCCAGAAAGTTCGTTTTAAGTTGTCAGCAAATGACTGCATTGAGGCTTAGCTCTGGATGACTGCAATACCCCTTTAACTGACTTCCTGCTTCTATCCTTGACCCTAAAGACTACCCTCATAACATAGCACAGTGTCATTTTTCTTTTTTTTTTTTTAATTTTTTTTTTCAACGTTTATTTATTTTTGGGACAGAGAGAGACAGAGCATGAATGGGGGAGGGGCAGAGAGAGAGGGAGACACAGATCGGAAACAGGCTCCAGGCTCTGAGCCATCAGCCCAGAGCCTGACGCGGGGCTCGAACTCAGGGACCGCGAGATCGTGACCTGGCTAAAGTCGGACGCTTAACCGACTGCGCCACCCAGGCGCCCCAGCACAGTGTCATTTTTCAACTCAAAGCCCTGTCATGTCTCCCCATCTTGGTGGTTAATTTTTTTAAGTTTCTATTTAAATTCCAGTTAGTTAACATACAGTGTTATATTAGTTTCAGATGCATAATACAGTGACTCAACACTTCACACATCACCCAGTGCTCATCACAAGTGTACTCCTCATACCTCATCACCTAATTCACCCATCCCCCCGCCCACCTCCCTTCTGGTAACCATCGATTGGTTCTCTATAGATAAGGGTCTGTTTCTTGGTTTGCCCGTTTGCTCATTTGTTTTGTTCCTTAAATTCCACATGAGTGAAATCATATGGTGTTTGTCTTCCTCTGACTTATTTCACTTAGCGTGATAACTCTCTAGCTCCATCCATGCCATCGTAAATGGCAAAATCTCATTCTTTTTATGGCTGAGTAATATTCCATTGTGTGTGTTTCTTTATACACCACATTTTCTTTATCCATTCATCAACCAATGGACACTTGGGCTGTTTCCATAATTTGGCTATTATAGATAATGCAGCTATAAACACTGGGATGCACGTACACTCTGAATTAGTATTTTCATATTCTCTGGGTAAATACCTGGTAGTACAATTGCTGGATCACAAGGTAGTCCTATTTTTAACTTTTTCAGGAACTACCATACTGTTTTCCAGAGTGGCTGCACCAGTTTACATTCCTACCAACAGTGCAAGAAGTTTCCCTTTCTCCACATCCTGACCAATATTGCCGTTTCTTATGTTCTTGATTTTTTTTAAGTTTGTATATTTTTGACAAAGAGAGAGAGAGTGTGTGTGTGCACATGTGGGGGAGGGACAGAGAGAGAGAGAGAGAGAGAGAGAGAGAGAGAGAGAGAGAGAATCCCAAGCAGGCTCCACACTGTCAGTGTAGAGCCCAATGCAGGGCTCAAACCCATGAATTGCAAAATCAAGACCTGATTCCAAGTCAAGAGCCACACATTTAACTGACTGAGCCACCCCGGTGTCCCATTTTCTGTTGTTGATTTTAGCCATTGATAGCTCATTATACTTCTGATTTGCATTCCCCTCATGGTAAGTGATGATGAGCATCTTTTCATGTGTCTGTTGGCCATCTGGATGTTTTCTTTAGAGAAATGTCTGTTCATGTCTTCTGCTTATTTTTTTAATTGGATTGTTTTTTGGGTGCTGAATTTTATAAGTTCTTTCTATATTTTGGATACTAACCCTTTATTGGATATATCATTTGCAAATATCTTCTCCCATTCTGTAGGTTGCCTTAGTTTTGTTGATGGTTTCTTTCACTGTACGGAAGTTTTTTATTTTGTGTCCCTTGCCTCAGGGGACCTATCTAGAAAAAAAAGAAGTTGCTATGGTTGATGTCAAAGTTACTGCTTGTGTTCTAGGATTTTTATGGTTTCATGTCTCACATTTTAGGTGTTTCATCAATTTTGAATTTTTGTGTATGATGTAAAAAAGCAGTCCAGTTTTCCCAACACCATTTGTTGAAGAGACATTTTTTTCCATTGGACATCCTTTCCTTCTTTGTCGAAGATTAATTGACCATATAATCGTGGGTTGATTTCTGGGTTTTCTATTCTGTTCCATTGATGTGTCTATTTTTGTGCCAGTACCATATTGTCTTGATTACTACAGCTTTATAACTTGAGGTCTGGAATTGTGATGCCTCCAGCTTTGCTTTTCTATTTCAAGACTGCTTTGACTATTCAGGATCTCTTGTGTTTCCATAAAAATTTTAGGATTGTTGGTTCTAACACTCTGAAAAATGCTAGTGGTATTTTGATAGAGATTGCATTGAATGTGTAGATGGCTTTGGGTAGTACAGACATTTTAACAATATGTGTTCTTCCAATCCATGAGCATGGAATATCTTTCCATTTCTTTGGGTTGTCTTCAATTTCTTTCATCAGTGTTTTATAGTTTTCAGACAATAGATCTTTCACTTCTTTGGTTAGGTTTATTCCTAGGTATCTTATTATTTTGGTGCAATTAAAAATGGGATTGTTTTCTTAATTTCTCTTTCTGCTGCTTCATTATTGGTATACAGAAATGCAACAGCTTTCTGTACATTGATTTTGTATCCTGGGACTTCACTGAATTTGTTTATCAGTTCTAGCCATTTTTTGGTGGAGTCTTTCAGGGTTTCCATATAGAACATCATGTTATCTGCAAATAGTCAAAATTTTTCCTTCCTACTTGCTAATTTAGATGCCTTTAATTTCTTTTTGTTGTCTGATTGGTGTGGCTAGGGCTTCTAGTACTATGTTGAATAAAATTGGTGAGAGTGGAATATCCTCATCTTATTCATGACCACAGGAAGAAAGCTCTCAATTTTTCCCCATTTAGAATTAAATTAGTGGTGGGTTTTTCATATATGGCCTTTACGACATTGAGGTATGTTCTCTCTAAACATAACCGTGTTGGGGGCTTTTTATCATGAATGGATGTTGTACTTTGTCAATGCTTTTTCTGCATCTACTGGAAGGATCATATGGTTCTTATCCTTTCTTTTATTAATGTGATGTATCATGTTGATTGATTTGTGAATATTAAATATAGTGGTTAATTTTGTGTGTCAATTTGACTGGCTTTAGGAGATGCCCAGAAAGCTAGAAAAACATTATTTCTGGGTGTGCCTTTAAAGGTGCTTCCGGAAGAGATCAGCATTTAAATTGCTAAAGTGAGTGAAGAAGATGGCCCTCACCAACGTGAGGTAGGCACCATCCAGTCCACTGATGGCCTGATTAGAACAAAAAGGCAGAGAAAGGGCACCTCTGCTCTGCTTGAACTGGTACACCCATCTTCTCTTGCCCTCAGACAACAGTCTCTCAATTCTTGGGCCTTTGGACTGGGACTTACACCATCAGCTTCCTAGTTCTCAGGCCTTCTGACTCAGACTGAATTACACCACTGGGTCAGTTGGCTAACTATATTTCCTGGGACGCCTGGGTGGCTCAATCAGTTGAGCATCTGACTCTTGATTCTGACTCAGGTCATGATCTCACAGTTCATGAGATTAAGCCCCGTGTCAGGCTCTGAGCTGAGCATGGAACCTGCTCAAGATTCGCTCACTCCCTCTCTCTCTGACCCTCCCCCACTCACATGCACACATGCTCTTTCTCAAAATAAACAAACATTTAAAAACAAGAATGCGCAATGGCTTACAAAGCCTTACCTGACCTGCCATCCCTCCCACTTCTGCCTCCCACCACTCTCCTCTGATCACTCCACACTCTACTGCAGCCACACTGGCATCCTTACTATTCCTTGCACACTTCAGGCACACTTCTGGCCCAGGACCTTTGCACTGGCTGCACCTTCTTCCCGGAACTCTTCTCCAGGCACCCACATGACTCACATCCTCTCCTCCAACTCTTCATCAAATGTCACCTTCTCACTGAGGCCTACCCTCATCACTCCATTTACAGTTGGTCCCATAACTTGCTGATTACATATTTGTAAATGTGCCTACTTACTGAAATTTATAACCCCAAAATAAATATTTGAGGCATTTCTGCAGTTGTTCTCAGACAAGCTCAGAGTGGCAAGTAGTGTGAGTCACCCCATGCCACATGCTCAGCTGAGGTAGAACAAGAGGACACTGACATCTTATTTCAGCTCAAATGGTAAACAGTGGTCATTTTTGCAATCTGTCTAGGGCCATGGTTTTTGCATTTCTGTGCTTCTTGCTGGTGAGTTCACTGTTTGAAATGGCCTCCGAGTACAGGGCTGCAATGTGTCTAGTGTTCCTAAGCACAAGAAGGCTATGATATGCTTTATGGAGAAAAGATGTATGTTAAATCAGATTCACTCAGGCATAAGTTATAGAGCTGTTAGCCAGGAGTTCAATGTTAATGAATCAACAATATATATCAAGTGTCTTTAAACAGAAACACACATTAAAACAAGGTTATGTATTGACTGGCTGTCAAATGTTGTGATTAAAAGCTCACAGGAACCTAACCCTATTTCTCCCTTAGGAGCAATGGTTCAGTCTTTACTAATTCAGTGCTCACAACAAATTTCACTGACTGCAACCTTGCCCCCAGACTCCAGATCCCCCCCACCTGGCTCTGTCTTGCTCTTTCATGTATTAGGTCCTAGCACACCATTGGAAAGTAGACTCTGTGACTGTGCATGCTTTTGCTAGTTTTGTTCACTACTCTGTCCCTAGCACCAAGCACACTTTCTGACATATAGCAGGCCCTCAGCAAATACTTGGTGGATCAATGAATGAAAAGATGCTGGGAGAGCCAGAATTTCTCCTGAAGCAGAGGTGTGGACGAGTACATTCCTGAGAGACAAGTCACACAAGAAGGTATCCAGGAACACAAGGAATGAGGTGGGAATTCTGGCCTAGAGAGTGTCTATAACAGACAAGTAAGAGAAACAGTTCAGGGTCAGCTGGGACTAAAGGAAGTAGAGGCTGGATGAGACAGAAAAGGTGTGCCCGCGAGCTCTGAAGCTGAAGCCAGATGGACAGTTAGTAAGTTTCTGAGGGTAGACCGTACATGTGAAATGGTACAGGCTACCAAGGGGCAGAGATTCTAATGCAGTCCAAATGGAGAGGAATGGGGGTGCCAAGTACCATCATATTTCCTGTCTCTCGATATGGCTACTGCAGAACGGCTAGGGCCATCATTAACCTTTGATAATTAAAATTCCTGATGTTGGTCCCCTGCAGTAAGCTCCACAGGGTTGCCTGTGTGAGAAGCAGCTGTATCACAAATCAACAGCTGCCAGTCAGAGTGTTTGCCTAGGCAACTTTTGACTTGGTGCTCAATTTTGACTCTTGAGCTTGTGTTCTGTCCGTGGGATCGGTAATACGCAGGCCAGGTCTCTCCCAGGTCCTCATTCACTAGGTGTCAGCACTCATGGCAGGTGGCTGCACCTCACTGTGCACCAGATGAACTTCTAACATGCTGCACAGCTTACATTTCAAGTCAGCTTGTCCTAAACACACACATAATTAACACCTGCATGATTCAGTAACAACCAGAACATGAACCTTATTTACCTATAAAGAAAAAACCAAATTCTCACCTCACCCCAGCAGGTAGGCATCATTAGCCCATTAACAGAGAAATTGAGACTTGAAGCTTATTAAGCAATTTGACCATGGTCAAAGATCTAAAAAAGGAAAGAAAGTGACCCCAGATCTGTTGGATTCCAAAGCTCACACTCTATTCTCTGTACTATTGTATTCTCTTAGTTTTTAAATAAATTGCTATAAAATGTTGCTCTATTTTCTCCAACAACTTTATGTCACTGGTCACCTACTTCTATTTAAAAAAAAAAAAACAACTTATTTCTCATTTCTCTTTATTTCTCATTTCTCTTTATTTTCAAGGAATTAGTATAAATTTATTTTTCGTAGTGTCCATTGACTCTACAATATTTATAACTTTAGAGACATGACAGTTTAAACCTAATTACCTGTAAAATGCTTAAAAAATAAATAAATAAAGCAAATATTGGGTATATTAAGCAATGTTATTAAGAGATTACATGGTGTTATCCCAGCTCTACCACGAATCTCTTTGACCAAATCATTTAACATTTCTGGGCTTTTATTTTCCCCACCAATAAAATGGAGACAGTAAAATTAACACCCTCCTTGACTAACGCACTGAACAAATGAGACAACAGATCTAGAAACGTGTATGAATGCTGAAGTGCTATACAGGCTCAGTGATGGTCATGCCTGTCCTGGAATACACTATTTGTGAGCATTAAATCCCTGAGAGACTCCCTCGTTCGTCTCTGCATCCATAAATTGGTGGCTGGCACATAGTAGGTGTTCAATAAATACTCACTGAACAAACAGAATTTGGACTTTTATATGTAATCTATCAAGGTGGTGTTTATAATTTATTTAAATAGCCCATAAGTGGAAGACGAAAAATAAAAAGAACCTAAACCATCTGAGAATCAAACATGAAGATACAGAGTAGTTTGGGGGAAGGTCATACTTTAAGACACTCTGCTCAGTGAGATGCTGATAAAACTTGCACTGGAAAAGCAGATACACTTTTTCGCTATGCCTGCTGCTGGGCACCTCTACCAACTAACTGCTCAGCGGTCAGAGCACAGAGCCATCAGTCATGGCTTTAAGCCCCGGTGGGCCAGGTGGCTTGGCACAGGGACCGCCCCCACCCTGATAATCCTCTCACAAATGCTGGTCTCTCATTATGGAGAGAAGGGCTCTGGACAACCATTCCCAATACCCAGAAAACATCTGATTTTGGAACAGCATGTTTGAGTTGCATAGATGAGAAACTCCTACATGTGTGGATTCTTGAGGACAGCTCCTGTACCTACTCGGCGTCATGCTGGAACAGTGCTGCGCCCCTTGTGCCAAGGCTCCATTAGAAAGTGCTTTGATAGATGGGAGAGAATTTCTCTCCTCACTTCATCTCACACCCTCCCATCTCCTCTGACTCTTCAGCTGGGAGATCCTCAGGACACTAAGGATTTTCCCAGATTACAAGAGCCAGCCCTAACCCTCCTCTTTTGCCATTCCTGGAGACAAGGATCACAGCCAAACCCCAAAGGTAACTCAAGTTAAGGTCTCCATCAAACCCAGGAGAGGTGCTGGCAATTTCTTGGCTTTACTGACAGGACTTGAATGACCAACGACCTTGAGGAAGAAAAGCACACAGACCACATTTTAGTTGCTAATGATATTGAGTCAAAGGCAAAATTCTGCCAGACAATATTGCTGTCAAATAGGAAATGAAACACAGAAAACAGAACATACAAAACCAGCCCCTCCGATTTCTCTATGGACCAATCTCATGGGACTGTGTGACCACACAACTATTTAAAGGAAATACACCCTGTCTCAAATACATGCATCTCACTCTGTTGTAAAAACTCACTTGAGAAATTGTGAGGAACCTAAAATTTTAGCCCTCAGGTTTTACAGTAAACTGGCAGACTGCAAGAAGGGCACCTAACCCCTCCTGCAACAAGAAAAAGTAGTCTGTGAAATATACTGCTATGACAATTACTGCCACCAATTATGTCCATTGCCAACTAGACAAGTAATATTATTACATGCAAATTTACATCATGATGGCAATGTGTCATAAGAGGACTTGGGCTACTGCCACTACCAAGCCTCTGTGAGCCCACTTACCTCAGTCCCCTGATACAGCCCTGCTCCCCACTCCCAGCTAAAGAACCAGGGCCGTAATAACACAGGAAGCAGCCTCGCCTTAGTGCCACTCGCTCGCTCACTCACTAGTCAGAACCCAACTGGCACTTGTAGGCTACCTGCATTGTATATCTTAATTAACTTCTTAGCAAATCTTCTAGCAATATACTGCAGCTAGCAACATTTCCCACAAATGTAATGACTCCCTGTATCTATCATCTCTGCTTCAACAGGAAGGTCACAGGCGCTGCTTTCCTGAAGTCTGGTGGGCTGAGTCTCCCATGTAAATAGTCTCACTGGGAACTACCTCCCTGCAATGGGGCAGCCCTCCGTAATCCAAGAAGGTTATCTGCAGATCACAGTCAGCTCCCAGGAGAGGTTGGGCGTTCCTTCCTAACTTGGCAGAGTCCCTCATCTTTGGGCTTCTCACACACAAGGAGCAACTCTAGGGGAACAGAAGGAAGAGGGCCGAGAAGGGGACAAGTCCACATGTAGGAAAACAAGTTGGAGAACAAATGTCTTCTGGGGACAACAAATGGTGGTGGGGTGGGAGATTCATTTTTCCTAGGTTTTTGTGACTACAGACCAGTGGCCTCTCCATCTGGTTTGTATGCCTCTAAGTCTGCCTTATCAGATTGCTTGTTCTTTATCAAAAAGCCACCCTCCAGGGCCCTCCATACTTGGAGTGGTTGAGCTCATCCCACCTCTGTCCCTCTGTGGCCCCATCCCCTAGGGACATCACTAAAAGCTCCCGCTGAAGTTCTCCTAGGACCCAGTCCCTGTGACCCATGTGAATACTCAGATATAGCCACTCGTGGCCATTATTCAGGTAGCCTAGAGTCATGGCAAATCAGGGAGGAGGAGTCCTTAGGACTCCCCTAGCCCAGTCCAGTGCCTCCTAAATTTTAATGCATATACAATGTCCCCAGGAGATCTTGTTAAAAAGTGGATTCTGATTCGGTAGGTCTTGAGGTGGGACCCAGGATCCTGCATTTCTAACAAGCTCCCAGGAGAGTCTGACGCTGCGGTTCCTCAGACCATAATTGGAATAGCAAGGATCTAAGGCAAGGCTCTTGCTAAATACAGGCATTTCCTATATTAAAGTATCATATAAAAAGTAAGTAAGGAATGGTAGTCTCCATTCCCCATAAGCTAGACACAATGACTGTATTAACAAGTATAAATATGTGTTATGATACATGAACGTCACACAAAGTACCACAGAGCAGAGGAATGCACAATCCCCTGCTGGGTGGGAGAGGAGAACAGCTCAACAGAAAAGGCAACACTGAAGCTGGCACTGAACTGTAGAGCGAGTGGCGTCTTGTCTGGAAGAAGGAGGAGGAGCACTGTGAGCTCTACAGCACCAGGAGGCCAGCACCAAGGTCATGGGAGTCTGTGGGTGAACCGGGTGGGCTAGACCGAGGAACAAAGACTAGTCCCGTACTGCTGTAATATAAGGTGAGTGATAAGAACTTGAAATAGTAGGTTGGAGCCAGGTTTGCATGTCATACTTAAGGATAAAACACTATTTTCAAGCATGACAGGCAGAGAATTAGTCTTAACTTTTACCCTGAAAGCTAACTATAGTTCACAGTACTTAATAGAAGACAGAGTATCCATCTTGTTCAGCAGGTAAGCAGTTGGACCATATCAGAACCTTTTATTAGCATTTCTAGAGAAAAGCCTTTGAATGTCTACTACAGTCAGGTGGATCAAAATTAAGGTGCCGGGTTTTGAACCTGTAGCTATAGCAGACTAAAATCTCAGGATTTACAAAGTGATGACACCAAACGTTTTTGCCTTTCTGCTTGGTGTAATAGGAAAAGGAAATCTATTCACTCGTGGTGCTAATTGCATGAATTTTCACATACTCCTCTATAAGCAAATGCATTTATGCATCTAAACCTTTCTTACTAAAACGATTAGGGTTTAGATTTTAATACAGCAAGAATGTGCTACCTACATGATCTTGGACACCTGACTTACCACTCTGGGTCTCAGACAGTGATGGTAACACCTAAATCTTTACTCAACTATACTGTTATAAGACTAACTAAATTAATTCAAACAGGGAATTTTTAAAAACTAAAACAATGTATTCCGTTCCCAGCAATCCCTAGTTCCTTGTCCAAGCACTCACAAATTCAGAACTATATCTAAGTGAATCAGATCTTAGAGTATTTTTCTCTGTATTAGAGAAAGAATAGCCCCCCTCTACCTATAAGAGTTGGGCCATAAAGCTACCTTCCCTAGAGAAGAATATGTCAGAAGAGAAGATAGGAGGAGAAAGTAGAAAACCTACCTCTTGTGACACAGTGAACTGTGGGAAGACATGGAAGAGGATAGAAGACCTCAGAAACATGTCCTAAAAGGGAAGGTTATTATACAGGTGGAGGTAAAAACCCAAGCAGAGAAGCTCTGGCTTTCCTTTCTGGTTGGAGCTGAGAGACCACCTCTACAGGATGCTCTCTACATTAGGCAGAGTGAAGGAAAGAGCCTTGCTGGCACTGCTGAGCCTCCTTCAGCAGTCTTACAGCAAGAAGAGACCCAGAAGTTCCTGTATTGAAGGTAGTAAGATATGGGCCAGTAAACCTGGTTTAGGTGGTTTAGGGATACCTGTGATGAATGGCAAGTGAGCCCATTGCAAAGAGTAGTGCACAGCCTGGCTGGGGCATGGCCGAGACTTAGAGGGGTGTTCCTAGTCAAGAAGAACTGAGGTGAGGCCACATCAGGAAGAGAGGAAGTTTGAGCCCTAACCACACCATGTGGACCAGCTTCCCCTCATTAGACCACATTCCTGGGATCAGATCAGACCCACTCTCCTCTGAGCCCAATTTAATGGGGGTTTTGCCCCCACCACTTCACTGAGACTGCTGTTGTCAAGGTCACCACGACATGACCTCTGTGGGAACCAACTCCAATGTCAATCCTCATTTTCCTTTACTACTTTAGGTTGGGATCTAAAGAGAAGACTAGACATGACAGAAAAAGGAGCAATGAACTTAAAGATAAGCCAACAGAAAGTATCCAAACTGAAACACAAAGAGTGGGGGAAAAAGATTTGGTGGGCAGGGTGGGGTGGGGCAAAAACCAGAACCAAGCATCAAAGAGCTGTGGGATAACATCAGACAGTCTGACACATGTGTCACTGGAGTCCCAGAAGGAAAAGAGAATGGTAGGAAAGAACTATTTGAAGAGATGATGTCCACGAATTTTCCAAAATTAATGAGGTAATAAACCATAGATCCGAGACCCTCAGAAAACTCCAAACAAAGTAAATACAAAGAAAAATACACCTAAGCACATCACAGTCAAACTTCTGATACTGAAGATAAAGAGAAAATCTTGAAAGCAGCCAAAGGAAAGAAAAAGCATAACGTAGAGAGGAGTTACATCAGGCTTCTTGTCAGAAACTATGCAAGCCAGAGATAATGGAGAGACATCTTTAAGATACTGGGGGGGGGGAACAGTCAACATATAATTCTATATCCAGTAAAGATGCAAAATAAAGACATTTTCAGAAAAAAAGAAGTAAAAGTTCAGCCAGTAGACCAGAAGGCTAAGGAAGTTCTTCAGGTAGGAGTGAGCATAATGCCAAATGGAATATTTAGATCCACACAAAGAAATTAATAGTACCAGATATGGGCTGTGGAGCGGAGGGAATGAGGAGTTATTACTTAATGGGTATGGATTTTCTGTTGGGAAAAGTGATAAAGTTCTAGAGATGGATGGTGGTGGTGATTGCAGAATAATGTAAATGTACTTAATGTCACTAAACTGTATACTTAAAAATGGTTAAAATGGTAAACTTTATATTATGTATATGTTACCACAATAGATGGATGCATGGATAGATAGATAGATAGATAGATAGATAAATAGATAAGTGTGAAGGCATTTAAAAAAATGAGATTAAAAAGCACAACTCTCGAGGCGCCTGGGTGGCTCAGTTGGTTAAGTGTCCGACTTCAGCTCATGATCTCATAGTCCCTGAGTTCAAGCCCTGCATCAGGCTCTATACCGACAGGCTCTGAGCCTGGAGCCTGCTTCAGATTCTGTGTCTCCCTCTCTCTCTATCCCTCCCCCACTCACACTCTATCTCTGTCTCTTAAAAAATGAATAAATGTTTAAAAATTTTTTTAAAAAAACATAACTATCAAGATGGTAGCTTTAAATGCAACCAATACCAATAATTACATTAACTCTAAATGGTCTAAACACCCAATGTCAGAGATTGTCAATTTGGATAAAAAAGCAAAATCTAGCTCTATGCTGTCTACAAAAACCTCATTTGAATTATAATATTAAAAATAAAAAGATAAAAACATACCAAAAGAAAGTCAGAGTCAGGGCACCTAGCTGGCTCAGTCAGTTAAGCCTCCGACTTCAGCTCAGGTCCTGATCTTGCAGTTTGTGAGTTTGAGCCCCATGTCAGGCAGCTCAGAGCCTGAAGCTTGCTTCAGATTCTCTGTCTCCCTCACTCTCTGCCCCCCCCCACTTGCTCACACACTTTCTCTCTCTCTCTCTCTCTCAAAAATAAACATTAAAAAAAATTTTTTTAAAGAAAAAGCTGGAATCACTATATTCATATCAGAAAAATAAACCTCAGTCGCTTAAGCATCTGACTTCGGCTCAGGTCATAATCTCACGGTTCATGAGTTCGAGCTCCACATCAGGCTCTCTCCTGTCAGTGCAGAGCCTATTTGGGATCCTCTGTCCCTCTCTCTGTCTGCCCCTCCCCTGCTTGCTCTCTCTCTCTCAAAAATAAATATTTTTTTAAAAAAGAATACACTTATTTAAAAAAAAGAAAGAAAGAAAATCTGTGGGTTCGGTTATTCAAAATCCCCTTGGACATAATTTTCCCATTCCAGATGACACCTACGTAGCCCTGTTAGTTTCTTCAGGAGGCTCCAAAGGTTAGCCTTATTGCTTCCTTTTACATAAGCACCACTGATTGTGCATGATCAGGATTTCACTCCTTCCCTGCCCATTGAGAACAGAGGACAGCTGGGGGGCACCTAGGTGGTTTAGACGGCTAAGCGTCTGACTTCGGCTCAGGTCATGATCTTGCAGTTCATGGGTTCGAACCCCACTTTGGGCTCTGTGCTGACAGCTCAGAGCCTGCAGCCTGCTTTGGATTCTGTGTCTCCCTCTCTCTCTCTGCCCCTCCCCTGTTCATGGTCTCTCTCTCTCTCTCTCTCAAAAATAAACGTTAAGGGGCGCCTGGGTGGCGCAGTCGGTTAAGCGTCCGACTTCAGCCAGGTCACGATCTCGCGGTCCGGGAGTTCGAGCCCCGCGTCAGGCTCTGGGCTGATGGTTCAGAGCCTGGAGCCAGTTTCCGATTCTGTGTCTCCCTCTCTCTCTGCCCCTCCCCCGTTCATGCTCTGTCTCTCTCTGTCCCAAAAATAAATAAACGTTGAAAAAAAAATTAAAAAATAAAAAAATAAAAAAAATAAAATAAACGTTAAAAAAATTTTTTAAGAACAGTGGACAGCCTCTAACTTATTCTCCTGTCCCTAAAACAATGAAGGTCCTTTAAATTTTTGTTTTGTTTTGTTTGGTGGTGGTGGCGGCGGTTGGTTGCTTTTTAGCCTCTAATGAAGAAAAATAGAAGAAATGTTTCCTTTACTCACTCCCGTTTTTTGCCAGACCCATTAAAGAAATATAAATTCCCTCTTGGATTCTAATGGAAAGTCATTCAATAGAGAAAAGATTGAAACATTCACATTTTAAAGAAAAGTTAAAGAACCTAGAATGCATGGTGTCAGAAGATGGGCCCAGAAAGAGCCTCGGTATAACAGAGGAAATGGATAATATGGCCAAAGATGGCATTTTCTATGGCCAGAAATGCAGTTTGAATGGTAGGTTAACTACTGGAAATAAATTGTTAGACCCACACTTCACATGTAAGCCAATTTTTCTTTGATCTCTTCTTCAAGGGTGTGGGGGCAGGGGAGAGCATGCATCTTTCACTCAGGAAATACCTGTTTGTTGAGTGACTACTATGTGTCAGGCACCATATTAGCTGACATCTCAGGCTCAGAGCTGGACTGGAGCCTGTCCTCAGCCAGTCCCGTCATTGCCCACTGCTTCCCCAACCCGGCTTACCCACAGGCAGATTTCTCTATCACCTCTGGCTTTGCTAGATTTTCAAGCACAAAAAACAAAAAACAAAAAACACGAAGAAGCTACCACTTTCCAAGGAACTACTAAGCACTAGGCTCAGCCAACTGTCACATCCCCCCTGATGCGGCAAGTACTATTATTATGTCCCTTTTAGAAACGAAAAGCTAGCCCAGGGCATTTTCATTATTTGCCCAAGTCACAGAGCTAGTAAGCAGCAAGCCCTTGGTTAGCAGGCTGCCTCCAAAACAAAGTGACCTCTTATTAACAGCACCTGTTCCATCCTTCCCCCTTTGTGTTCGCGCTGCCCCTGCTGCCTGTCCAGCAGTGCTGACACACATGGTATATATATTTCACCAACTCCATGCTTCCATCTTGTCCTGCAACTTGAAGCCGGCTATGATTCAAAGGCAGGACTACCGTAAAGCCAGCAATTTGTATAGCTAGTTTTCATCATCTACCACAGGCCTTAACCAACTCTCCATCGAGGGACCTAAACTCTTCTATTGACCTAAAAGCTGATGCAATCAATTCCTCACTAAAAGAAGGGGCTCAGGCTCCTCCCCAGCCCCAGCCCAAAGATCTCCCCACATATTAAGGTCTAGCAGTGCCCAAATTTCTATGGGATAAGCTGTGATACATGAGTTTGCCTATGAAGACCTGAGAGCATCATAATTCAAGAAAGGCAGAGGGCAAGCTGTGCGAGATGCCTGAGATAATTGAAATTGACCCATAACTCACCAGCCGCCATGGGAAATTCTATCACTTTGCACACTTTGCTTCCATAGCTAAAAATCAAATCAGGGGACATGATCAGACTTCTGATTTGAAACCTCAGACATGCAATGTCATCTTTAATGACTCCCGGCAAAAGATGCTCATTACAGATCTCAGCCTATCTAAATTAAAACATGAAACCTAAAAATTGAGCAGAAAATTCTCAATTTCTCAGGTCTAGACGGCCACAGAAAAGTCACAAGTGAGAATACACATACTCCTTAGGGTTTTGTTACGTCTGCAAATATCTGAGCAGGAATTATATGAAAGAAGGGAACTAGAAGGAAAAACAAAAACACTGAGTCCTAACTTTCAGGTATGGGCCATCTAAGTGAATAGCAATTTTTCATGACCAATTTAAACTAACTAGGATGTCAAGGAATGTTATCTCTCTGTTGATGGCCAATTTCATCTGTTCTATGACGTAGTGCTCAGATTCCTCTGATACAGTAGGCTGCTGGATTCAAGTCTTCTTTCAGTGAACTGAAGTATGGTGCAATCAGTCAGCATGATTTTCAGGTGTGTAAGCTGCCTTTAAAATGGGAGGCTAAAAATTCATCTCTCATCATCAGCTCTAAACTTCACATTCAGTGTGGATTTTCTAGAAGGTCAGGTAACCACTGGACATTCTGCACAGCCTGTTTTTAAACCTCTTCCCTCCACTTCCTATCCACTCCGCCCCATGTGTCACCATATGAGTGGCTGCCACTGCCCAGAATAATCTGCATCACCAGCTTTCACATCTGTTCATAACTCAATTCTTCTCAGACCTATATCCAGGAAGGGGAAGAAATTCCCTGTCTGCAGCAAGGCTTCAATAGATGGCCCAGAAATATTAATGTAAAATTCGATGTAAACAGAAACTACAAATTCACAACTTTATTTTCCTTCAACGTGCATTTTACAGAGAAAGGTTAGAGAGTGGGGACCAGGCCCACTGTAGGGTTAGGCTACTAGAGCCTGAACACGAACATGACAAACTTCCTTTGAAGGGCAGAGGCACATCTGCAAAAAGGGAAGCTCTTTCATTCTTTTTTCAATTCGAAACTACTTCTTCTGAGCCTTAAACTGTGAGTTATAGGGGTGCCTGGGTGGCTCAGTCGGTTGGGCGTCTGACTTCAGCTCAGGTCATGATCTCGCGGACCGTGAGTTCGAGCCCCACATCAGGCTCTGTGCTGACAGCTCAGAGCCTGGAGCCTGTTTCAGATTCTGTGTCCCCCTCTCTCTCTGACCCTCCCCCGTTCATGCTGTCTCTCCCTGTCTCAAAAATAAATAAACGTAAAAAAAAAAAAATTTAAAAAAAAAACTGTGAGTTATAGTACAGAGTTGACCTCCCTTCCTTTCTTAATGTGGAACAGTTATTATATGGAAAGAATGAAGGCTGAGGTGTTTCTAAGTATAACTGGCAAACTGGAAAACCCTTCAGCAAACTAAAAATTGTGAAAGGGAAAATCTACACACCCATGTATGCCTAGAAAAAAGCCAGGATAAAAGTCTAGGTCACTCCCAGGAAAGACCATGTTTGTTATTTCATCACATGCTCTTGTAAACACTTCCTCCTAGAACCACATCACTCCGGGGGCTCACCCAGAGCCTCCACTCACAGTAACCTGTATTACTCTCTCACCCATTTGTCTTAAAACTGGAACTGGGAGGGAGGAGAGAGTTTCAACAACATGGAGTCTACACGATTTGAGTTTAGTTCTAATCAAACATGACAAAGGTCTTGGCAGATAAGCTCTCTCTGCCTTTGTTGTGTATTTACAACAGAGGGTTTGGGACCGAAAAATAATTAACTGAAATAATAAAGGACAAGAAGACGCCTACTCTGAATGTGAAATAGAGTCAACAGTCTAAACTGCTTCTTGTGACAATCAATGGGGCAGAGATTTATGGACAAGGAGCCTAGAGCCAGCATGCCCAGGAGTCAGAGTTTTGTTTTTTTTTAATTTTTTTTTAATGTTTACTTATTTTTGAGAGAGAGACAGAGTGTGAGTGGGGTAGGAGCAGAGAGAGAGAAGGAGACACAGAATTCGTAGCAGGCTCCAGGCTCCGAGCTGTCAGCACAGAGACTGATGCGGGACTTGAACTCACAAACCGTGAGATCATGACCTGAGCCGAAGTTGGACGCTCAACCGACAGCCACCCAGGCGCCCCATTCAGTTTTTTAATATGCCAATCAAGATTGGAGAAGCTCTTTAGAAGAATATGCTTCCTAAGAAATGCATTAGGGCAGCATTCACAAAGAGGGAGAGCAATCATGCTAGGTGCACACCAGTCACTGATGATGTGACCCCAAATCATGCTGGGTCCCAACCCACTTATTCAGTACATTACTTTCACGTAGGTCAAAAGTTAACAGAGCCTCCCAATAAGGCTCACCTTTTAACCAAGAACTACTCCATGGCCCCCTGGCTAGAGAGAACCCCTTTTCTACCATATTCCAACCCTGTCATTAAAACTGGGCAACCTATGATATTTGATGAACTAATTAAGAGCAAATCAAAGCAATTACTTAACATTACTTGCAATAACCACATGAAATTTCTAATCCCAATAAGCAAACTGAACCAATAACAACATGCATTTACAGAGGCTTAAAAAAAACTCAGCATCTATAATCAGTTATAATGGAAAACCAGGATGTTGCAGGCTATCTACCCCGTTTTTAAAAGCAACATCAGATATGGTAATATTCACTGAGCTCTTCCTCTACCGGGGCCCTGGCTCTTCTGCCTACAGAGATGAAAGACTGAAGGCGCCCTGTGAATGAGCCAGAATGGAAACTGTGAGCAGGGCCAAGCCTAGGGTGAGGGAAATGGAGGTGCCTAAAAAGTGCTGATTCCCATGATTGCCCAAGTCCCCAGTCTAAGCTTCGTACCTTAGGTTTGCAATTGCAAAACCAAGTCCTGTCACATGTTACATACTAGAAGTGCTAAGAAACACACAGCAGCAAGCAAGCCCATCTGGAGAACAACAATAACAAACAGCAGGGGGGCTGAAGGATCTTTTGGAACAAAAGCTCCGGCCAACCATAAGTTCATGGGGCAAAATCAAGAAGAGTAAGAAAACTCGCAAAACACATCTGTCTATCCATGGGCACCAAGTACAGGAATAATAAAAGGGTAAAAGCTAACATTTGTAAACATCTACTGTGTGCCAAATGCCTTAATTGCATTAGCTTATTTAATATTCAAAACAACTCTTGAATGTGGGCATTATTACCCTATTATTATTACCATTTAAGAGAGAACTAAAACTTAGAGAAATTTAGTAAATTGTCCCAGATCTGAGAGCTAGTAAATGCCAACAGGGACCTATGCTATTTTCCTAAGTCTGTTTTTTTTTTTAATTGACACTCCCACATATACAGAGGTCATTTTCAAGGAAAACCGAGAGCAATAAAATGGTCAGTATCTTGTAGCATATCCCAAGCTATTAAGAAACCATTGAAACATAACCCTTTGTGCATCTGTACATAAACTTGGAGAGAAACTTTATTATTTCACCTATCTCCATAGCCTGACAGTATTTTTGAGTGGTTCAGAAAGCACAGATTGCCATCCTATTAGACAGATGAAGAAACCCAAGTGCCAACTGTGGTCTGAGTTGAGGGACAGAGAATGGACAGTGGCCCAAACCCTTTGAAGCTCGCCAAGCCATGGCTCCTCCCACTGGACATCCCCAAGGGGCTTTGGCTTTAATAAACCAAACTACTGACCTCCACATCCCCGTGAAACTGAACATGGTGCTCACACAGCGAGGGAGGGGTGGTGGTGTGAGTCCATCCAGGCGCATGAGCAGAGCTGGGACACCAAAGAGAACCAAGTACTTCAGATAGAAGAAGATCACTTGAGCCAATGCCAGTCCTCCTGAAAGACAGAGGGACCCATCAGACACAGAGGTAAGCAGTAGAGCAATCTCCTGGGAAAGATGCACCATTCCTGAAAACACACCGTCTGTTCCCACTTCTCCACCCCTCCCTTCTCTTCTCCTTACCTCACACATTACAAAAAGTTTCCCACGTTGGTTTTGAGCAATGAGAATTTTGGATTAACAAATATTGAAAACTCCTTTATTGTTGTAATGGGCAACAGGACCTCTTAGCATTGATGCTTTAACAGACACTACACTTAAAAGCATTTTATATATATACTTATGCATTTAAATTATGTATGTATATATATGTGTACACACACACACACACACACACACACATTATGGTTTTTAAAAAAAAACTATTTGTAAGGGAAAATCCTCCCCAAATCTTTCCAAAATTTCATGAGTTCGCATCCACTAGGATGACTAAAATCAAAAAGTCAGATCAACAAGGGTTGGTGAAGATGTGGAGAAATTGGAACTGTGACATACTGCTGGCAAGAACACAAAATGGTGCAGCCACTTTGGAAAACAGCTTGGCATTTCCTGGAATTATTAAAGTTATCATATGACCCAGCAATTCCACACTTTGGTACATACCCTAGAGAAATAAGAAGAGATGCCCACACAGAAACCTATACCCAAATGTTTGTAGTGGCATTATTCACAAAAGCCAAAAGATAAAAACAACCCAAATATGCATCAACAGAATAAACAAAATGTGGTAAATCCACACAATGGAACATTCTGTTGCCTTACAAAGGAATGAAATACTGATATATACTACAACATGAATGAATCCTGAAACACCATGCTAAATGAAATAAGCCAGTCATGAAAGGCCACATATTATATTCCATTCATAAGAAAGTTCAGAATAAGGTAACAGAAATAGAAAGTTGATTACTGGCCCCAGCACTGGAGAGGTAGGGGACAGGATTATGGGGGAGGCAGTGGCTAAAGGGTAGGGTTTCTTTTTTTTTTTTTTTTAATGTATATTATTTTTGAGAGAGAGACAGAGAGCAAGCAGAGAAGGACAGAGAGAGAGACAGACAGACAGACAGAATTGGAAGCAGGCTCCAGGCTCTTAACTGTCAGCACAGAGCCTGACACGGGCCTTGAACTCACAGACTGCATGCGAGATCATGACCTGAGCTGAAGTCAGATGCTTAACCGACTGAGCCACCCAGGCGCCCAGGGTAGGGTTTCTTTTTGAGGTGATGAAAATATTATAAAATTGCCAGTGATGATAGTTGCACATATCTGTGCATATACTAAAAGCCACTGAATTGTATACTTTAAGTGGGTGAACTGTATGATATATGAACTAGATCACAACAAGGCTATTAACAAAAAAGCAAAACAAAACAAAATAAACCCCAGGACAGCCCCAGGCTACAATGGTCTCTTGGCCTAAATTGCGCCTTTCCAGAATGAGAAGAACACAGGATGTGGACACTGGGCAAGATGTGAGGTCTGAGACACATGCTATGGCCCACACAGGCCTCTGCCTGTCCCCAGTGGGAATGACCTGCTTCTGCAGCTGGGGCTCGGGGTGCTCTACCAACCACCACCTCTCCTCTGGCTCCCTGTCTGGCCGCTTTGACCTCTGTGCCCTATGCCCGATGGGGTACCATGGATCTGGGCCAGATACTGGCCCCCATTCACACTGGCCTCAGCACGTAGGTGAGGAGATGCGGCGGGTTTGTCAGAGCGGTGCTCACAAGGAGAAGGTTGAGGGCAAAGTGTATGTGGAAGCTCTTGAGAAGATAACCAGCAGCCACGTGCTGTCCAACCTCAAGAGTGCCTTCTCCGGCGTGTGGGAAATACTGCAGGGCAGGTTGGTGCAGCTGAGCAGGATTATCTGTGGGATATTCAGAAGGAAATAGCTAAGCTTTAAAGAATACTAGCAGAAAATATTATTGTTTGGATCTTTCCATATTATACAAAGATCTTGGAAAGAATGTCACTACAATGCAGAGTGTGGCTGTAAATGGCAATTCTGTGCCAGAAGAAACACGTAAGTCTGAATATATAGTTTGGGCAAAGGCAAATGGTGTTTTAAATCTGAAAGCCACATGTCCTACAAGGAAAGAACCAAATAATCACTCTGTCTCCTTCCCAATCAGGAGTGGTCAAACAGGTTCTCAGACTCTGGAAACCAGACTACAAACATATGTGTTGAAAGAGCTGGGTATAAAATAGTAGCATTCTTGGATGTGTCTGATAGCAGTCAAGAAAGAAAAGCTGATGTGTGTGTGTATAATTATATGTCTTAAGTGTGTATATATACACAGTCATCAAGAAGCGGGACATATGTGCTAGCAATACCATCTAAAAAGGGGGAGCAGAAAACCACACTAAATGGGGAAGAAATCTATTCCACTGGCCAAGATGGCAATGAAGGGGACTCTAAAATACTCTAAAATGAACCACCAGATTCTAGTCAGAAAATTCCCAGAGCTAAAAGAGGCAGGGCACAAATTAAAGGGCACAAAGCCTCCAAAACTGAAAATGATCAGCTTGAAGAAGTGAAGGCATTTGAAGACCCAGGGAAGACTGTGCAAGGTTACAGCCACTGGGAGCTCTTTTACATATGAAACATCAGAAACTTCTTTTCCCCATTAACAGGCTGCAAGATCAGGGAGAACAAGCTACTTCCTTCCCAAATACTGCCTTCAATGTGATGCGGGTTTTGTACACTTATCACATATGAGGCACAGGAATTAAAATCTGTCAGGTTCTCGGGGCACCTGGGTGGCTTAGCCGGTTAAGTGTCCAACTTTGGCTCAGGTCATGATCTCATGGTTCGTGGGTTCAAGCCCTGTGTCAGGCTCTGCGTGGACAGCTCAGAGGCTGGAGCCTTTTATGGATTCTGTGTCTCCCTCTTTCTGCCCCTCCCCTGCTCATGCTCTGTCTGTCTCTTTCTCTCTCTCAAAAATAAACAAATTAAAAAAAAGCCCTTAGGATTTTTTAAATGGTCTATTCCATTTAAATACTCTATAATTTCAATTCTAGCATCCTTTCATCTATATCATGCATGAGGAAGTATCATTAACACTGCTATTACACATTACCTTACAGGTGTTTTTGTACTTACCTGTATTTTCTACCACACTGCAGACTGCTCAAAGCCCATGACCACATGATTGAACATCAGGAGTTTTAATAGCACATGCCCAATAAAGAAGAGCTTGTCCAGTGAGAAGTTCTTCCCATGGATAAAGGTAAGGGTCCAAACTGTACTGGATCCTCTTAAACTGTTAGATTCCCCTATAGACTCAAACAACTTAGCATCTGCCTAATGAAAAGTCTTCATGAACCCAGAATGGGTCAAGCTGTGTCTTATGCCAAAGTCTGCCAAGGACTGGGGAGAATTTGCCACAGACTGGAAAAGAGGCCCCTGGACTCTGTTGACTGGCCAGCTGCACAGCTACCATCTTTGTACAGTCAAGCCCTGCCCTCAAGACTCTCAGAGTCAGTTTAAGACACTGATTCTAGATTCACTCTGTTTCAAGAAGCATGCTGTCTCTGCATTGTTTTCTGTGCCCACCAGCTTCTGTGCCCTGACTCACTGCTGCACTGCAACCTCCAGCCTATGCTGGGCTCTCACCTCCATCCATGGCCTGACTTTATCCCTGAACCTTTTCTGCTCCAAGGAAAAAAACCCCAGCCACTTTTAACTTGTCTATATTTAATCTACTCTAGATTTTGCTTAAATGCTCCATGACTAAGTCAGTGCAGATTCAGGCAAACTAGACATTTTGTAAGTTTCTTCTTATATTAAGTTCTTTATAACAATGTCTCATGCCTACAGTTAACAATACTGTATTCTACATTTTTTAAACAGATCTCAAAGTAAGTGTTCTAGCACAGTTTTTTAAGAACCTTTTATTATATAAGACCTAGGATAAGAATCAGATGTATAAAGATTAATCAAGAAGATCTGAACAAACCAATTACTAGCAAAGACATTAAATCAATAATTTAAAAACTCCCAACAAACAAAAGTCCAGGACCAGATAGCTTCAGAGGCAAATTCTACCAAACGTTTAAAGAATTAATACCCATTCTTCTCAAATTATTCCAAAAAATAGAAAAGGAAGGAAAACTTCCAAATTCATTCATTAACCTGATACCAAAACCTCACAAAGACACCACACAAAAAAAAAGAGAACTAAAGGCCAAAATCTCCAATGAACACAGATGCAAAAATCCTTCACAAAAATACTACCAACCAAATCCAACAATACTTTAAAAAAATCATTCACCATGATCGAGTGGGATTTATTCGTAGGTTGCAAGAGTGGTTCAATATTCACAAACCAATGTGATACATCACATCAATATGAGAAAGGGTAAGAACCATATGATGATTTCAGTAGACAAAGAAAAAGCATTTGACAAAGTACAACATCCATTCCTGATAAAAACCCTCAACAAAGTAGGTTTAGAAGGAACATACTTCAACATAATAAAGGCCAGTTATGAAAAACCCACAACATCATCCTTAATGGGAAACAACTGAGAGTTTTTCCCTTAAGGTCAAGAACAAGACAAGGATGTCTGCTGTTACTGCTTCTATTCAACATGGCACTGGAAGTCCTAGCTTCAGCAATCAGATAACAAAAAGAAAGAAAAGGCATCCAAATCGGCAAAGAAGAAACAAAACTTTCACCATTTGCAGATGACATAATGCTCCACACAAAAACCCTGAAAGACTCCATCAAAAAAATGGCTAGAACTGATAAACAAATTCAGTGAAGTCCCAGGATACAAAATCAATGTACAGAAAGCTGTTGCATTTCTATACACCAATAATGAAGCAGAAGAGAAATTAAGAAAATGATCCCATTTATAATTGCACCAAAAACAATAAGATACCTAGGAACAAAACTAACCAAAGAAGTGAAAGATCTGTACTCTGAAAACTATAAAACACTGATAAAAGAATCTGAAGATGATCAAAAATGGAAAGACATTCTAGGCTCACGGATTCAAAGAACAAATATCGTTAAAATGTCTATACTACCCAAAGCAATCTACACATTTAATGCAATCCCTAACCAAATACCACCAGCATTTTTCACAGAGCTAGAATCAACAATCCTAAAACTTGTGTGGAACCACAAAAGACTCTGAAAGCAATCTTGAAAAATAAAAGCAAAGCTGGAGGCATCAAAATTCTGGACTTCAAGTTATAAAGCTGTAGTAATCAAAACAGTATGGTACTGGCACGAAAATAGACACACACATCAATGGGACAGAATAGAACACCCAGAAATCAACCCACAATTATATGGTTAATTAGTCTTCAACAAAGAAGGAAAGGATGTCCAATGTAAAAAAGAATGTCCCTTCAATAAATGGTGTTGGGAAAACTGAACTACTTTCTTACACCATACACAAAAATAAATTCAAAATGGATGAAAACCTAAACGTGAGACATGAAACCATAAAAATCCTAGAAGAGAACCCAATAACTTCATTGACATCAGCCACAGCAACTTTTTTCTAGATAGGTCCCCTGAGACAAGAGAATCAAAAGCAAAAATAAACTACTGGGACTACCTCAAAATAAAAAGCTCCAGCACAGCAAAGGAAACAATCAACAAAACTAAAGCGCAGCCTATAGAATGGGAGAAGATATTTGCAAATAACATATCCAATAAAGGGTCAGTATCCAAAATACACAAAGAGCTTATAAAACTCAACACCCAAAAAACAAATAATCCATTAAAACATAGGCAGAAAACATGAACAGACATTTCCCCAAAGAAGATATCCAGATGGCCAACAGACACATGAAAAGATGCTCATCATCACTTACCATCAGAGAAATGCAAATTACAACCAAAATGATCTATCACCTTACACCTGTCAGGATGGTTAAAATCAACAACATAAGAAACAGCAGGTATTGGAGAAGATGTGGAAAGAGGGGAATCCTCTTACACAGTTGGTAGAATGCTAACTGGTGCAGTCACTCTGGAAAATAATATGAAGGTTCCTCAAAAAATTAAAAATAGAACTACCCTACGATCCATCAACTGCACTACTGGGTATTTACCTAGAAAATACAAAAATACTCATTCAAAGGGATACATGCACATTTTTTCTACAATATATTTAAGCACTAATATTTACAATAGTCAAGATATGGAAGCAGCCCACGTGTCCGATTGATGAATGGATAAAGAAGATGTGGTATAAGACGTAAAGGATCTGTATGCTGAAAACCATAGAAAGCTTATGAAGGAAACTGAAGAAGATACAAAGAAATGGAAAAACATTCCATGCCCATGGATTGGAAGAATAAATATTGTTAAAATGTCAATACTACCCAAAGCAATCTACACAGTCAATGCAATCCCAATCAAAATTGCACCACCATTCTTCTCGAAGCTAGAACTAGCAATCCTAAAATTTGTATGGAACCACAAAAGACCCCGAATAGCCAAAGTAATATTGAAGAAGACGACCAAAGTGGGAGGCATCACAATCCCAGACGTTAGCCTCTACTACAAAGCTGTAATCATCAAGACAGTATGGTACTGGAACAAAAACAGACACATAGACCAATGGAATAGAATAGAGACTCCAGAATTGGACCCACAAATGTATGGCCAACAAATCTTTGACAAAGCAGGAAAGAATATCCAATGGAAAAAAGACAGTCTCTTTAACAAATGGTGCTGGGAGAACTGGACCGCAACATGGAGAAGAATGAAACTAGACCACTTTCTTACACCATTCACAAAAATAAACTCAAAATGGATGAAGGACCTGAATATAAGACAGGAAACCATCAAAACCCAAGAGGAGAAAGCAAGAAAAAACCTCTCTGACCTCAGCCGCAGCACTTTCTTACTTGACACATCTCCAAAGGCAAGGGAATTAAAAGCAAAAGTGAACTATGGGGACCTCATCAAGATAAAAAGCTTCTGCACTGCAAAGGAAACAATCAACAAAACTAAAAGGCAACCGACAGAATGGGAAAAGATATTTGCAAATGACATATAGGATAAGGGGCTAGTATCCAAAATCTAGAAAGAACTCACCAAACTCCACACCTGAAAAACAAATAATCCAGTGAAGAAATGGGCAGAAGACATGAATAGACGCTTCTCTAAAGAAGACATCCAGATGGCCAGCAGGCACATGAAAAGATGCTCAACGTCACTCCTCATCAGGGAAATACAAATCAAAACCACACTGAGATACCACCTCACGCCAGTCAGAGTGGCTAAAATGAACAAATCGGGAGACTATAGATGCTGGCAAGGATGTGGAGAAACGGGAACCCTCTTGCACTGTTGGTGGGAATGCAAACTGGTGCAGCCGCTCTGGAAAACGGTGTGGAGGTTCCTCAAAAAATTAAAAATACATCTACCCTATGACCCAGCAATAGCACTGCTAGGAATTTACCCAAGGGATACAGGAGTAGTGATGCATAGGGGCACTTGTACCCCAATGTTTATAGCAGCACTTTCAACAATAGCCAAATTATGGAAAGAGCCTAAATGTCCATCAACTGAGGAATGGATAAAGAAGATGTGGTTTATATATACAATGGAATACTACTTGGCAATGAGAAAGAATGAAATCTGGCCATTTGTAGCAACGTGAATGGAACTGGAGAGTGTTATGCTAAGTGAAATAAGTCAGGCAGAGAAAGACAGATACCATATGTTTTCACTCTTACGTCGATCCTGAGAAACTTAACAGAAGACCAGGGGGAGGGGAAGGGGGAAAAAAAGTTACAGAGAGAGAAGGAGGCAAACCATAAGAGACTATTAAATACTGAAAACAAACTGAGGGTTGATGGAGGGTGGAGGAGAGGGGAAAGTGGGTGATGGGCATTGAGGAGGGCCCCTGTTGGGATGAGCACTGGGTGTTGTATGGAAACCAGTTTGACAATAAATTATTTAAAAAAAAAAACTGCCAGAGAAAGTTCACCAACAAACTAGTTTCTGAGAGTGCACTATGGCATAATAATAACAGCTACTGATGATTAAGCACTTACCATGTCTATATGCCAAGCAGTTTGCCATCATCAGATTTCATTTTCAGAACATACCTCTCTGTGGATATTATTACCACCCACATTTCGCAGACAGGGACTTGGACGTAGAAAGTTTACAAAACTTGCGTAAGAGCACTCACCACTAATAAGTAGTAGAGTCATGACTTGAATTTGGGTCTGCTGCCTCAGCGCACCATATTTACTAGACTCACATACAAATCTGAGAGCAGACTTGACGGAAGAGAGTTCGTGAGAGGCAGACCAGATGGGCAGGATAATGACGGGGCTGTTACAGGCAGCCAAAGAAGATATTCCAAGCAGGAAAAAAATGCAGAGACAGAGCTCTATAGACCCTTAGGAAAGCCAGCTTCAAGGAGCACACTGTAAGCAAAGATGCCCAAGAAACAAACACACAAGGTAGTATGCTGTGGTAAGCAACTCCAGATTCATAGGTCTTGAAATTCTGATCCTCTTAGCATCAGAATGAGTGTGTTATTAATTCAGAGAGTTTACCTTCCAAAATGCTTAATCTTTGGACATATCGAAAAGTCTAATTTTGAAGGCTTTCTTCTTACTAGGTTTAAATCTAGGTTAAGTCTTAACCTGTTTCTGGGGAGGAGGGTAGAATATTAATTCCTATTTGCCCAATCTCTTTAACTATAAACTGTTAACATCACAGGGGGGAAGGCTATAGTCACAATAAATCACACTTAAGGTCAAAATAATTGTTTAGCAAAAATATTGAATACTTCACAAAACATATCTTAAAGTAAACTCAAGGTGTTCCGGAAGCATTTTTATATGGCAAAATAAATTTTGAATCTTTTTTTCAAAACTGACTATAGTAGCCTAACAGAACAGGTCCTTCCCTATCCCAAACTGTGTGGGGAAAAAAAAACCCACGCAGAAGCAAAGCACGGGTGCCCACGTGTACACACACACACACACCGCCACATAAGACTTAATGAAGTAAGGTAGGAACAGGAGGAGATTTATAAAGAGCCAAATGACCTGAAAATTCTAAAGAGCAAATTTTCAGGTGAAGACCAGGTATAGATTACAGTTTGAATTTTGATGCTTCCCTATGAAGCATCTACTGGGCAAAGTTGCCCAGTAGAAGCACTCTGTAAAATCTATGTGCAAAAAGAACTAGAAATCAACTACTAATTATTCTCCTGCAAATCCTTCAAGGAACAAAGAATCCCTCTAGAAAGCAGATAACAGCCTCCTGAAAGTATTCAACAAATTCATATTTCCACACATCAACTTTGTAGAAAGACCCACCTATTGTAGGTCATCTGAGAAGGCACCTGTACACTAAATAACCTGGGCATAAAAACGGGTTAAGTAGGGTCAGCAGAGATTACAGCATTCTCAGGGATGTTGGGGATGGGAGGAAAGGGAATAGTTGGGCATTCCAATAACAACCATAGTGCCACTTGCTGCTTCTTATAAAGCTCCATCAAGCGGGCATCTCTTCCATTCTTCAAGCAGGCACCATGAAATTACCCTCACACCACATGGAGTATCTGTAATTGAACAGTCAAGTTCCACAGTAGTAAATCCCAGAGAAGTGCTGGGTTCACACTGCATTAAACTCCAATCACCTCGGGGTTCTAATCCAAGGAGAGAATTTATAAAAATTAATTTTTTCTACTGCATCTTAACAAACCTTAGAGTTTGTTAATGCCTCCAAAGGAAGAGAAGAGAATCTCACGCTATCTGACATGTGTCTGTGTCCCCACTTTTCAAAACAGACATCAGATGTCAAATGCCTTATCCCTCTCCCCTTGTTGTGATATTGCAGAAGGAGAAAAAGAAAATAAATGACTCGGTTAGCATTTCATTACCATTTAGATAGGTGCACAGACGTTATTTCAACAACAGCTGGCACTTAAACAATGAGCTAAAACCCTCTGACTGCATGCACTCAGGAGATGGGTCCCTAAACTCCCAACCACTGAGCAGTTGACATTTCAAACAGGACTCTAACGTACACTCCCCAGAGCTTTATTCTATCTTTACCATGGAAAACCAACTACCTTTCAACCATTTTCACTTTCTCACTTCTTCACTCACTCTCAAATCCCTTAGAAAGCTCTTTTTTATCCCCATCATCTCCTATACCTCAATCTACCATGGTGAGACACCATTCTATAAAGAACTCAAAAAATGTGACCTTTTTGATCTCTTTTAAAGAAAAACTGTAAGTTACCACCATATAGTTACAGTCTGTCATATTTTGTCTTCATACAAGATTCTGATGTTCAAAAGAAAACGGCCCAATATTTGGCTAAACCATGGAATGCACAGCACCAAGAGAGAAGCTATTGTGAACTACAGACTTTGTGTGATAATGGGGTGTCAAAGTGGGCTCATCAGTTTTAATTAATGTACCCTCTCTGATGGCAAGTGCTGACAGTGAGGGAGGCTGTGCATGTGGGGGGTTGGTGGGGTATTAAGAAATCTCTGTACCTTCCATTTCACTGTACTTCCATTTCAATTACCTCAATTTCACTATAAACCTTAAACTGACACAAAAAAATAAAGTCTTTTTTAAAAAGAAAGAAAACAGTAGTTACTACCTTTTAGAGATACTACTGAAATATTTATGGATAACCATAAGTGTCTGGGATTTGCTTCACAATGATGTGGGAGAGCTTACAGATTAATGAAAATTGGCCCTGAGTTGATAATTGTTGAACGTGAGTGATGAATACATGGAGGGGTTAATTATGTTAAGGCCTTTAATCTTCTAAAATACAAAGTTTTAAAAGGGGTGGTATTAAGAGTCCCCACCTGAACCCTGAATTTTAGCCAGGAATATTCAACTTCCTCCTCACACACCAACCAAATGCATCTGCAAGGACAGTGAGCAAAATGGACTCATGTCAGCATAATCCCACCTCCTTGCTCACTCTATAAGCACAGAAAAAAAGGAAAGTGTAAAGGAGAGGCAAATTAGAGGAAGGAGAAGGGGGAGAATGCCATGAAGTAGAATAACGAACTTGCTTATTATCAGACCTTGTATCACTGGGAATTGGCGGCCTGTGAAGTGGGTCTCTGATAGCAAGATGCCCCGCCATGATCTTCATCAATTACAACAGTGTTTCCCAAGTTTATCTGCTCTTAAGAATCAACTGGGATAATTCATCACAGAAATTCCCAGGCTTCTCCTGGACAGATTCTGATTTAATAGGTTGGGTCAGAGTTCTGAAATCTGAATGCAAAACAAGTACAATGGGATTACATACTGATAAGCCCATCATAAATATCGTATGGCCAAAATGCATTTATTACACCTCATCTAGCAAACACCATAGCTTAGCCTAGCCTGCCTTAAATGTGCTCAGAACACTTACACTAGCCTACAGTTGAGCCAAATCATCTAGCACAAAGCTTATATAAAGTGTTGGCTATTTCACGCAATTGAATGCGTGCTCTACTCAAAGCAAAGAACAGCACGGCTCTAAATGTGTCGGTTGTTTACCCTCGTAATCGCGTGGCTGGCTCAGAACCGCGTCTCGCTGCTGATGCCCAGCGTCACTAGAGCACACCGCACAGGATATTGCCAGCTCGGGAAAAAGATCAAAATTCACAACTCAAAGCATGGTTTCTACTGAATGTTGTCCATTGCTTTTGCACCATCCTAAAGTCAGAAAGTGTTAAGTCAACCCGTTGTAACTCAGGAGCCATCTGTACTAGGAAGTTATGTTCAGTCAAGTCTGAGAAATTCCAAGTTCAAAGATCCACACCCTACTTCCCTTTCCCCCACTTGTGAAAATATACATCAAAGTATAGCGATTTTGGGGGGGGAAGGGTAAGGTTACCTTTCTGTTGTGGTTCATTTATATTTTCTGACTTTCGTGTAGAGAAAGGAAAAGGACATCTCTCCTGCCCAATCTGTTTGCTGAATGCCAGAACTTCAAAGGCAATGTTCCAAACTCACTCTGACATTCATCACTTAGTTATCCAAAAAGAGAACACGCAGAGAATTTTAAAGGAAAATCTTGTGCCATGGGATTGACCTTTAATTTGATTAGCTAAAGGCTGCTATAATTTTGACAACCACAACTTAACTGGGAAGAAACAACGTTCTGCTAGCCTGAGGGGAGATCAGCAGTCACTCAGGCATGATCTAATGCTCTCGTTAGAGGAACAAAGACCCAAGCCCCCCTGTAGAGTTTTTGCTAAAATAAATACCTCCACAAAAAGTTGTGCTACAGACAACTCTTTGCAAAGCTGAATTCCATAATGTAATGAGTAGCGTAAGAGAAAAAAGCCAAAATCACCGCCAGTTATCAAAGCTTCCTCAAAGGATAAATCCTCAGGTAATTCTCAAATCTGCTAGCACTTCAGGGGGAAAAAAACTGTCAAAAGTAAACTAGGGTATGTTTATATATGTTATCTATATATTTATTTAATCTGTAGATTCAGGATAACATTTTCCCTCTGTGACAGTTGAGCTGTGATAGTCCTTGAGGGATGTGAAAATGATTTAAAATGTACCAATTATAAAAGGTGTTAAATGATTCTTTTTAACCCTTCAGAACAGGAAGGTTGCACTCCAAGCACCTTCCCTTTCACAGGAAAACAAATGTTTGAAAAGCAGGACATGTCCAAGTCACCAGCAGTCTGTGGATCTTCTACACATCATCTGCTCCAATAGCTTTAATAGCCACCCATTCGCTACCGAATCCCAAATACATATTGTTAACACTGATTTGTCTCCTAAATTCCAAAACTGTAGGTGCGATCACCCCTGAACATCTCCACTTCCACACCCCTGGCCCCACATGGTATCTGGCACCCAACATGTGCCTAGTGAAGGTTCGGAGAATGAATGAGAGGGTAATGATTCCTTCTGGAGGCTTCCTGAAACTTGTTGAATTGATTTGCATTAAATGGCCATCGTTTTTTCAATGATCACAATTCGATTTGAGGAAGGCTCATACTTAAATAATACTTCACAATCATCAAGCCCATCTAAACTTCCTTAATATGCTTGGTGATACAAAATTAGTGACAGTTCAGGACAAGAACACTCAATTTCACTCTCCTAATCAAAAGCAATTCATTATACTAGTGGGGGGTGGAGGAAGGCATCAAAATCTGAGGGAGCAGGGAAAGTAGCCCAGAAGTGAGCTGTTTTGGAGGAAGAGTCCGCTGGATGGAGGAAGCCTCAAGCAATAATGTGTGCCCAGCATGAAGATATGAAATGGCCCCGTATGCTGGGGAGGGGGCCCAGAGCATGTGCAGTAATGGTGACGTGGCTTCAGCAGTAAGAAAGGCATGGTCGGAAAGGGTCATGCTGGTCGGCTGAAAAGCACAACCTGATAGTAAAAGACCTGAGAAAGCAAGCAAGGATGTGAGATGGATGTGTTTTTGTGTCGGAGAAAGATTGATCTGTAAGAGAACAGGGGATGGTTTTTGTTTATGGCAGAAAAAGGACAGGGGAGCAGATGGAGCAGCATGGCAGGAGAACAGTCGGAGTTTCAGGCAGAGGAACCAGGGAGCTCCAGTTGTCAACTGTAAGTTGCCTGTGTGGCTTTCCTCCAAACATTTATTAAAGTGCTCTCATGTACACAAATGCTTTGTGTGAACAGACCTGTGTGTGTGCGCACGCATGCACAAATCAAGAAAAAGAACCAAGTACCACGCGACAGGGCAATGCACAGCAGGGACAGTCCTTAAACAGAACTGATTCCACAAGGGAGGAGAGGCAGAGGAGGCCATGAGCTGGCAGCACTGGGCTCTGCTCAGTTCAGGGAACAAGGAGTCATGTCCACCTGATCTAGAAATTAAGGAGCTGGGAGACTCTCACTGCTGAAACCCAGTGACAATCTGATCTACGGCCTGTATATAAAAATGTGTTCTACATAAAATCTGGAAACTAGAATATATTAAAAATTTTTAATTTTGCAGAGGAGTCTCACAAGAACTTAAAAGCACGAAGACTCAGGGATGTCACGACAACTGGGATGACAATGGCTACTTGGGCAGACCTCCTCTTTCTGGGCCAGAAGCACCACTACCACCTCACATTATAAATTGCCCGGGAAGCTGAGTATTAGACAGACAAGATTTTGTCTAATTTGCACTGCTCAGACTACCTAGCTTTTACTGCCACCTCCTGGTCCTCTCCAGTACGACTACTCTGAACTAGGGACACTGATAGCCACACATACACACACACACACACACACACACACACACACACACACACACACACACACACAATCAACTGCTGCGTTCAAGAATCTTCAGACAGAGCATCAAATTAAACCATGACCACATTGCAAATGGAAAGCTGTGAAACCTGGTGGGAGCCCCTGGACAAGGCATTGTGCAATGATAAAGTCACCCCAGCCAGGCTGATCTCCCCCAGGGCCATCAGCACCCTGAGAACTGATCAGAGTCAGGAGGTATTTGCATAATAAACCAAGCTCATGGAGACAAATCTATAATACCAGAAAAATGCCAATCTGCCAATTAAGAGTGATAAATATCACCTCCAAGGTAACAGGGGCCTCACAGTTTTATCCTATGCCTCTTTTCTCTCTGGGCCAACCACACAGGAAATCAAATTACGCACTCAAGGAGTTGCCTGGTGAGGAAGAAATCAGGGCCAGGGCATTAGCCAGAGAAAATGAACACTTAAAGGCATGCGGCTCTGAGAGAGGAAGGCATCTGCCCCACCACAGGGATATTCTGTCAGCAGACATGACAAAGCAAACTGTCAGGACAGGGTATCCCTCCCAGTCAGTGCCTGAACAGGAATTGTCAGGACTTGCCTTTTGGATGCTTCTCTGTCTAGTCCTGCCCAAACTGACAACATTTCTGGTTGGCAGAATCCTTGCATGGATATGCTAAAGCTTCCAACGAGGCTGTCATCAGTGATGGGCTGCCCAAGACCCAGATCTCTGATCCACTGTGCACTGACACAATAATCTGCTCTTTGTAATGGGCTGTACTTTCCCTATTCCTGAGCTTCTGGAGACACCCCACGGCAGTACCGTGTACTTGCAATAAACAGGTAATGACAATTTCCATTCCCTGAGTAATTACAAGTTTACAGGGATTTGTCCATCGATCACCACAGCTATTCCTCCCAAGCTCCCTTTGGGGTTCTTTGGGGAAGTGCTAAGATCCTTACTTTAAAGATGAAGATGGTGAGATTCAGAGATGGTAAGTGGTTTTTCCAAGGTCACAAAATTAGTGAATATAGAGTCGAAACTAAAAGATCTTCAAACCCCAAGTGAGTCTACGGAGGACACCTGCTTTGAACGGTCAAGGGTGCCTGACCCACAGCACCATATGGAATAAATAGTGTCAATTATGAGCTACCTACTATTCTAGGCACTGGGAACACCATGGTGACCAATTTAAATAAGGCTCCTACCTTCATCTGTCATACATGTATTCAGTGGTGAGGAGCCCAGCACAGAGAATAGGGTGATACAAAATGCTGGCGGGCCATTTCTTTTTGGGAAATTGCTTCTCGTAGGAGGGGAAAGATTCTCTTATTTTTTAATGTTTTATTTATTTTTGAGACAGGGAGAGACAGAGTGTGAATAGGGGAGGGACAGAGAGAGAGGAAGACACAGAATCTGAAACAGGCTCCAGGCTCCGAGCCATCAGCCCAGAGCCCGACGCGGGGCTCGAACTCACGGACCGCGAGATCGTGACCTGGCTGAAGTCGGACGCTTTAACTGACTGCGCCACCCAGGCGCCCCACGTTTTATTTATTTTTGAGACAGGGAGAGACAGAGCATGAATAGGGGAGGGAAGATTCTCTCAGAAAATGACATTTCAGCTGAGACAAGAATGCTGAGAAGTCACGTGATGATCAAGGGCAAGAGCATTCCAACCTGAAAGGACAGTTAATAAAAATGCTCTGTATGGGGCGCCTGGGTGGCGCAGTCGGTTAAGCATCCGACTTCAGCCAGGTCACGATCTCGCGGTCCGTGAGTTCGAGCCCCGCGTCGGGCTCTGGGCTGATGGCTCAGAGCCTGGAGCCTGTTTCCGATTTGTGTCTCCCTCTCTCTCTGCCCCTCCCCCATTCATGCTCTGTCTCTCTCTGTCCCCCAAAAAATAAATAAACGTTGAAAAAAAAAATTTAAAAAAAAAATGCTCTGTAGTGAGACCGTGCTCATCTAGAGAGAAGCCTGTGTGGTGCAGTGCAAAAGGCAAACAGAAAGTGATAGGAGACCAGTGAGAGATGTGGCTAGGAGCCAAACCACACAGCGTTTTGTTAAGAAGAACTAGTCTGGTTTTAGTCAATGCACAATGGGAAGCTGTCACACTATGACAGAAAGGTGTCGCTTTTCAATGGAGTCACAGCATTCTAGAACCGGTTTACACCCCAGAATCCCAGAGCTCATAACCTTGCTGTTCCTGGTGCACAATGGATTCAGATCTTCTATTAATACAGAATGTTTTCCATAAACAGGTAGGAGGTATTTGAAAGACTCCAAAAACAACTTATCTTGCAGGAAGGAAAAAGGGTTGTCCCATCAGAGGGCCCATATTTATAAGTGGTGGGTTCACAACCTCAACGTTCAGGCAAATCGAGCTCCGTGAAGCCCAGCAAGGCTCCCTTGGGGGCACTGGCTGTCTTTTAGCAGAGCTCAGTTCAGAAATGCTGGGAGACACAGCCAGGCCCCACGCCGCCCTCCCCCCCCCCCAACCCCCCACAGCGGCATCTCCCTCAGGCTCAAGCCCATCCTGCTCTCCTACAGTTCACTGCTCAGATGGCAGCCTGACAGCTGCTTGCTTTCTCTGGAACTCAAAGATAAAACCTGTAACTGTCCTATAGCAACGGGATGCTCAAAACACCCCACAAGGGGGAGCAGGGAAAGAGAATCGGGAAGGGAGGGACTGGAGTGGGAGGAAGACCTATGCCTTCTGAATAGAAACTCACTGCATAAAAGAGCCACAGTCATCCACACTCGCAGTTAAAACACTGCCGAAACAGGGAGGGAAAAATAGCCCCATCTAAAGACCCGTTTGGCAAGGAGTAGCCAAGTCTTTGACCTAGGAAATCACCCTCAGGAAATCATCAGGGATGACCAAAATGGCTTATGCAATTATGTCCACTGAAGGATTATTTATAACAGGGCAAAATTCAAACCATTGATCAACAACAGAGAATTGGTTAGTGATATTACAGCCAACCCCTGGAAAGGAATACCATAAAACTGGTAAAAATCATACTCTCAAAGAACAGAATCTGTAAGAGTATTTCATCACATAAGGACAATTTCAGAATATATCAAGCTGAAAAAAAATCAGTTGTAAGGGAAACAGGGCAATGAGCAAATCCTTGTAAATAATCTAGACAAGAAAAACAAGGTAAATGGGAAAAGTAGATGGCATCTGGAAATCACTTTGATTTCCCACTCTGTGCACACAGCCTTATATGCGCTGGTGAGCGAGCCACTTATTAAAAACTCATCTGGGTTACAGTCTGGCATCAGGGAGTGCTAAGAAAGATCCATTAGGAAAGTGAGCAGGTACCTTTTGGCAAAGACACTGGACCTGCACCTCTGTAAAAATAATGACTTGTGCTTTCTGTCTGCAGTAGGCCAAGCAGGCTGCAGATTTCCTATCCCCCATCCCTACCCACCCCCAGGAGGCCTCCTCTGCAGCTCTTAAATTTTCAGGCCACTCAACAACAAGGGGCTGTGGTCTAAAATCAACACTGCATTTGTAAGACTCACTACAGCCTTCCTCTTGTTTCTCATTCCTTACCCTCCACCCCTCACTCCCAGCTCCCTACTGCAGTCGCTGTGACTGCCAAGCATTGGCTGATGCACCAGAGCCAAGTGAGAGCAGTGAAGGGAGCAAAAAGGACAAGGGCTTGATGGGCACTGAGGAGGGTGCTTGTTGGGATGAGCACTGGGTGTTATATGTAAGTGATGCGAATCTATCCCCAAAACCAAGAGCACACTGTATACACTGTATGTTGGCCAACTTGACAATAAATTACATTAAAAAAAAAAAAGAAGAAAATCATAATGAACAGACAATAAAAAAATAAAGTTTACAAAATAAAAAAAATAGAAAAGAAAAAGGACAAGGGCCTGAACAGCGACACACTCGGCTCCCACCTAGGCTTGGCCACCAACCAGCTGTGATGCTGGAAAAGCTACTGGGTCTCTATGAGCATCCATTTTCTAATCTGTAAAATGAGAGTGTTTTACATGTTTTCTCTGTGAGATCTAATTTGGCTCTAAGATTCCCAAGTTCAAATTCTCTCGAATGTCTCATCTCCAAAGAAATACCTGGACCATGGATAGGAGATGACTGAATGTATCTGGAGCCCAGGGGATCTTCCCAAACTATCTGCATGTTACAATGACTTTCATTGTACAAGTCTGGACTCTGAAGAAACAATTTAGGTTGCCTCTTCTTTGGGCCTTTAGGGGAAGCCATTCCTTCTAACACCTCTCTTAGGTATTACTTGATCATGCAAAAGCACCATTTCCATTCACTCTACACTCAATTCTGAGTTCTCCTATAGGGGGACCAATCATCCCATCTTGTTGAGGACTGGGGGTTTCCCAGGATGAGACTTGCAATACCAAGCCCAGACAGTCCCTGGCAAACCAGGACAGCTGGTCACTCTATCTCTCATTACACTCACTGTTTGGTTTGCTTCTCCCAAAACACCCTGACACTACACAACAAAAGAAAACAAAACTCAACACCTGTTGATTTGTACATACATTGCTGCTCAAATAAACACCATCCACAGATCAGCAACAATGGAGTCCTTGGGTTGCCTCAAGGACACTTCTGTCAAGGGTGCCTTCATTTGTCTCATCCCATTAGGTGCTCTTAAATTGGCAGGGTTATTTGTAATCAATTTTTTAAAAAATGAGAATTTTTATCAGTATTCAACAAAAAGCATATGAATAAGAGAAATCACTTATTTTAGCATTGAACCAGACATTATTTCACTGCATCGTTAATGCCCTTAAAGAAGATGGCAACTAAAAAACAAAAACAAAAAAACATATGGCTCACAGTAGAAGACTCAACAAAAGAATCCATTTGTTCCTGCTTTGATTCTTTGGACAAATACATGCAGAGCACCTATTCTGTTCCAGGCAAACAATAATGAAAGAGAAACACATTCACATGGAGTTTACAATCCATATGTCTGATCGTTAATGAATGTTAAAGCACTTAACACATTTCCCAAACTGGCTCCAATCTGGTTACCCATAATACAAGTTAAAACATTACATGTTGCACCCTTAAGATCACAGAAAAACAGAGTATGGACAGAATATCCACCTGTTGGTCTCTTCCAAAACATTTCATATTCCTAGAAGACAGACACTGTGTCTTCTTTTTGTAACTCTTCAGAGAACCTAACACCATTTATGAAATGGACCTGAGAATTCTAAAAAGAAGAAGCAAAGAGCAAAGGAGGAGAATGTTCCAAGCAAGAAGTTAGGAAGGAGGCTGTTCTACTACCTGTGATAAGTCAACTGTACTCAGCACTCCTTACAATCAGCATGCTGGAACCCAGGAGCACTGGAGCAGCAGAGAGATCACACCCAATCCCAACAGAAATCTTGGAACAGGGAGCAAAGTGTACTGTACTCCACTTAAAGAGGTTCTCTGCATACTCCGGAGAGGGGAGGACACAAGCTAGTTTAACCCCTAGGCCTAAGTCTTTAGAAACCAGCACATATATTCATGTAGTGCAGCAGCTCAAGAAAAGTTGTCAGCGTTCGCTTTCAATCATCACTGGTCACAGGAGAGTAGGGATGACATCTAGACTTGCAAGAATGCCTGGGTAGAGAGCCCCAGTAAGGGTGGACCCAAAGGCTGTGGTATCTCACCCACCAGGTGCCCGAGGTGGAATCCCAGCCTCCATCCCTGGCTCCTCCCTCAGTCCCTCACCCCCCACAGCCAACTGTTTAGTAGTGCCAATCAGTTCTACTCCACAAATGTTCCAAATTTGCTTTTCTGTCCCTTACCGTAGATCTTGAAACGCTAATTACCCTGGTTCAGACCTCCAACACCTCTTTTTAATTTTTGGTGGGGGGGTGTTTTTTGTTTTGGGAGTCTGTTTGTTTTGCCTAAACAACTTTTTAAACTATGCATTCTGCAAGGACAGAGGCTGGACTTTACATCCGTGTCACCTGAACCAAAGAAAGGTATGAATCCATCAGTTCATTCATGAATGTGTAGGGCACAATTCTTTCACTGTCCCCGTCTGCCTGGACTTCCCACTTTGCCACAAGGCTCCACCTCCTAGCCAGACTTTCTGACCCATCGTAGCTGTGACCTGCTTTCTGTGTGTCTCCTAAGCTATATCTAGCCAGACGACCAATACACGAATAGGCTCCATGCCTTGAGAGGAGGCAGTGTTATATACATGAGCCAGAGACGGCCTCCACACATTGGCTCCTAGGTTATTTCTGCACACCAGGCTGACACCCAGTGAGTTCAAAATCTCACTGGTGCCAAACTCAAATTTTTATACATACAATTGTTTTAAACATAGCCCAAATCAACAGACTTTTTGCCATCTAGAGCCCACCTGCTGTAGCATACCCCATGAAACTGCCCTAAACCTGCTAGCCATAGAGAAGACCAACCCCAAGCCACTGGTGCCCCTTCAGAGCCCTCTGACTCAGAGACTTCCCACCAAGCTCCCCATCACATCACCTAGACACTACCCCTGTGATTCCACCCTCTCCAGGGAGTCCCCTTGCCCTGATCCTCTTCCGAGTGCCCCTCCCCATGACGTAGCCTTGGAGGACTTCATTGTGAAGGACTTCTTTCCCCAATGCACACCTATCAAAGTATCACCCCAATAAAGCTGTGTGTGCCACTGCTACCTCTTGCTCATGTCTTTTTCCTTCATCAGCCGTGGACTCCCTCCAACCTCCACCAGGCAGAAATCTGGGGAGTTCTTCATATTTAGAAGTTCTTTGTAGTTCCAGTTTGATAACTTTTAATCTGTCTTGTAACCCTAGCTTTAAATTTATCATCTGGCTTAATCAGTATTGTTTCAAAAACCTAATCTTTGCCTGCAAAGTTCTGTTCCAAGGATTCAGGATAGCCTCCTAAGCTCCTGGTTAGGAGACCCTGGTTACCTATCTAAATCTTATTGGGCTTTTGAGCTCTGGCCCCTATTCTCCCATCTTGGATAACAATTTGGGGACCTGGCTATATCTGTCCGGATCCATGTTTCTAACCCATGCTCTTGGCGAACAGCTCTGGAACTATAACTTTATCTACAGGTGCTGTAAGAAAGTCTTGTACCGACTATTTTATGAAATTTCTCGTTTCCATCCGTGAGATTCCACAGTTCAGAATATTTGCGACAGAGCTTATTGTGGCTGCTTAATGTGGCTGCCGACAGAATCGAGGATAATGAGCACAACAGCAAATGGTATTTATGGCCTTGTTTGCAGACGCACAGAAAAGCAAAGAGGTTTGTTAACATAATAGGATCCTGTGGCTTGATTTTTTTTTAAGTTATTTGTTATGACACTGAGTGAGACTGAGATCCTACTAAGAAATGCTGGACGGAAATAATTAATCATACATGCTTCTGAAAGCCAAGTACATTTTCTTAGTGAAGTTGTAACTATCCAAAAATATCAAAAAATGAGGTCTGACCTCACACAAATCAATTAAGTGGATAAGAAATGCTGATACACCTTAAGTAGTAACTTTTCCCTTAGGCATTATTAGCCCAAGTCAGGCTTGAAACACAAACAACACACAGCTAGGAAGAATGACCGAGAATCTGAAGGGAACGCCATGGGAGATGACATTCTTAGAGAAACAAGGATAAGTACAAAGGCTAGAAGTGACAGTGGCCTCACTCTATGTTAGGGGCATGTTGATTTGAGGGGTTCTGCCTGCCTGTCTTCTGGGCTGCATACTGACTTTTTGCAAACAAGATACTCTAATCTTTGCACCTTACTCTGGCTTCAGAGCCATCAACATCTGACAAATAATGTGCACAAAACTGTTTGCTGCTGGGGGAAAACTCTCAAGTGCTATGTAGGAAGTCTATCCTAGCTGGCAGTGAACATCTACCTGGCCTCCATTTTTCAGGAGGCACTCACTTCTCTTTTCTCAAATGTCTGGGACCTAAAATAAGGCACAGCCCAAAGCAGAAGGGGATGCCACAAAAAAAAAAAACCCTCAGAAAATAAGAGGGAATCTTTTCCTAGCACCAGTAACTTTACCATCTCATCTCTCCTGTCTCACAAAGAAGGCCTCAGATAAGATACCCAGTGCACGTGGCACCACATTCAGGACACAGAGAAGATGTTCCCAGCTTCTCCCAGGTTTGCTCACAATAGATACACTGGGACTAAGTATTTAGGTCTGAAATACTCAAATAGCCCATGTATGAGCATATGTACACATACAACCCCCAACTTTATAAGAAAGCAATGGGCCATATCATCATGGATAAGCTAGGTCACTGGAGTGAAAGAATGGGCAAGAAAGCATAAAATTGGGAATGAGCATCTTTAAAAATGAGAACAAGAGAGTCATATAAAGACAGGCTCTTAGTTCAGAGAAAATCAACAGTGCTCCCATTTTGGTTACTGGAACTCAATTTGGTATACTAGCAATGCCAGATTACTTCTAATTTAATGGACCAAACTCGCCCCATTTGCCTTTGGTTATGGCATTTTCCCAAGAGAATCCACTTTTATTCATGTTTATAGTGGCAAAAACACAAAGAATTCTTAATTTCTCACACTGGTGTAGCACAATTAACCCCACGTGTTAATTTTTAAATGTCTGTTTCTTGGCATATGGGTATCTGTGCTCTGTAGATTTGTGCTCTTTCTTCATTCATCCACTCAATAAAATGGATATAAATCCCAGATATTGTGCTTGGTGTGGCACACATAGCAATTCACCTATCCATTTGCCCTTTCTTCCTAAAAAGAATTTTAATTTTGCTCAAAATGTACCCTCTTATGAACAGTCACCTTCCCGGAATGCTTTGCACCTATGAGTGGCCGTGACCCATATTTGTCCTATAAGAATGTAAGCAATCTTCTATTCCATGGGGCTTCTGGGAAAATTACTGCTTTTCCAATGAAAGGTAGGATTTGAAACTTACCTTTAACCTTTTGTCTCCCCTCCTAGAATGCATATCTAAAGGCCTAATGGTGAAGCCACCTTGAATCCACAAGCTACAGAAAGCTGGAAGGAGCCTGAGTCACGGATAACTTCCTAGCGTAGCTACACCATCAATAATGACTTGCTGGTTTTTCCCTTATTCTGAGAAAAATAAAAGCTTACATGGTGGTACTACAGCAGTCAGGCATATTTTATGTGCAACCTAACTGGGGATACAATAGTCAGCAGAAAGAAACTCTGCTCCTACCTTTCAGAACCTTAGTCTCAAAAATGAATGGCCAACAGTCACTACTCACTTATCAACATGAAAGACACCAGAGAAACAAAGGAGAAAACAGGAACCTGGAGGAAGGAGCAATGCAAAGAGAAGAAACCCTCCCCCCAAACACGTAACATCATCAGTGAAATATGAGAAGATACCATGATCCATCATAAAAGAACTCTATACAAGACCAACACGTGAAAACCAAAAAGGAGCTCTTGAAAATTAAAACTATTAAAGCCAAATTTTTAAAAAAAATACTAAGAGACAGGTTAGAAAACTGAAAAAATAGTCCAGAAAACAAAGCAAAAAAAACCAAAAAAGATGAAAAATAGGAGAGAAAGCACTAGAAAATTAGAAGCCCTGTCTAGGAGCTGCAACAAATGAATAAAAGGAAAGAGAGAGAGGAAGGAAGAGAGGGAGGGAGGGAAGAAAGAGGAGGTAGGGAAATCATTAGCAAAATAATTCAAGACTATTACTCAGAATTAAAGAAAATCAGTTCCCTTTTTGAGGATGCAGCATTATGAAATTTTAGAACATTCTGGACAAATATCTTAAAGGCTCCCAAAAAGGAGGATTAAAAGTCCAGTTTCATACACAAGATCAAGAAAAAGAACGGCCTTGGATTTCATTGTAACACCACAAGCTAGAAGATAATGTGGCAACATTCCCAAAGATCTAGTGAAGAAAGATCTGAATCCAACTCTGAATCCTTTATCTAGCCACCCTATACATCATCAGGAAGGCAGAATAAAGACATTTCAGACATGTAGGATATCAAAAATTGACCTCCCCTATAACCCTTTTTCATACTGAAAAATATGCTCTGCCAAAATGGGGGAGTAACTCAAAGAACACATGTTCCAGGATATAAGAAAAGAAGCAAAGCAAATCCCCAGGTTAACAGGGAGAGGAATTTCCCTGGACAACAGTTAGTTATGCAGCAGGCCTGGAGATCAACAAATCCAGATGGAGACCAGACAAAAGGCTCTAGAAAAGACGATAAAACTGATAGATTATGTGAATACATTCCAAAGAGATGTACATAGTTGGAGGAGAATGGGGGTATAAACTGAGGATGAATACACAGAGTATCAAACAAAGACAATCATTAACTTCAGGGAGTAAAAGGAAAATAATCATGGTACAGGCACAACTCAGCCTGTCGTATAATGAAAGCATTACACACTCATCTAAGCAGAACTGAAAATAACCCTACTGCAAGGCTAGAAGGATGAGGAGCATATGGATAAGGGGGGGGGGATAAAAGTTAAATTATCATCTTCTAGAGTGCAAATGTAAGCAGTAGCTTACTACTGTTGTGTTGGGGGAAAAAAAGAGATAGGATGGTGACTGAAGTATGGAGTGAGTGGTCAAGTTTGTTTTTTAATGATACAGTGAACATTTTCATTACTTTGGTTGCCTGGCTCCTACTCTACCCTGCTGTGTTCAGGGAACTCCCCATCTTATGGGTCTTTGTAGCAGGTGCAGCCTACCTCCCACTAGAGAATGGGAAATACCACACACTTGTTTCCCTAGAGGGGAAGAGACTGCATTTTACCTAATGTCTGCCAGTCACACAGGGACATCTGGTGGCAGTGACATTAATGACGGCACCCAGTGGCCAATGTTGGTGTTGATGGTGTGGACTGCAGAGACTGGTACCAACAGTAACTGTGATGGGGGCAGGAGCACCTTCCCAGAATCAGCTCCGTGACAGAACTTGGGGTTTAATCCTGGCTACACAACTCTGAGTTCAGTTTGCCAGCCCTCCCTGTGGTTTCCAGCCCTTCCTGTTTTTCCATTTAATGCATTTGGCTTTCTATGTTAATCATCCAAAAGAGCATTGTCGTTGTTGTTGCTACTTCTAAGGTTCAGAAACTGACACTCAAGTAGCTAGCTATAGACATCAGGCCCTTAGGGAAATCTAGGGAATCTTGATTATCTGGATTCTTAAGGGCTTAAGGCAGTGAAAATCCAGCTAATAATAGATAGTGATGCTCTGGAAACTTCAGGAGCACAGTGTTGAAACTGTTTGATAAACAGTTGCCTGTGGTCACCTGGAAAGCAGCAACCATTAAAGGCAAGTCCCTGAATGGCCAAGTCTACACTATTGTGGTGGACACGATGATATACTGCTCAGACATTCCTCCAGAAGGGAAGGACTTATTACCCCACCTGATGGGGGCATGGGGGGTGACCATCAGAAACCCTAGACTGTTAGCCTCTTTGGGGTTGCCTTGGCTCAAGAAAGCTGCCTCATCGTCGTACCCTTTCTGAGGCAGCCACATCCAAGGACTGATTGGCATGTGGGTATAAAGGCTCATCCCCTCACTCCACTTAGGACAACAGTCAAGGATCATCTCACTTTCAGAACTTTCTACAGGATCAACTGAAGCTCCCATTGCATCACAGCTCAATTCTCCCTCTGCCCCAGTCCTGCTTCCATCCCTTTCCTTCCACAGGTGGTAATTCCAAGACAACCCTTAACATGCACCTGTAATCTAGCCTCCCTGGGGAACCCGAGCTACAATTATTAAGAGCGTGGTGTCCTTAATTCAAGAAATATGATGCGGGCTGCTTACTTCCAACTCCCATGGAGAGCTTTAGCAGGAGAGGAAGAAGAGAATGGCAGGCCCAAATTCCTAAATTCTCAGTTCAAGCAGTGGGTTGAAATCCAAGGATCTTTTATTACTCTGAGAAAAAAAAGAAAAGAAAAGAAAAGAAAAGAAAAGAAAAGAAAAGAAAAGAAAAGAAAAGAAAAGAAAAGAGGAGAGAGGAGAGAGGAGAGAGGAGAGAGAAGAGAGAAGAGAGAAGAAAAGAAAGAGAAAGGAAGGAAGGAAGGAAGGAAGGAAGGAAAGAAAAAAGAGGAAAGAAAAAGGAAAAGAAGGAAGGAAGGACAAACTCTCTTATGTCCTGTAACCATAGTACTCAGAAAGCCAAAACCAATCAAAAAGTCTGATCCTTGTGTTTATCAAATGACTGTTATCAACTGAATTCTCACCCTTGTGAAGTATCTAACACAAAAGTTACAGCACCAATCTATAAAGAATGGGACCCCTGGTGGTTCAGTTGTTTGAGCAGCCAACTTCGGCTCAGGTCATGAGTTCGTGAGTTTCAGTCCTGCATCAGGCCCCGTGCTGATAGCTCAGGGCCTGGAGCCTGCTTCGGATTCTGTGTCTCCCTCTCTCCCTACCCCTCCCCAGCTTGCACTGTCTCTCTCTCAAAAATAAACAAACGTTAAAAAAAATTAAAAATAAAGAAAAAAAAAAGAATGGGACCTCTAAGGGCCAAAGTAGAGGTTCTTGATTACTCAGAATATTCTGAACCCCCAAACCTTCATGAGCATCCCTTGCCAGCAGAAGCAGCCCCCCACTTTCCTGTGAGAAAAGGCTGATCTGGCCTTGACTGAGCACTCTTTACTGAAATCACTGGAGGAAATTACTGTGCAAGAGAAGTCAGTTTTCCTGGTCTCTCTACCTACTTCTCCCCTGTATCTAGGTTAGACCCCAGCATGCCCCCAGGCTTTCTTCACTCCAAAAGAACTGCGAGACTGTGTTACTTTATATTGACAAAAGTCTGACGAATATGTGTGGAAATGGTTTCTGAAGATTCTAGATGGAGGAGAAAGGGACAAATGGTACAATGAGCAGAATTATCTGCGTGTGCGCTCTCACCAGCAACTGGGGATTCCGGAGGGCGACTGCAGCAGCTGGCAGAGATGCTGTTTGAGAGTCTGGAAACCCAGTCACCACAATCACCCATTCTTATGGGACTGGGATGCCAGAAATTCTTTAGGAAATCATAGAAGGAAGTAACAGAATCATTTCAAGGGATAGGAATGTCAGGGTAAATTCATCGTGGGTGACCTGCTAAACCCACCCCCTAATTATGTCCCCACGAGAACCCAGATGACACTCCCTTCACCAAGACTTTGAAGAAATACATTAGTGAGGGGAGCCCAAGAATCTCTGAAATGCACCGCCAACGCCATTCTCTGAGCTAGGGGTGCTGTTAGGGGACAATGAGCTTCTTGATTCCAATGGGGAGACCAGGCTCCTCTAAGTGAAAAATGAAGCAGCGGCACCTACCCCCACCCTGGCCCGAGGCAAAGTGGGCATGTTACCACAGTGAGCCACGTGGCCAGCTCAGTAGTCATGATGCTCTGACCCACAGACATCTCTGGTGAAAGTTAACAGACTATGAAACTCCCAGGCCTTAAGTAGATGAGGAATCATATGAGTCACCCTGCACAAGTTACTGAACTTTTTGTCTGGTTCCTCACCTGGAATACAGAGATTAAAGCACCACCTACTCATAGGGTTGCTGTGAGGGGTCTATGTAGATATACGTAAAGCCCTTAAGGTAAAGGCTGACACAGAGTAAGTGCTCAATAAATGCTAGCTGTCATTACTGCCATTATTATAAATCCGTATATCTGGCAGAAAAAAAATCAAGTCTTAGTAAACAGAGACCTGACTTAAATCACCATGATAGTTCTAGACCTTCAGCCAAATCCGAGACCTGAATCGATTCACAGATGTAGGGCTTCTTGAATGAAGGAGACACTAAGTCACCATGAGAGAAAAAACTCTACAATTCTACAAGTACATAATATGATTCTCCTTCTTCCAAGCAAGGCCTAAAGACACTTAGGTCATTTCCTAGGATGGCTGTGCTCCTAGAGAAAGTAAAATATCCAGAACTTGGGGGAATCGTTGAACATGCACTCTGAGCTATCCCTAATGTCATAGAAACCCCAGATGCTATTCTGGTCTGTGAGTCAGAGTGGAAACAAACGAGGGCAATGCTAACTAGATTTTTGACCCGAATTTGTTACACAGCAGGCCCAGTGGGACCCCATATCCATCTGAGTTCTTGAGGAAAGAGCTTGCTCCTAGATGTGTGAATTAAAGGCTGTCACCGGAGGAAGGAGAAGCTACAGGCACTCCTCTCCCTATCAAAACAGTAACCTAAGAGCATCATGGCATCTCTGATAAAATTGCAGAGATGAAGACTAACGTCAAAAGATCCCAAAGATGTAGGTAAAATGATTCTAGTCAAATCCCCATTTAACTCACCAATTTGGCAGGTGCAGGAGATGGATGGGCCTTGGAGAATGAGTTTGCATCACTGTAGATTTAATACAGTTAGGGACTCCATTAGAGATGTTCTTCCGGATGTGACATATTGGGGCATATTCACAGAGGCTCTGGCACCAGTTTTTAGCCTGGAAAACTTTTTCTATTTCGTAATAACTAGTGAGTATCCAAAGTAGTATATTTTAACCTTGTGGGGACAAAAGTACACCTCCACGGCATTACCTTAGGATAATTTTACCCCTCCAGTTCAGAGTCCCTAACTCACCTATAAGAAACAAGTTTGTCTCATTCTCACAGGAGACCTAAAATTGGCTTGGTACATTAATAGCACCCTGATAATAGAACCTATAAAACTAGAAGTGCCAAGTATACTAGATGTCTTAGTAAGATACAAACATACCGGAAATGAAATAGAATATAGGTTATCTTAGAGAAGTTTCTGTGTGGTCAAGATCCAAATGAAAGACAAGTAGATCCACCTTATGCCACTTAGCCTTAAGAAAGAGGGGTGGGTGTGGGTGTGTGTGCATGCGTGTGGGGGGTGTGTGCATGTGTGTGCAATATGCACACGCACGCACCCACACATACACACGCCCACACACACTCAGGATCCTGAAATCACAAATACACTGCAGGAGATGGGACCTCACTTTCCCAATTTGCTGACTCCTGCTAATCGTGATCCTTCTCTCATCCCACACCTAAGGCCCCATAAGGACTTGATTAAAGGGGGGGAAAAAAGAGCTCTGTTCACTGATGGCTCTCCTTGGTATATTTGGAGGAGTATTGACAGGATGTGGGGAAGAAATATTTAAGTGAACACCTCACAATGAGGCCAATGAGAATATCTGTGATCCATATACTCAACCAAAGGGCCCCTGCTGTTCTCAATAACATGGTGACACCCTGGGCATATCAGCCAGCCTCTTTCCAAAGCCATTCTAATGATTTTAAACAGAGTCATGACCAAAGTCGCCATAGTGGTAGCACAAAGGCTTTGTGTAAGATCAGCACAGACTGCCCTCACCAAATTAACCTATCACTGCTGCTGAGTGCCTAACTTGCCAGCCTCTCTGCTCCAATATCAGGTTAATTACTGGACCCTTTCCATCTTGGAAGTGCCAGAGAGTTATGGCACTCTGGATATGGACTTGCTTTCCATACTCATCATGCTTCTGCCACCACTGACTGTCTTATGGACTGTCATGTCATCAGACATAACTTTGCTCCTATCTAGTGACCTCACTTTGTAAAAATGGGAGTAAGACGATGGGTCATACCCATGGGATTTTCTGACATTATGCCACCATCCAGCAGCAGCTGGCCTTACAGAATAGTCTATCAATAGTTCCAGTATGGCACCAGATGAAAGTTATTGTCTTATGATGTTGGAATGCAGTCTTTGCCTATGATGTTCAGGTGCTGACCCACAGGATGTAGAAAGTACACTGAACCAGTGACTACATATGGCGCTCTTACCCACAGGTTAAATATGTAGTCAGTATCCAAGCAATGGGAGTGGCACTCTCACTATTATACTTTTAGTCCACTCCTACGATAGTTGCTGCCCATCCCTGGAAATCAATGATCAATCAAAGATCAGAGATCTTATTACCCAGCAAAGAAATGCTTTCATATGGGGACACAGAATGATTGCATTGAATCAAAGTCTACTATTACCCAGCCATTTGGAGCTCCTCATAGAACTAGCTGAACAAGTAAAGAGGGATAATTAGGTAAGCTGAGAAGATTAACACTCACTATCGAGGGGAAATAGTTACCCCTATATAATGGAAGCAGAAAGGAGTACACGTGGAACTTTGGGGACCTTGTAGGGTACCTCCTAGTATTGCCATGCCTACTGGTTAGTTAAGGGAAGATCACGTTGGCCAAATATATACAGGACTACCAGGGGCTCAGAGCCCTCAGGAATGAAGATTGGGGGATGCCTGGCTGGCTTGACTCCTGATCTCGAGGTTGTGAGTTCGAGCACCACATTGAGTGTGGATATTTCTTAAAAATAAAATCTTAAAAAAAAAAAAAGAATGAAGATTAGGATCACACCACTGGCAAAGAACCTCAAACAACAAAGGTAGTGGCTGAAGGCAAGAAAAACACAGAATGGGAAGTAGAGTAGGAAAGTCGCAGAGCTGATCAGAACTAGCTCTAAAACATTTACCTATTGTTCTTATTTGCTGCCTTTACATATAAATTTTCATTAATATTCCTCTTCACTCACATCCCCTTCTCCTACCATTTCACATCAAGTGTGTTGGGGGTGGCTAACTCTACAGCTGAGCCCACGGTTACAGAGTATTAACATTATGGCGGAACTCAAGGAGGCACAGACACCCCCCTCCCTGAGAGTCTGGACCTGGAGCTGGATGCACTGACTGATGAGTTTTCCTCTTTGGGGAAGAGGACGCACATGTCTTCAGCTATCCATGGGACGGTTGTGTATCTCCTTGAAGATGTTCGGCCTGTGGCATTCTGCTTGAGGACTGTATCTGCTAAGGTCTCCCCTCTTTCACTGAAATCCTGTTTGAACTCATCAGACACAAAGAGGAGCTGTTCAGCATCCTCTTCCTGTACACTCCTGCATATTAATAGAATTCATCCTCCCATTGGCCTTCAGAAAGCTACAATTACTATCACTTTTCACACTAGTGTCTGCCCTTCTGACTGCTTTTCACTGGTTTCAGCAGACACATTTAAAGTTTCCCCAAAACTGCTTCTATTTTCTCACTGCTCCCTCATCCTATGACCCTGGGTTACACCCCTCCAAGACAACCAGCATCAACAATGGCTTCTTACTTGCCAAATGAAACAGAATCTCTTCAGTCCCCTCTTACTTGGCCTCTCTTTAATTCTTGAAACCTTCACAAAACCATTTGCTTCCTCCTGCATTGGTTACTAATCCTTCTCATTGGTTGCCGACTCCTCCTTCCCTACGTGCCTCTTAAATGGTGGTGTTCTTTCTCTAAAGTTCTATCCTTTCAGTAAGAAAGTGTTATGGAGGTGCCAGGACAGTCCCTCAGGAGACAGAGGCAGCCCCATTCAGGTCTGGCACAGCCCTGACATGGTGCCACTCCTAGGCCCCTAAAGTTCTACCTACTCAGCACTCATGCAGCAAATCTCCCTGGAGCCTAGCTTGAGCCAAGAAGCTGGTTATAGGAGCTCTAAGCCTCAATGAAAACTGAAGTAGAAGGGAAAAGAAATCAACCTCTCCCTGAGCAAGGATAAAATAAACGGGAAGGAAATTCTATTCTGACATCTCCAGGAGGGTATTACAGGGAATGAAAGAAAAACAAATGTCACCCCGTTGCCATGGAGTCCCTAATGTCCTCTTAATTACACTGAGTAGCACTTGAGCTCTGTCAGCCCCACGCCAGCCACCACTGCATTTTCCATCTCCAGCAAGAGGGGATCTAATACCTTCCACACAGTTTGTGAATATCCTCATTGTTTGGTTAACCACATCAAACGAATCCCACAGTAAACAACCTCTATTTACATCCCTATTCCTGTTAACTTTGCAGTCATCACTCTTTGGAATAAAAACATAAGGTGCAGGATCCCCCTTTGGCACTTTATGCAAAATCATGGCTCAGTCACTGGCTTGGATGTCTGCTCACTCATTAACACCAATGTAATGTCATTCACTAGGCAGCGTCCCTACAAAATGTATTTTCTTCACCTGAACATGCATATGAAGGGTGCATTCAGCACCCAAGCAGCGCCCTGGTGAGCACCAGGGAGAGACAGACACCAAAGGTGGTGGCATAGTTCCTTTTCTAGCTGTAGAAGGAGAGCTTCTGCTCTACTTAGAGGTGCTCAGGATGGGTCATTTCTGGGCAGGGCAGAATATTGCCCAGTCCTGAGGTCCTCAGAGATGAAAGCCCAGTTGCATATCTTCTGGTGCATAAGACAGACAGGCAGCTTTTACTTGGGCTGTGCTGCTGCCTCACACTGTACTGCAAATTCAGGATGGGGGGAAAAAGGCATTATGGAAGGAAAGAGGATAGAAATGATCCAAAAAAATTGAAATATATCTTTACTATTTCCGAAGGAAATGAGAAACTGCACACCAGCACCCAAGGCCCCATGGCCTTTGAAAGCCTTTTAAGTCCTTAATGCTTGTTTTCTTTCTCTCTCTGAGCATCTTAAAAGATATTAGCTCCCAGACCCTAAAGCTAGGGAAAGCCATGGCAGCCTGGAGGAAGGGACACCCAGAGGAGAGACACGGGGAAGGCAGGGCTGCCACAAGGCTAGAGAGGAGCAGGTGAGGGTCACTGGGCTGGGTCTGAGCAAGGGCACCTGAGCTGCCCTGACAGGGACACAAAACACCAGCCATCATCGCTGAACACCGCTAAAGCAGCATACTGGCTACTGTCTCTATCTTCTCCCTTCTGATTACTCTACAGCCCTGATTGAAACTCCCTATAAATGACCGAATCAACAGTGGAAAAAGCCAACCATGGCCAAAGCCCACAGCACCTTTCAAAACGAAACAGACTCTCTTTTGTCCCTTCTTCCCCGGCCTCTCTTCAATTTCTGATAAACTGAGCATCCTTCTCTTCTTGAAACCTTCACAAAGCCATCTGCTTCCTCCTGCACTGGTTACTATTCCTTCTCATCTGTTGCTGGCACCTCCTTTTCTGCCTGCCTCTTAATTGCTGGCATTTCCTCAAGTTCTATCCACGACCCTCCTTTTTTTTTCCTCACTCGACACATTTGCTGGTCCCTTCATACCCAGGAACGCTACATGTGATGGCTTTCAAGGGTCTGTCTCATCCCCAGTCCCTCTCCCGAGCTCCATTGCCATCTAGCTAACTGTAGCAGAGACGTCTCTGCCTCGATGTTCCATTTTAAACTCAACTTGTCAAAAACTGGACTCTTCATTCTTCTCTAAAACCTGCTCCTCGTCCTCCTGTATCCCTGGCTCCTGGTGAACGGAAGTGTCAGTCATCACCTCAACTCTAAACTCTCTAGACTCGTCCCTCTGTCACCTCCCTTTCACAATGGTGAGGGAGACACCACTGACCTTACTTCCATCTTTCTCTTTCCTCACTTTCACCTTCTTCTTCTTCAGCCCCCTGCTCCACTCAAGTCCTGACCGTCTGGCTCCTGGTTAACTAACAGTCCGTCATGTAAAATGCCATCTGGCTCTTTCACATTTGTTGAATGAAGAGATGGACCACATTCTAACCGATTTTCCTATTTACAGTCTTACTCCGCCCTGATTCATATCCTGCACTGCAGGCAGAGTGATATTCTAAACCCCAATTCTCATTCTGTTTCCTCTCTGCTTAAACACTTGATGGTTTTCACAGTTTGAGTATTTAAAATGACCAAAGTAGTTAAATTACTTCCACGGCATCCTATCGCCTAAAAGGTAAAGTATATCGTCCTTAGCATTGTTCCAAGTTATCCATTAAAAAACCCCTGTCTTTCCGGAAGAATCTCTCACTATATGTGAGACTCACATCCAGCTCCACTTACAGTTTACAGTCCCAAGTGCACCACAGTAACCCATACCAAGCAGGACCTTTGTGTATGCTGCAGCCCTAAGCCCTCCCCCTCAGCCCTGCCCGTCCATTTTAAGAATCAACTGAAGCATGAGCCCCTCTACAAAACCTTTGCAACTCACCCCTATTTCCAGAGGTAGCAGGAGGTGAAGAGTAACCCCATCCTCTTTTGTACCCTCTGCCCCACTGAATCCATACAGACATCTGTCTCAGTACTATAAAACTGTATATGCAGTAAGAAAACAATGTTCTTGGGCACCTGGATGGCTCAGCCAGTTAAGCCTCTGATTCTTGGTTTTGGCTCAGGTCATGATCTCATGGTTCATGGGTTTGAGCCCCCATGTCAGGCTCCACACTACTACAAAGCTTGCTTGGGATTCTCTCTCAGCGTCTGTGTCTGTCTGTCTCTGTCTCTCTCTGTCTCTCTCTCTCTCAAAAATAAGTAAACTTTAAAAAAAGAAAAAGAGAAAACAATGATCTTCATGTATGACTTCACTAGAATAAGCTTCTGAAGAACAAAATCTGTATCTCATTCACCTTTGCAACCCTCCAACCAAGTCTAATGCATGGCACTTAATAAATACTTACTGAATGGAGCAACGATAGGACATTAATTAATTAATAGGACATAGCTCAAATAATAAATACTCCAGTGCTAAGGGTATTGAGAGTAAAAGTTACTTTCAAGTTGGAGAGGGTTGATATGAAGACTTTCCTGTTTTAAGTCAGAATTCAAATTCAAATGGAGTCTGAATACCGGTTGTCCAAGAAAAGGTTATCACTAAGGTGACACTATAAGGACACATTAGAGAATGAAAGGGGTTACTAACTGATAATCACAAGACTAGCAGTGTGAAATAGAAATGTGAAATGGGATTTATGCCACTCTGCAAATCATAAAAGCTAAATTGCTTTAAGAGTGACATGAAATATCAATTATAAAAAATTGAGATCTTATTTTCCTGGCTGTCCCACACTAACTTTCAGGACTTTCTGTTTGAGAAGAAATCTCCAAGACACTGTTCTCTACTTCCTACTCAGAAGCATACATTACTGGCTGCCCACCAAACAAACCCTCCCACAATCCTTTCCATTGAAAATGCAATTTTGTTCAAGTGTTCAAACTCCCTCCTACCTCCCCTCTCACGGTGACCTGGAAGAAATTTCTAATCGTAAACCAATCATGGGACACCTATTCCCTTTGCACAAGGCTAATTACAATGTGGGCATATAGCACCCATTATGGCCATTAGACATCAGAGGAGAAAGGTTGGTGGGGTGTTTCTGCAATGCACATGTACTGTTTCTATAATAATGAAAGGTCTCACAGGCAAATGTCTTTATGACCTGAGGGTCGGGAAAATTTTTTTTTAACTCTCCAAAGTGTGACAACCATAAAGTAAAATTCATAAATTCAGCTACATTAAAATAAATTCTGTTCATCAAAAGATAAAAATTCAAAAGTCAAACCACAAACCAGAAGATATTCATATTTTCAAAAGCACATGTAACTGGGAAAACACAGTAATAAATAAGTCCTTTGGATTCATGAGAAAAACACAAAAATCCCACTGGAAAAATGGGCAAAAGTAATCAATAGGCATTTTTGCTGAAAATGATATACTAAAGTCTTATAAACTACTAAAAGATGCTCAAATTCATTAGTAATCAAGGAAATGCAAATTAAAGCTATGAGATCTAATTCACACCACATTTTCAAAATTAAATGTCAATACCATACAATCCAGCAATTCCACTACTGTGTATTTAACCAAAAAAAAAAAAATGAAAATACTAATTCAAAAAGATGTATGCACCCCTATGTTCACTGCAGCATTATTTACAATACCCAAAATATGGAAGCAACCTAAGTGTCCAATGATAGATGAATAAAGATGCAGTACGTACGTACACACACACACACACACACACACACACACACACACACACACACACATCTATAATGCAAAAGGCATTTCTTACTATGGGCCAAAGAATTTGAAAGCTACTTTCGTTGCACATGTTCTCCAAGAAATCTACAGAAACAGCATTATGTATAATAGCAAAACCCTGGGATAAATTCAAATATCCTTCTATTAATAGAGTAGACAAATAATTTGTAGTATACGCATACACTGGCATGCTATACAACAGTGAAAACGCTACCTATGGTAACATGTATCAACATGATGAGTCTCAAAAACACACTTTTAGGCAAAGAAGTCAAGTCACAGAATAACACACCAAGTATGAATTTTTATATGAAGATTTCTTAAAATATGCAATTTTAGAGATTTAACTGTGGTAAAACTATAATGAAAAGGAAGGGAATAGATTTCTGGTTTCCGGTCCAGCATGTAAAGAGCAAAGAAGTCATCACTGCACCCTAGTAAAAAATAAAAAGCTAAACAAACTGATAATTACAAATATTCTTAGGTGGATCAGAGAAGTGAGGTCACAGGGCAAATGGCTGCCAAAACATGGAGACAGGTGTACCCAGAGAATCACAACTTACTGGATGGAGCAGAAATCCCTATGGGAACAGGTACAGGGGTGTGAAAATCTGGACTGTAAATGATACTGCTGGAGGCTCGGTGTGGAAAAGTCTGAGAGTTAAAAACCACAGGGGAATAAAGTCATAGGGAGGCCCCTGCACTTTTGTGAGCTTTATGTCCAGGAGTTCTACCGCACTCTCAGGATGGAGATTAGAGAAAAATCCCCCATGCTCCTGGCAGGGAGAGGGGTAAAATAAACATCTGGAAATACACCAGAGCATTCCATTCTTCTTAACAAGGCTTGCCCTCCAGACAAACTATTTTACCATACCCTAACCTATTGGGGTTTTATCAAAGCCTAACCAACCCAGGAGATAGAAAATACTCAATTCTAGTCTGCTTTGGTCTTCTACATGAAGGGAAGAGAAACACCCAACTCCAGTCCCCTCTAGCCATCCTACACTAGCTAAGAGGGTTGAGGGGTTAAAAAAAAAAAAAAAAAAAAGAATCACTTGTGAAATTCACAGCACAGGGACAAGGCTTATAAAAGACTGAGACCTAATCACAGAACTACAGAACACTTCCCCTTCCCAACACCTTACCATTATATTACTAAAGGCCTTTACTGAAGTTCTTTTTTACTCACTACATTATGTCCACCTTTCAAAAAATTTACAAGGCATACTAAAAAGCAATCAATCAATCAATCAATACCCCACAGTTTAAAGACACTGAGAAAGCATCAGAACCAGACTCAGTTATGGCAGGGATATTAGAATTATCAGATCAGGAATTTAAAACAACCATGATTAATACACTCAGAACTCTAATGGAAAAAGTAGCCAGTATGCAAGAACAGATTGGTAACATAAGCAGAAAGATGGAAATGCTAAGAATCAAAAAGAAATGCCAGACATCAAAAATACTAACAGAAATGAAGAGTGTCTTTAATGGGCACATTAGCAGACTGGATACAGCTAAGGACCTGAGCTGAAAACAAGAGTTGGATGTTTAACCAAATGAGCCACCCAGGTGCCCCAGAATTTCCCCCAAATTAAAGACAGACACCAAACCAAAGATCCAGGAAGCTCACAGAACACCAAACAGAATAAATGTCCCCAAAAACTACACCTAGGCATATCATACTCAAACTGCAGAAGATCAAATATAAATGCAGAGGAGGGTGGGGAACCTAAACTGTAGAGGAACAAAGGGAAGAGTGACATCCAACTTCTCCTTGGAAACCAAGCAAGTATGAAGACAGTATAATGTTTAAAGTATTGAGAGAAAAAAAAAAATACCAACCTAGAATTCTGTATCCTGCAAAATGATCCTTCAAAAGTGAATGAAAAATAAAGACTTCCTCAGATAAACAAAAATGGTGGAATTTGTTTCTGGTAGATTTGTCTTGCAATAAGTGTTTTAAAAAGTTCTTCAGAGAAAATAAAAATAACATAGATCAGAGACTCACATCTACATTTTAAAAAAGGAAGAGCTGAGGTACCTGGGTGGCTCAGTTGGTTAAGCGTCTGACTTCAGCTCAGATCAAGATCTCACAGCTCGTGGGTTTGAGCGCCACATCGGGCTCTCTGCTGTCAGTGAAGAGCCCACTTAAGATCCTTTGTCTCCCTCTCTCTTCCTCTCCCTTGCACACATGCGCACGTGTATGTGCACATGTGTGTGTGCACTCTTTCAAAAATAAATAAGCTTTTAAAAATAAAAACATAGAAAAGGAAGAGCAAAGATAAATAAGTTTTTATTTTATCTTTACTTATTCTAAGAGATAAGATTCTGTTCAAAACAAAAGCAACAATGTATGACTACAGTTTTTTGTTTTTTGGTTTTTTTTTTAATTTTTTTTTTCAACGTTTATTTATTTTTGGGACAGAGAGAGACAGAGCATGAACGGGGCAGGGGCAGAGAGAGAGGGACACACAGAATCGGAAACAGGCTCCAGGCTATGAGCCATCAGCCCAGAGCCCGACGCGGGGCTCGAACTCCCGGACCGGGAGATCGTGACCTGGCTGAAGTCGGACGCTTAACCGACTGCGCCACCCAGGTGCCCCATGACTACAGTTTATATACATGAAATGAATGACAGCAATTATACAAGTGATGAGAGGGAGGAATTAGAAATATTATGTCATAAGGTACTTGTACTACCATGAAGTGGATATAGTATTACCTTAAAAGTGGTCTTGGGTTAGTTGTAAATGTATACTGCCAACTCTAGAGCAACTACTAAAAAGTTAAAAAGAAGTATATCGGATATGCTAAGAAAAAAGAGAAAATGTAATGATAAAAATTCTCAAAACCACAAAAGGCAGAAAAAGAATGACATGCAATAATAGGAAAAAAAAAAAAAAACAAGAAAAGAGCAATGAATAGACAACATTAAGAACATGGAAGTCATTAACCCAATTATATCAGTAATCACTTTAAATGCCAATGGTCTAAATACACCAAATAAAATACAAAGATTGTCAGAATGAATCAAAAAACAAGACCCAACTATATACTGTCTAAAGTAAACCCGGTCTAAATATAAAGACACATTTAGATTACAAGCAAAGGGATAGAGAAAGATATACCATGTTAACATTAATCAAAAGAAAGCCACAGTAGCTTGGTTAATTTTCAGACACATTAAACCTCCAAGGAAAGAAAATTATCATGGATAAAGAGGGACACTACATAACAATAAAAGAGTCACTTCTTTAAGAAGACATAATAATCCTCAATGTGTATGTACTGAACAACAGAGGATCAAAATACATGAGGCAAAAACTGATAGCACTGCAAAGAGAAACAGCCAAATTCATTATTACAGTTGGATATTTCAACACCCCTTTATTAGAAACGGGCAGATCCAGGGGTGCTTGGGTGGTTTAGTCGGTTGGGCATCCGACTTCGGCTCAGGTCATGATCTTACGGTTTGTGAGTTTGAGCCCCATGTTGGGCTCTGTGCTAATGGCTTGGAGCCTGGAGCCTACTTCAGATTCTGTGTGTGTCTCTCTCTCTGCCTCTCCCCTGCTCGCTCGCTTGCTCTCTCTCAAAAATAAACCCTAAAAAAATTTTTTTTTCATTTTTTTAATTAAAAAAAAATGGGCAGATCCAGCAGGCAGAAAATCAGTGAAGACATAGTTGAAGAGTACCATCAGTCAACTGGACAGAATTGACATCTATAGATACTTCATCCAACAACAGAATACACATTCTTCTCAAGCTCACATGGAACATTCACCAGGACAGATCATATGCTGGGCTATAAAACACACCTAAATAAATTTAAAAGAATAGAAATCATACAATATCTTTCCTTAGACTATAATGGAATTAAACTAGAAATCAATACTAGTGATAGCTGGGGAAAATACTTGGAGATTAAACTCACTTATAAATAACACATGGTTCACAGAAATCTCGAGAAAATTAAAACATATTTTGAACTAAACAAAAATGAAAATACAATTTATCAAAATTTATGGGATGCAGCAAACAGTGCTTAGAGAGAAATTTATAACATTAAATGTATATGTCAGAAGAGAAGATCTATAATCAATAATTTAAGTGTCCATCTTAGGAAACTAGAAAAAGAAGAGCAAATGAAATACAAAGTAAACAGAAGAAAGAATAAAAATTAGAGCAGACATCAATGAAATTAAAAATAGGAAATTAATACAAAAATGTCAACAAAACCAAAAGCTGGCTCTTTGATCGATAAAATCAGTAAGTCACTAGCTAGGTTAAGAAAAAAAAGAGAGAAGACATACATTACTAATACGAGAATAAAAGTGAAGATATCACTACAGAGTCCAGGAACATGAAAAGGATAATAAAGGAATATTATGAATAACTCTATGCCCATAAATTCAATAACTTAGATAAAAAGAACCGATTCCTTAAAAGATACAATCTGCCAACTCACAAAGAAACAGAATAGGCTTATATCTATTTAAAAAATTGAATCAGGGGCGCCTGGGTGGCGCAGTCAGTTAAGCGTCCGACTTCAGCCAGGTCACGATCTCGCGGTCCGGGAGTTCGAGCCCCGCATCAGGCTCTGGGCTGATGGCTCGGAGCCTGGAGCCTGTTTCCAATTCTGTGTCTCCCTCTCTCTCTGCCCCTCCCCCCGTTCATGCTCTGTCTCTCTCTGTCCCAAAAATAAATAAAAAACGTTGAAAAAAAATTTAAAAAAAAAAAATTGAATCAATAATTAATAACCTTCCAAGACAAAAAAACATTTAAGGAAGAAAGTATACCAATACTACAATCTCTTCCAGAAGACATAATTTGAGGGAATACTTCTTAACTCATTCTAGGAGGCCAGCATTACCCTAATACCAAACTCAGACAAAGACATTACAAGAAAACTACAGACCAGTATGTCTTCATGAACACAGATGCACAAATCCTCAACATATTAGCAAATCAGAGGATCAAGAGGTACAAAATTTCAGTTACTAAATAAGTCACAGGTAAACTATACGATAGGGAATATAGTCAATAATATTGTAATAAAAAGAATTAGCAAACCAAATCCAATAATGTATAAAAACAATTATACACCATGACAAGTGAGATTTATCCCAACTATGCAAGGCTGGTTCAATGTCTGAAAACTGATGAATATAATCCATCACATCAACAGACCGGGGGGGGGGGGGCGGGAAGCATATGACAAAGTCCAACACCCATTCATGATAAAACCTCTCAGCAAACTAGGAATAGAGGAGAATTTACTCAACTCAATAAAAAGCATCTGCAAAAAACCTACAGCTAACATCATACTTAATGGTGAAAAACCAGAAGCTTCCCCATTAAGATCAGGAAAAAGGCAAGCATGTCCCCTCTGATCACTCCTTTTCAACATCATACTGGAAGTCCCAGCTAATGCAATAAGAGAAGAAATGAAATAAAAAGCATACATTTTGGGAAGGAGGTTACATGATTGTCTACGTAGAAAATTCCAAAGAGTCAACAACAACAATAAAACCTCCTGGAACAAATAAGCAATAGTAGCAAGGCTTCAGGATACAAGGCTAATATACCAAAGTCAACCACTTCCCTAGATACCATCAATGAACACATGGAATTTGAAATTCAAAACAATACCATATACATTAGCACAAAAAATATTTAGGTATAATTTAACAAAATATGTACAAGTTATATAAAAGGAAAACTATAAAACATGTTACACAAATCAAAAAAGAACTAATTAAATGGAGAGGTATCCCATGCTCATTGATTCAATATTGTCAAGATATCAGTTTTTCCCTAATTGATCTATTCAAGGCAAAATCCCATCAAGTTATTTTGTGGATATCAACAGATTCTAAAGTTTGTATGGAAAGATAAAAGACACAGAATAGCTAACACAATATTGAAAGAGGACTGACACTATCTGACTTCAAGACTCACTGTAAAGCTACAGTAATCAGGACAGTGTGACACCCGCAAAAGAACAAAAAGATCAATAAAACCGAGGAGACCCCCATAAATACACGCAATCAACCTTTAACAAAGGAGCAAAGGCAATACAATGTGAGCAAAGTTAGTCTCAATAAATGGTACTGGAGGGCGCCTGGATGGCTCAGTCAGTTGAGCGTCCGACTTCAGTTCAGGTCATGATCTCACGGTTTGTGAGTTCAGGTCCTGCATCGGGCTCTGTGCTGACAGCTCAGAGCCTGGAGCCTGCTTCAGATTCTGTATGTCCATCTCTCTCTTCCCCTCCCCCACACACGCTCTGTCTCTCTCTGCCTCTCAAAAATAAAGAAAACTAACTAAATAAATAAATAAATGGTACTGGAACATCCACATGGAAAAAAAAATCTAAACACAGACTTTCCACCCTTCACAAAAATGAACTGAAAATGGAGTATAGATCTAACTGTAAAGTGTAAAACTATAAAACTCTGGGAAGATACCATAGGAGAAAATCTAGATGACCTTGGATGTGGCAATGACTTCTTAGATACAACACTAAGGGCATAATCCATGACAAAAAGAGTTGATAAGCTGAACTTACTGAATTTTTTAACTATTGTTCTGTGAAAGACACTGCCAATAGAATGAGAAGACAAGCCACAGACTAGGAGAAAATATTTGCAGAACATCTGTCTGATAAAGGACTGTTATCTAAAGTACACGAAGAACCATTAAAAATCAACAATAAGGGGCGCCTGGGTGGCGCAGTCGGTTAAGCGTCCGACTTCAGCCAGGTCACGATCTCGCGGTCCGTGGGTTGGAGCCCCGTGTCAGGCTCTGGGCTGATGGCTCAGAGCCTGGAGCCTGTTTCCGGTTCTGTGTCTCCCTCTCTCTCTGCCCCTGCCCCGTTCATGCTCTGTCTCTCTCTGTCCCAAAAATAAAATAAACGTTGAAAAAAAAAAATCAACAATAAAAAAAAAAGAAAATCCATTTTAAAAAAGGCAAAAGACCTTAACAGACATCATGAAAGGATATGTTGTTGATGGGGAAAAAGATGCTCTATGTCAAATGTCACTGGAGAACTGCAAATTAAAACGAGTGAAATACTACTCTATAGCTATTAGAGTAGCCAAAATACAAAACACTGACAACACCAAATGCTGACAAGAACGCAGAGTAATAGGAACTCATTCATTGCTGGTGACAATGCAAAATGATACAGCCACTTTGGAAAACAGTTTGGCAGTTTCTTATAAAACCGAATACACTCTTTACCATCCAATCCAGCAATTGCACTCCTTAGTCTCTATCCAAAGGAGTTTAAAACTTGTATCCCCACAAAAACATGCACACGAATGTTTGTAGCACACTTACTCCTGATTATAAAACTTAGAAGCAACTAAGAGGTCTTTCAGTGGGCAAACTGTGGTACATCTAGACAATGGATTATTCAGCACTAAAAATAAATGAGCTATCATGCCATGAAAAGACATGAAGGAACCTTAAATGCATAATAGTTCTAAGTGAAAGATGTCAATCTGAAAAAGCTCCATACTGTATGTTTCCAATTACATGACATTCTGAAAAAGGCAAAACTACGGAGATGATAAAAAGATCAGTGGTTTCTGGGGGTTAGAAGGGAGGAAGGGATGAGAAGAAAGAACACCAAGGATTTTCAGGGCTGTGAAACTACTCTGTGACCTTACAGTGGTGGATACATGTCATTATACATCTGTCAAAACCCAGAAACTGTACCACAAACTCCAAGAGTTAATCCTAATATAAATGATAGATTTCAGGTCATAATGATGCATGGATGTAGGTCCATCAGCTGTAACAAACGCACTGCCCCAGTGGAGACGTTGGTAGTCGCGGAGGCTGTGCACGTGTGAGGGCCAGGGAATGCATGGGACATCTCCGTACTTTCCTCTCCATTTTTCTATAAACCTAAAACTGCTCTAAAAATAAAGTCTCTGTTTTTCAGTTAAAAAAAAAAAAAAAGGGAATGAATGACACAACCAAAACTCAGGAGAGGGTGACAGAAGGTGATGGGTTGCAGATGTAAACAAAGGGCTTCTAGGAATCTGGTTAGTTCTTAAGCCGAGTGACAGATCCCCAAATGAATCAGTGATGACTTTTCGGAGTCCCTGGATTTACCGCTCCTGGTGCTGACCATCGAGATAACAGCTTTTCCTTGTTTAAACCCCATTTTGAGTTGTGCTTTCTGTTATTCCCAGTTAGAATCACCCAAACTGGTAGTGTCTTAATTTGGATGCAGTACAACTGGGATCTGATTTAGCATGTCAACATTTAATCCTATTCTGTTTGTCTAAGCAGATCATTAAAACTTTACATTAGTTACCCTCCAACTATAAAAAAAGATATGTTTGAGGGAAATAAAGAAACTGTAATTAAAACAACTCAGTATTTTTCCAACCCTAAAACATATCTCCCTTGAAAACATTCTGATTAAGCACGTGTGATACCAAGGACAATCAAGACTTTTAAAAAAATCTATAAATCACCAAAGAGATAAGGCATCAGGTTTGTACTCTTGCCCTCCGTGGGGAGCGGCTTAATCTGGCTGGAAGATCACACATTTCCCATTGGAGCTACAGGCTAGAGGTCAGACCACAGGGCTGAATTCAGCTACCACAGGAGTTCTTAAAAGGAGAGCAAACAAGGAAATGAGATTTTGTTCAGAAAGGGGCATGGTCTCTGCTGTTTTGACCAGAGAACTAAAGAACAATGGTTTCTCCACAGACAAGTCCTATACTAGAAATTGCGCCCTGCTTAGGAAATCACCTCCATTCCACCTACTTGCATAGACAAAAAAAGGGGTGGGGCAATAGAGGGACATACATGGGCACACACCATTCATTCTACCTACCAGTATGAGCTAAGCCCTTCACCTGCATGGCTCTATTTAATCCTCAAAACAACCCTGCAGGGGCACCTGGGTGACTCAGTCAGTTAAGCGTCTGATTCTTGACTTCGGATCAGGTCATGATCTCTCTTGTGAGATCGAGACCCACATCAGGCTCTGCACTGACAGTGTGGAGCCTGCTTGGGATTCTTTGTTTCCTCTCTCTCTGCCCCTCCCCTACTCATGCACGTACTCTCTCGCTCTCTCTCTCTCAAAAATAAATCAACGTAAGGGGAAGAAAAACCTGCAAAAGCAAGTCTGCTCATCTCCTAAGATGAAGCTATGGAGAGGTTTAGTAAGCTGCCAAAGGCTGCCCACTAGTGGTTCGTGGAGCTGAGATTCACACCCATGTCTGTCTGACTCTAAAGCTCGTATTTGTTTCTTTATTATCATACACAAGAACCACAAAGAATACCACAGGACAACTCAGTCTTGGAGCATTACCTCTTTGCAGGGACTCAAAGGCTGCCCCTGCACCCCCGCATCTCTTACGCGCTGTTAAGTCCAGTGCTGGCCACACCATGAAGATGCAGACCCAGCCAAGCTTAGCAGGATTCCATGATGAAAAGGGATCCCTACCATCCTCGGCTCCCAGACCAAAAAGCCTGGCCCTCACATCCACCAGCCACTTCACACATGCATCGTCTTGGCCACAAGACGAACAAGGTTGAAAAACCAAAAAAAAAAAAAAAAAAAAAAAAGAGCATTTGCTCAAGGCAACTACACCCCGCCTGCCCCCGGTCCAGCTTCACTCTGAAGCTGACTCTTGATGCTCGTTCTCCCGACAGTCATTTCCACAATTACCTAAGGTCCAACAAGAGACAGCCCTCAGGAGAGGGGCGCTGCTGTAGATGGCGTGCATGTACATGAGGTGAACCATCAGCTCTGCCAGCCACCAATAGCAGAGGAGGCGACCCAGCCCCAGGGCAAAGGCCGAAAGGCTGGACTTCAGCGAGCAGTACTCTTGCTGCTGCATCTAAAGTAAAAACAAAAGAAGTCATTAGATTGCGTGTGGACTGTTTGCATCTTTCAAATAGTCCCCTAGACAATGTTTCTAGCATACTTCTCACAAATTTTATTCATATATCTACTAAAAGAGGATTGGTTTAGTTATTCATTGTTCTTAGGTGAAAAAGTCACACCCAAGACCGAAAACTCTGTCCCAGAGTAAGAACAGGGTGGGGCCAACAAGCTAGCCAAGAACCAAGATGGGTTCTGCATCCCTCCATCCCTGGCAACAGCCCTGCAAAAAGCCAGGGTGGAGGGCAAGATCTGATACAGTCTCTCTTCCTCAGGACTCTGGAGTCTCTTTGGGCCCAGGTGTCACCGGCCTGTCTTCATCCATCACGCACCCACATGTAAGGCTGGTAAAAGTAAGGTCAAGTCAGGAAGGGGCACAGGACTGGTAAGAGAAAGGGAGAATGAGACACAGAACCTGGCAACAAGGAGAAAATGAGATGTGGGTGTGTCGTCTTACCTGAAGTTGTTTTTGAAACAGGCAGAATAAACGCAAACAGGGACACTACATGGGACAAATCTCTGGCTCAGCAGGCAGTGCTGAGAACATGGACTTTACAGTCAGAACTGGGATCCAATTCTAGCCCAAACCACACGGCTGTGTGATCCTGAGCAGGTTACTTAATCTCCCTGAGGCTTGTTTCCCTCATATATAAAATGAAAAAAAAAATTGTCATGACTAAATACGGTAACACAGAAGAGGTACTGAGTATAACACCTGGCATATAAAAAGCACTGGCTAATTGGTAGTATCTGATAAGTGATGTGCCTCCTCCTGCCTTTCTTCACATTCTTCCCTCATGGCATCCCAGACTACTGGCTACAGGGCAGAATTAGGACACAGTTCAGAGCCAAACACCAAAAGTAAAAGAAAGAAGTTCTTATTGTTCAGAGTCACCGACAAACTACTGAGCTCACTCAATATGTGTGGACATATTGAGTCAAAGTAGCCAGGCTCTGGGTCTTGCTTGCCCCATTGCCCGCTGCTTAGGGACGCCCAATAGTTTAAAATACATAATAGATGCTGAAAGGCAGAAGCATCTTGTAAAATTTGCGTGAAGTCCATCAATTTCAGACTTACACCACTAGACAAACGTACAAAAACAAGAGAGAGCAGGTCAATTTCTGGATCTTGCTCTGACAAGATTTTATTAGACTGAAGGCTGCTATGTAATACAGAGGCGAATTTAATGCATAAATGATGAAGTAGAATCTGCAAACATTCGCTGGCAGAAGAAATGGGCTTGATTTAGCTTTTGACGGTTTGGGCTCAAGACACCACAAAACAGGTAAGGCCCATTCTTAGGGCCTCTTTGGCTTCCAGGCTCCTTGAACATCAAAGGCACAAGGAGTCCCGCTACAGTCAGGAGGAGTGCGAGGCAGTGCCCTCAGAGAGGAGGGGGAACCTGCACACCAGGGTGGGTATTTTTATTCCACTTTGACAATGCATTCTACCACTTCCGCAAACTGTCTTCCCACAGCAAGAAGCCAGCTGAAGAAATTCTGGCTGGCCCAGGGGCATTACAATAACCTGCACGAATGGTGTGCTCCCTTTCACCATCTGTTTGGGTAGCTGCACCAAGGAAAGCTCATTGGTTTAATATTTTCCATGTAAATTGATCAAACCAACAGGAATTTCCTTTTTCCATTACCTGTCCACAGATGGCCTTAGAAAGGTATTTTGCTGAGCCATTCCAACCTCCCTTGTTAGAACCAACAGTAACTGCTGGGAGGGATCTACCAGGCCACCTGGGAAGAGTTTTCCAGGAAGGAACACTGGGCATATGAGGGCTTTGCAGACCCATACAGATCACAGCCGAACACAACCACAGCTGAACTATGTGACCCAATGCACATCCCTTACCAGGCATAAACTGAGGGTGGTTTTCATTTGAATGCATACCATAAGTGTGCATGCTCTCCAAGACTGTATAAAGTCTACCACAATGGATCTGTAGGCCAATGGATGGATAAAACTCCAATGCAGAAACGCCTACCTGCCCAATCATTCATGTCTACATTATTGAATTGAGAAGAAAAGGAAATAACTCAAATGTCCAAGAGTAGGAGGTTGGTAAAATGCATGAGTGCACCTCAATATATTATGTAGCCGTTAAACTATTTTTTTCAATGTGTATAAATAATGAAAGACTGGAAAGATACATACCAAAATGGCGACAGTGACTGTACTCTTTTTGGTAGGATTTTTGGGTTGCTTTTAACAATTGGTTATTTTTATTATCGAGGGGAAAAGTAATGGAACTTCACGATATTGTGAAGACTTTGGTCCTCTCTGCTTATGACCAAAGTAGAGGCAAGGTCCTCTACTTCTTCACCTTTCTAAAAACCATCTAGCTTCAGGATCTCCCCTGGGCAGCCCGAAATCCTCTATGGGTAAGTATTCTCTCTCTCTCTCCTACACTAGACCCATATTTATTTCTCAACTTCCCACCTTGCTTGTTGCTCAGTATCTATGTACTGAGTTCCTCTTTGTTCATTCTTTTCCAGCTCTCTAAAGCAAATTCATTTTGATCTAATTACCATCAGCAATTGAGGAAACAATTATGAACATAGTGTCCATTGGTCTGTGGAGGCTGGAAGAAGAGTTCAACCCAAGGCAATCAGCAGAGCTAAGACAGGAAGAGGCACCTACACCATTCCAGAGCACAGGTGGGCTTTTCTTGGTGCCACACTCTTGGAGGGAAGCAAGTCCCCGGCTGAATGTGATAATGGCCTCAAAAGCATTGTTGACAGAACACAATCTTCAAACAACCAAATGTCCCCAGATTCTAAAAAAGCAGCTCTCTGCACGTGGCCTGTAGGCCCCTAAGCGCAAGCCTACCCTAGCACAGGTCCCCTGAGGACCAGGCCCACACCTGAGGTCTCAGAGCATCACTAGGGGTGCAGCCCTATCCCACAGAGCCCCCCCACCCCCCGCCGCCGCCACCAGCCAGGCAGTCAGGAAAACATGTCTACCTAATCACCTCTTAGCTCCAGGCAATCACTGTTCAAGGTCAGTTCAGAGGACTGCCTTCGCTTCCCCAAACAATGTGCAGTCTAAAATGACACAAATATCTATAATTAAGGAGAAACATGAGGTGCATTTTGTGGCTGATTGGCTTCCCAATAATGGCTTACCTATTCTCCTCAGGGCAAAACTTCTCTACCCGGTTTAATAAGGTATAATTACGTGTCACCACTGGACCAGAAGGGCTGGACTCTTCTCCACAATGCCCCCTTTTTGATGCCAGATGCCTCCTCATTCCGAGTAACAGAAATGTCAATTCCTTAATCGTATAAGTGAATACAGGAGAAGGAAAACAATCCAGTTTCCTTCTATTCGCTTGTACTTAAGAAAAGTTATTCATCTTTCTTTAGAGTCATATAATTGCAGTCCATTTGTAACTTCAATCTAGTTGACTCCCTTTTAAAAAAATTCAGCATTTGTCCCTTGGCGATCCAGCAGGAATAAAAGACATGCCATACACAGCTCCCCTAATGAGCAGGGCTGCTCTCTTGCCTGTGTGCGAGCATTTCATTTCAGAGATCTCAAACCTCGGGGGGTGCCAACCGTAAGACCATTGGAAACCACCATCAATGGGAATTTTGAGTTAAGACTCCACTAAAAAATACACATTAACTCATCTGCCAAATGCATTTTAAAACATGTTATATTTTAAAACCTCATTTCATGCAAATTGCATAAAAAGGAATATTGAAGCCTTTCAAAGATAGTCTGATGATTAAAGATGACAGTTCTCAAAGATTAAAGGTACTCTTCCTTCACACACTAATAATACATATGTTTAAGAGCACCAAACAAAAGCCTTCCCTGGAGCCAATGTTCGACTGTGCCAAATCTGCTCCAACCTCTACCCTTGGGTCAAGGGCACTGTAGCCAGGTGTCTTATTCCTTTGCAATGGAGGAGCATCTCTCTAGTCCATGGTCACAGACTACACCCCCTACTCCCAACAAAGCATTCTGTCATCAGCCCTGCCCTGCCCCTCCCCAGGCATCCAGACCAGGCCAGGGGTTTTCAGGGGTCTCTGTCACAACAGATGTACCTACAGCTGGTGCAGCTGCCACAGGACGAGGACCTCCAGACCCAGATGTCCACCGGGCCACACGGCATCCTCTAACTCCTGAGGGACTGGCTGCCCAGCTGGCAGCAAGGCTCACATCTGTACTCCTTCCACCCCAATCTGCATTCTCTTAGCCTCTCTTTGTTTCCGTGTTACCATCTATAAAGTAGTGGTAACAACGGTATCTCTCTCCGCCTGTGGCCTTGGTGATGAAGAAGTTGGCACATGCCAGGCCTGGCTGAGAGCAAGTGCTCAGTCCGTGTTATACCAGGTGGCCTCTAGAGCCAGAGCCCGCCCCAAACCCGGAGCAGCATGTCTGTGACATTGCCCGCCTGCCCAGCTCTCACAGGCCCCAGCCACTCAAGGGCTGGGCCCACCCCGGTACATGCGGCAACAACCTACATCTCTCTCCCGAAGAGACAGAGTCAATACAACTGGCCTCTTCTAAGGCCAAGAATGGCCACTGCCCAGAATTCCCCACTGCTGTGCCCACCTACGTGACAGGTCACCCAGAGTCTTGGTTCTGGCCTGAACTGTATTAGTTCACAACCTTGGGAGCTTCCTGGGGTAGAATCTAAAACCGGCCCCTATACACAGAGGGCATGGAGAGACAGAAGAAAGAGGCAGGCCACTCCAGATTGGTAGGTGGCCAGTGTAATAAGCAGAGAACTTCTATACAAGACTGGGCTGGGGTGGCTGCAAGAACTCCACACCTGCCTACCAAATCTTAAAAGTTTATATAGAGGCCTTAACTAGGTTCAGTCACATATTCAGTCCAGAGAGTCTCGATGACACCCTATTCTCAAGTCTATGTCCCAGAAACAGCTCCTAGTGGGGAATGGTAGGCCAATTGTACATTCTAAGGACAGGGGAAGGGGTGAGGAGCTCTGACTGCCTAGGTTCAGCTTGCGGGTCAACCAGCAATCACATTCTGTCCAAGACCTCCTCCAACAACCTACCCCAGAATTGTCACACACTTTCGGCTAATGACAACAATAACAGTAATCATTAATACTTCGTAGTGTTTACACATTAAGCCATGTTACCTATACAAAATCATGTGATCCTGAGAACAATCCTATGAGGGAGATACTATTATTCTTCCTATTTCACTGATAAGGAAACTGAGTCACAAACAAGGTAAGCAATTCACCAAATGCTCTCTAGCCAAAGAGAAGCAGGAATTCAAACCCCGTAACAGTAGGGTTGGGCTCCAGGGTCTTTGCTCTTAACCACCATGCTCCCCTGGAGGCAGGGGGAGCACAGCCCTCAGCAAGGAAAAGCCCCCTGGCCCTACCACACTCAGACTCACTGTCCTGCCCCACACCAGCCCCCCCCCCTGCACAATTCCACCTGCTCAGGGAAAGATGTGGGGACCCCAGGCTCCAAGCTAAGTGAATAAACAAGCCTTGTGTGAAAGTGCCTCTGCTTGTTAACCTGCCCCCAGCCACAGAAGAAAAATAAGCAGGGCATATGTTCCTGAAACTGCAAATGCCATCTGAGAGGGCCTTCAAGTCAAGGCCCTGCAGCCTCTTAACAGGCAGATTTTTATCTGCTCACGATCAGTGTGCAAATCTCACATGCCTTACCTCACAGAGGACACCTCTTCTATGCTTCCCTCATCTTGTGTATGCAATTTACACACAAACAAACTGGGTGAAAGATACATTCTCCCCAGGGTGTGCCTAATACTGTCATTTTACCAACCAGAGTTTGCCCTTCCAGTTGGTTTCCACAATGGGGCTCCGCTGCCCCCTGGTGGCACAGCCTCATTCTCTGGCTCTCGCTGACCTGACCACCTAAGAACCATGACTGTCAGTCAGTATTATCATTTTAGGTGACATTTATTCATTCACTCACACAAACGTTGCTTACGAGGTCTTCCAGTTGGCTCTCCTCCTCCCACTCTTGGGAGTGCAGCCCCTTCCTTCTTGGCCCCCCTGAAAGAATTCTTTCACTACTAGCTTTAGCTTCCTGGTTAACTGCTCCCCTTTGAGACACATTTCTCTCACAGAAGGTAAGTGCCCCATAAGACCTTCTGTAACTGCAGAAACCTCTCGGCTGCTTTTACTTGTCCTGCAGCTTACTAAACATTTTGCCATTTCTACACCGACTTTCCTATGCATCTTCCCAGATCGTACAGAAATGTTTCAATTTGCCTTCTGAGTTTCCTGGTTTTAGCAAGTGCTACCATTTTGAAAGGAATGGAAAAAGAGGGGTAAGACAGAGATGCAACCAGAGTCCCTACAGGATGAAACTGGAGGGCCTGAACCCACACTGCACTTGGTCACCCCCACCCTCTGGCCCCCAACTCTACTGAGGAACTTAGGACAGTTCAACCCCTCAACCACCAGCAGGCATCAGAATCACCTGAAGGCCCATTAAATCCCATTGCTGGGCCCCACCCCCAAAATGTCTGAATCAGATCTGAGGTGGGGCCCAAGAATCCGCATTTCTAACAAGTTCCCAGGTGTTCCTCCTGCTGCTAATCCAAAGACCACACTTTGGAAACCACGGAGCTAGAAGATCAGCTGCCATCACTAACCACCTATCTTTCACACAATCATTTTAAACATAATTTTCAAACACAATCTTCAAATACTTCATGACAGAAGAATGATCCTATGTAACCCAAACTGAGGTATGAGAAACCGTATGCCAAACATGTATCTGCCTGGAATATCCATTTCACTTGAAGACTTATGGAGAAAAAAAAGTTAAATAATTTAACTGGCAATTTTAAAACTGTACATTGTTGTTATAATGCAGAAGTACACTTTTGAGTACAAGAATAACTTCGGGGGATTTTTTTAAGACAGAATACGAGATTTTTAAGAACCCTGCTATTTTTCCAGGGGGCACCTGACATGCTCGCCTTTGGAAATATGCAACACTGCTGCTGGCCCTGCACTTTGAGCCCATTTCCAGGCATGTGTATGTGTACATGTGTGCGTGTGCATGTGCTGTGTTTTATGTGTACATGAGTTGTACTGCGTGTGCATGTACATGTGGACATATGTATTAATATTCTCACCTCCATCAAGATTGTTTTGGTGACAGGAGGTAGGAATGTCCCTTGAGAAACACAGGCTTTAGGTATTATCAATTACTAAACTTTTATTAACTTCATGAACATGTTCCATGAGGCTAGCTATAGAATGAGAACAGAATTTCTAAGTAGGAGGGAAAGTGAGGTGGGAATGACATAGGTAGCTTGATGGGAGCTTCAGACAAAGCTGTAGGGAAGCTGGGTCCTGGACAGAAACAGGCACTTGGACCCAAAACACACTGTTACCTTGAAACGCTCTCTACCTGCACTCTGTTGGCTCATCTAGGTCCCCCTGAACAATTCCCAGGCGGTGGCAGTTACTTCATAAGCAGTTTGTGACAATAAAGGAGAACATGATATTTTCCAACCAACAGCATAGATAGTATCTCTTTCTACTTTTCCCAGTACCACCACCAGAATCCACTTTTGTCTTTCCCTGGGACTTCCTGGCAGTGGATACCCACCCCTAAGTTCCTTTCTGTGCCCAGTAACTAATCCTGGTTGCCAGCACCCACTGAAGAGTCAGGGTGGGGGGTTCCTACAGCCAACATGCCCCAGAGACAGGCTGATCTGTATTTCAAATACTTATTTCTCCTAAGTATTTCATTTGTTACCTAAGAAGTCACAACAGAAACAGGTCTTAAATTTGTGGGCACCCCAGAATGAAAAGCCTCAGGAGTCTCATGGATGGCCATGGCCAACAAGGACGGAGTACCGATCCAGTCCCCCCACGGGCTCTACCTGGGTGATGAACTCTGGGAAGCTGAGGATGGGCCCGTTGTGGAAGACGGGGTAATAGAAGACGTAGGCCACCAGCCAGGGAAAGGAGTAGAAGCTGTTCTCAGTCTCCTGCCAGCAGAACTCGAGGCTGAAGCTGGTGTAGTACAGGCAACGCACGGTCAGCGTGAACTGCAGCAAGTAGTACTCGTTCTCCGTCTGGTACCACCCTCTCTGCAAAGTGACAAGAAGAGGACAACTCTGGAGCGTCAAGGAGGGATGCCATCCGGTCCCCTGGGAAGGAGACCGCTTCCACAGAGAGAGCAGCTGTACCATACAGGGGGCTTCTCCACCACTGGGCAGCAGGTAAATCTCAGTGGGAATGGAAACCAGGAGTTAATGAGCAGTGGGCGGAAGAGCGTCTCTAACACCGCTCATCTACTTAGCGTTAGGCCTCGTGTGCGGTGATGAGAGTTTGCCCAGATATGCATCAGATTCATCCAGTGGGGGACATGGAGATGAGCTACAGCCAGTGGATACTTGGACAGTTCTTCCAACAATACTGAAGGCAAAGAGAGGCTTATAAATGTCACATGGGATTCCCGTGTTCAACATATTTTTCCTTTTGCTCTTCTGTTAATCTGGCTCCACATGTAGTTGAGAACTATTTGCCAAATAAGCTTTAGAAACACAGTCAAGAAAAATAGTCCTTGCCCTCGAGGTGTCTAAATTCCCACACAGCAGATAGGCATGTAAGTATATAATTACAATGCAGCACGAGATAAGACATAACAAGCATGTACTAAAAGATGTATGAAATAAAAGACAAGAAGCAAATGCGGTAGAATCTTAACAGTACTAGGAGGAGTAAAATTTGGATCATTTTATAATCTTTATGTTTTTACATTTGCCATTATATATATTGCCTTTTTAATGAGAAGAACAAGTTATGGGAATACAGACCAGATATAACGGGGGACAAAGAAAGGAATAGTTAATGTGATCCATGGGAGGACTTTTACAACTTTACACAGAAAAACCAACCAGTGAAGAGTTTCTATTGCATGTCTGAGCCTTCAGCAGCCACTGAGAAAGACTAGGAGAACAAGTGCAAGCATGGAAACCCGGGGCTCCTGAGTGGCTCGGTGGGTTAAGCAGTTAAGCGTCCGACTTTGGCTCAGGTCATGATTGGCTCAGGTTCACGGGTTTGAGCCCCGCCTCAGGCTCTGTGCCGACAGGTCAGAGCCTGGAGCCTGCTTCCGATTCTGTGTCTCCCTCTCTCTCTGCCCCTCCCCTGCTCGTTCTCTGTATCTCTCTCTCAAAAATAAACATTAAAAAAATTTTTTTTAATAAAAAAGCATGGAAACCCAAAGCAAGTAGTTTCTGCTCATTTCTTTCCCTTGGGCAGTATTTTTCAAACCTCTAGTCTGCATAATAAATGGAATGTTTAGTCACTACCAACATCCATAACTGATGCTAACTATTGCCACACAAATGATAATTATGATTGGAGTCTGTTTTGTACATTTGCCAGGTCCCCAAAAAGTTAGGTGTGAATTCTTTTATTTTCATTGCAGATCTATTTTTAAACCCATGTATTTAAATGATCACCTAGTTAATCATTGTGGGAAGTCTCTTTTGTTAAGATGGAGACACTACCCTACTTTCTCTCACAAGTCCAGATTTTGACATATGTGCTTAAAGTGTTAGCCCCAATCCGTTGGTGAGAAAAATTAAAATAGCATAACAGGAAATACCACTGAATTTTCAAAATGCTACAGTTTTTACAAAATCACTCAACATATATCATGTTATCAGAGGCTCAGAGAAACTCCACGTGGAAGATAGAGCACATACTACTTCCATTTTCAAAATGATGAAATTGAGACTCAGGTTAAATGACTGCCTCCAGTTTCAAGCGTAGGAAACACAGCTACTAGAAGAGACACGGAACCAAGTCATCCACTGGCTCATCTTTCCTGCAACTGTGCCGACCCACAGTGCGTAAGTGCTATCACCTAAGTCAATGGATGAATGATCATGTGAACAAGAGTAAAGATACCATGATACCACAAGACTTTCAGTGCCACAATGACTAAAGAAAGAATATCAAAACTTCCCAAGATTCTCTGTGCAAGGAAAATACCTTCCTTATCTGTTGCAGGGACTATCATGGGTACTGCATGAGATGAGGCATGTGAAAGTTCCCCATAAATTGTAGAGCACTCTACAGATGATTTTTTTGTTAAATGCAGAGAAGACTATTGCTTTCTTTTCCTGTTGCTCCTTACCCTCTGTTCCTATGACATCTGGCACCATCCATGCCTACCCACACTGGAAAAAGAGGTAGAAGGTCAGCCCTGGGCAACCTTAGAGGGCTAAGACAGGGTCAGACACAAAAGACAAGATTCCAGAAGGCAACACACCCGGATTCACATGCATCAACCCCATATGGTCACTAGGGGGACCCCCACCATGATTCTTCAATTGACTCTTGGCTGAAAACAAAGGCATCTACCCAATGGGAGCACTTCTAAAGGGGCCTTCTCCTTCTCAAGGGTAAAACAGAGACACTTACCTTAACTTCCTCCACATCTTGCAGCCTCAGTGTGGTGAGCAGGAAGAGAGAACAGAGCCATGACAGGAGCTGCGACTGGAACTGGGCCACGCAGAAGGAGATGAGGGTGTGGAGAAAAATTATGGCCGTGCCTTGGGCCCCCAGAACACACCAGGAGGCCCACATTCCGTAAGCCCCCAGGATCCAGGGTCTGTGCTGCAGACAGGGAGGGACACAGTGAGAGACAGACAGAGGGAGAGGGCAGAGAGGAAAAGAGAAAAGAGTGAGTGAATGGGTATTGCTATTAAAGGTTCTACATAGAAGCATAATGCTTACTGATTCATTAACCAAACTATTCTCACTGCCCTGGGGATTTAGTGAAACCCAAACAGGTTTCAGAAGGACCTTCCACATTAGCCCTAGAGTGACGGCTGCCTACCCTAGAACTCCACCAGATCCACCCAGAAGGAGCCACTTTCCTGCCTTCAGCCAAAGCCACCCAGACCACTGGATCCTACAACAAGATATAGAGCCGACTTTTCAAAAGACACTATGGAAGCCAGAAGCCCGTTGGGAAAACCACCAACCCGGAACCCTGCGTACACCATCCTGCAAACGTGAAGGTAAAAGAAAGTATTTGTACACATTTCTCAGGTGCTTCATTGAGACAGTTCAGCCAACCAAACCACAAATGGCTTTCTAAGGTCCAAACCAGATTTCTACAGTGAAATATCTCAGTGTATTTTTACTAACGTATTGTTTACTGTTTACAGAAAAAGTATATCTTACCTGCTTTATACAATATTGAGACCTTTGTATAGTCAATCTGATTGGCATGTTCATTCGCATTTTAGGAGAATCAGAATGTTGTTCTATCCAATTATAAAGTTTTATACTTACTGACAGTAAATAACTAAATGAATATGCCTTTGCTTTTATGACATATTCTTGGTCATATCTGGCTGATAAATCCTTACTTAAAACCACAATACTGTTTTAACATTGTTAGAGGGGCAACATATTATAGGGGTTTAATTACTCAAGCTTTGAAGTCCAACTGCCCAAATAAATCCTGATATCCCCATTAACTACCTGTGTGACCCCAGGCAAGTGACTTCATCTCTCCATGCCTCAGTTTTTTCATATGTACAATTAGGATAAGGGCATGTACTTCATGAGGATTAACTTAATGCATGTAAAACGCTTTCCACAGTGTCTGCATACATAGTAAGAACATGACCAATACTAGTTGTCTAGTCCTAGAGGGAAATACAACGGGTCTTTCTGGTGTACATTTAAAAATATGGTTTCCAGGGGCGCCTGGGTGGCTCAGTCGGTTAAGCGGCCGACTTCAGCTCAGGTCCTGATCTCGCGGTCTGTGAGTTCGAGCCCCGCGTCGGGCTCTGTGCTGACAGCTCAGAGCCTGGAGCCCGTTTCAGATTCTGTGTCTCCCTCTCTCTCTGACCCTCCCCTGCTCATGCTCTGTCTCTCTGTGTCTCAAAAATAAATAAACGTTAAAAAAAAAAATTTTTTTTATAAAAAAAAAAATATATGGTTTCCAGGAATACACCACATTGAAAAGTTGGGAAGGCTTGAAATAGGTCTCCTTGTGAAAACAAGAAGAATTCTTTAAGACAAAGACAGATGTGGACCACAAACTGTAAATCTCATCCTTACATGCTAACTCTTCCAAAATACTGCCAAAGTACCATCCCTTCCCAAACCTATGCTCCAGCCCAAGAGAGAACATTTTGAATGAGCAACTAGGTCAGCCACTTTTAAGTTCCAAGAAAATCAGAGAAAACTGCAGTTCAGTTTTACTATTTTTCCATCCTACTGCCCACAGAAAACAGCTACATAAATTTGCTTCAGGTTTTCCCCCAAATACTCACCTTTGGGCAGAGTCCACTTATAAGAAACAAGGTCGCCAAAGACCATTTTAGGAAGTAGTTTTAACAAATGAGAAAAAAAAAAAAAGGTTTTTCCAACATAATCCACAGCATTTACCACCAGGAATCCTTTTCCACGCACACATGGCAACATACATACACACAGCTACACTTTTATTAAGTGTTATTTGACCCATTTGGAAGAAGCCTGTTTGTTTGGCTTTCATTTGGGAACTTAACCAAAGACTAAGGGGCTTCAATTTGGAAAAAGCTGAAGGAGATTCTCTGGTGAATTTAACGGTGCCCACCAAAGCTACCGTACAGGCCCACATGTTTGTCCCCAATTCTCATCCCCCACTGTCTTCCTCTTGCCATCTAGGACAGGCAGACCACATTTAATACCATTCTAAGGAAGCACAGAAAACACTCTCACGTTGCCTTCATGTTCTCCACTAGCCCTCATATTATCTACTCATTCTCCCCAGTGGGTCGAGGCATCCATGGCAGACAGGTGATATAAAGAAAAAGATAAAAATAATACTTACTTTTTTAAAACTTATATAAATTAGGGGGTACCTGGGTGGCTCAGTCGGTTGGGCATCCAACTTTTTTAAATTTTTTTTTTAATGTTTACTCTTATTTTTGAGAAAGAGAGAGAGAGACAGACAGAGAGACAGAACACAATCAGGACAGGGGCAGAGAGAGAGGGAAACACAGAATCTGGAGCAGGCTCCAGGCTCTGAGCTGTCAGAACAGAGCCCGACACAGGGCTCAAACTCACGAACTGTGAGATCATGACCTGGGCTGAAGTCTGACACTTAACCAACTGAGCCACCCAGGCACCCCAGTTAAGGATCCAACTCTTGATTTTGGCTCAGGTAATGATCCCAGGGTTGTGGCAGCTGGAGAGGGGCTAGAAATGGAAGAGTGACCCTGCCCACCCATACAAGCTGCATCTGGATGGCCTGAGGAAGGGGTCTTTCCCCAAGTGCTTCAAAGACCATTTTCATATGCAAAGGCCTAGGGAGGCCTGTTTCACCGATATCTACTCCAAAAGTGCTTCTGTATTTATCAAACTTTTGTCTACCTCTTTAGTGAAAATGCTTAAGTAGCAGGTATTAAGCTTCTGACACCAAATATGTTGGGAACTACTTAACTTTTCAAAAATCAAAAATAAAATGGGTTATGTTTTATTCAAAAACAAGACTTCTCATTCCTCGCCAGAAGGACTTTAAGACTTTTTCCCCCAAGCTTTCGGGGCAACCTGAGCAGATACACAGTTTTGATCACACACATAATCTATGTCAAGCTCAAGTTTTAAAAAATCCACCTAAGAGTCAACAAAATCCCAGTTTGTTTAAATTAAGTGATGATTATGACTGGAAATTATGGGCCACTTGAGAAGAAGGCACAAAGAATCATTTTGATCAAGTAAAGTACACAAAACATGAGCTTAATTTAAAGCTGGGCTGTGATGTTTCTAATTTAGAAATTTAAATTCTAATTCTATACAATGCTTTTGAGATTTTTGAGATAGTTGTAGATTCACCTGCAGTTATAAGAAATAATACAAAGAGATCCCCCCTCCTACACTTCACCCAGTTTTTCCCAATGGTAATATTTTGCAAAACCATAGCATATCCAATGAGGATATTGACATTGCTACAATCCACCAAATTTATCCAGGTTTCCCCAGTTTTGCTTATACTCCTTTGTATGTGTGTGTGTGTTTAGTTCCATATAATTTTATCACGGGTATAGGCTCAGTCTCCACCACAGTAAAGATATGTAACATCTTATCTTTACAGATGGAGGTAAATAGTTCTATCGCCATAAGGATCTCTTGTGTTGCCCTTTTGCAACTACCCCCTTCCCACTCCCTTTATCCCACATCCTTACCCCCTGGAAACCACTACCATCTTCCCCATTTCTAAAATTTTACTTGAAGAATTGTATGCAACCTTTGGGGTTGGCTTTTTTCACTCAGTGTAATTCCCTGGAGACTCATCCAAGTTGCTGAGGGTATTTAAAGTTTGCTCCTTTTTACTGCTGTGTAGTATTCCATGTTATGGATGCCTCACCACTTATTTAACCATTCACCTGTTAAAGAACATCTGGGTTTCCAGTTTTTTGTTATTCTGAACAAAAGTGATATAAACATATGTGTACAGTTTTTTGTGTAAAAATAAGTTTTTATTTCTCTGGGATAAATGCCCAAGAGTGCATTGTTTGGGTGGCATGGTAGTTGCACGTTTAGTTCTACAAGAATCTGCTAAACAGCATTTCCACCAGGAAGGTATGAGTGCTCCATTTTATTCCCGTCCTCACCAGCATCTGGCACTGTCACTATGTTTCATCTGAGCCAGTCTGCCAAGTGTGCAGTGGTATCTCACTGTGGCTTTAATTTGCATTCACAAATCTCTTTCAAAAAGCATCAAAGTGTGGGCAACCTGAAGCTCGAGAGTACGACAGGCTGGGCAAACTTTGTTGAGGCATGGGACTTTCCTGACCCCCTTCACTCGCTTTATTCCAGGCTCTTCAGTTTCTAACAGAAGATGAAAAGGCAGGTGAGGGAAGAGAAGAAACTTTTAAAAGTCTAGCAAACAATCAGAAAGAAACTACATTTCTGTGACAGTTGACAAAACAGCAAACTGAGAATGCAGTAGCCTTCCTCATGGGACACAGTGCTTCCTGCCCCAGACTGAAGCAGGTCGGCCACCTGCCCTCTGCTCCCACTGCTCCCTGTGTCTATGCTGAACTATTTCTCAAGACGGCCCATTACGGACTCTCTGCTTGATAGTCCCCCTTCACAGGCTAATATCCTGCCTTGTTCAAATTACAGTAATATAAGCCCAGAATCTAACATGGTGCCTAGCATATAGCAAGCACTCCATAAATGCGGGATAAATGAATGAATGGTGGAACAGTTGGGTGGGTAGATGTGGTCGATGGATATGCTTCCCCAAGTCTTTGGACTTAACCTAGTAGTTATGACTAACAAGTAACAAGAAGTTAGCACCAAAATTTGGGGCTGTTTAGTCCACTAACATGAAAATCTGCTGTTTTCCAAGGTCCCTACTTACTGCTTAACCCCTTATAAACAAAGGCTGCTTTGCCAGTGCAGATGGAACGGAGGGAGTCACCTGACATCTCCCTGCCTACTGCCTGTTTTCCATCACAGGGGTCTCTTACAACTCTACCTGTGCTGGGGGAAATCTCAAATAGTTTACAACCGATAGGGCACAGGCACCAAGCTATGAAAGCAGACATCTGTGATAGAATCTGTTACCCATCACCCCACCCACTGCGGGGGGGGGGGTTCAGAGAGACTAACCCTAAACTGGTGTGTTTCCAAGGCTGAAATCACCACCCCTGAGGAAAAACTATGTACTCACCCTCCTTTTCTTCAAATCTTCTTCACTGGGAGTCAAGACCCAGCCACAAGAAGAGCTGGTTGGCAATGCCCCCTCTTACAACATCCTTACTTTTCTCCCACTTCAGCTTGTTCTGTGCTGCAGGCACCGAATGATAAAAGGATGTGCCTGCATGGTTCCCTCATTAGCTTACCTCCATCGGGAAGAGCAAAAGGGTAAAGCCTTGGTGAGGACAACTGTTGGCAACTACACCAGATTTTGCTGTCTATGAATTCTTTTTGTACATCTGCCCAGAAACCACTCAGTGGGGGCAATTGTTTGAGAAATAAGTCAATCAATAATCCTTATGTATGCCATAATTTATTACATACTACATCATCAATTGCAGCTGCTACTAAAAAATATAGTTATATATTTTGGGGAGGGATATATATACATGTGTATATGTATGTGTGTATATATACATACACACACACACACACACAAACACACACACACACACACACATCTATCCCCAAACAAAGAGGGAAAACCCAAAACCATCCCAGAGTCCCAACAACCACATTCTAGCTGCTTCTCCTGGGAGCAAAGGCCAGTGGGCCCAAACAAAGCCAATTCCATCCCTCCTTAGATACGCACTGATGGAGGAAGAAGAGTCTGGTTAGCACAAGAGATTCCTATTAGGTGTGTGGTTTCAATAAAATGCTGGCAGAGAACACTGTTGACCACAGCCTTCCAGAGGTTAGTTTCCTCACTTCAGCCAATGCCACGGAACCACACTTTTCAGTCCTGTGGCTGATGAGCTCAGCTGGTCAGGGCCCGGTGCTAATGATGTGGGTTCTGCCAGTCAGAGGTACAGTGAAAACGTCGCTCTGTGGTTAGCAACAGCAGCCACCCTCAGCCCCCACACCAGGCCAGCCTTCTCAAAAGGTTCACACAGGGATATTTTTAGCTCTGAGGGCAGAGAACACAATGTCTCAGGTGGTAGCAAGGCCACAGGGGTGTTCAGGAAAGGAGGCAACTGTCTGACCCACCCAACACACAATCCAATCATAACAAACCCACAGCCAAAGCTCAGAGCCATTACTCAGCCTCCCCTCCCAGGGTACCGGCCCTTGGTCCAGTCTCGCCAAAACCCAGAGAGAAAGCCCTGCCCAGAGAAAAGGCATTTAACCTTGTCCAAGGAGCTCAGTGGAAAGTTTTAGGACTTGTCCTGGAGAAGAGAAGGGAAGAGAAGAGAAGGGAAGAGAAGAGAAGGGAAGAGAAGGGAACAGAAGAGAAAAAAAGAAATCACACTGTTGAACCTCATCTGCCTCTCTCTGGGAGGAGCTGGGCCACCAAAGGAAGAGATGAGATGAGATGAGATGAGATAGTAGTTGGAGATGGGAAGCATCCTTGAAGGCTTAGAGGTTGGGCCAGGGAGAACTGCAGACATACTAACATGCCATCTGTGCAGGTGCTGTCTGTCCATAGCTCATGGCGCCTCTGGAAACAGGGGAATAAAGACAAGTATAGCCCAAATCTTCCACCGTAAGTCCCCAAAACATCGACCATCTGGAACACTCGGTCCAGGTGGTGAAAGCACAAAGCTAATGGGGCCAAAGCTGTGGTTCATACTTATACATCAGGGCCAAGCAGACTCAGACAAAGAGAGCACTGTGCCCCAGCCACAAGCAGAACCCTGCCCACTGGCTGTCGCACAAAGCAAGCCTGTGGTTGAGAGGAGGGGATGGGAGAGACACACACACAGATGACTCAGTGCACACTTGCAAGGAACACCTCCTCCTGACTTTGCATATGATGTGCTCTGCGGATGTAAAGTCCACCTGTCCCCCTGGGCCTGGTAATGAAATGCCAGAAGCCAAAAGAAGCAAACCCTTCCACTTCCTTCAAACTGCAGCTCATGAGCACCTCCTGGGAGGTCTTCCCTCACACCCCCAGGCACAGGTGCCCACTCCTCCTCCCAGGATCCCAACCCACCAGTACATCAGGTCCACAATCAAGATCAGTGTTTGGTCCCCTCTTGTTCTCACCCAACTTCCCAGGGGGAAGAGCTGTGGCTCTCAATCCTTTCCCCCAACAACCCAAGCTTGAAAGAGGGTCAGAGAAAGACATCCATGGGCAGAGTATAGGTATGGCTGAATAGGCAGCCTCTGCCCTCAGGGGCTTTAGAATCTCAAGACAGTTGTTTCCTCCCTTGAACACCCTAGAGGTGACTGCTCCCGGGAGCACACACAGACCAGTCACAGCACACAGCAAATACCAGCAGACCACAGCAGCAGCCACCATGTACTTGGCTTTTATCTTATACAAGCATAACCTTGAAAAACATCAGACCCTCACCACCACCCCAAGAAGCAAGCAGCACCATCCCTATTGCACAAATGAACAGGCTCAAAGTTATTGACTAACTCACTTAACACGTGTGGCTTGAAAGCAGCAAAGCTGGGATTTACCCAAGTCCTTCCCACAACTACTCTGAAAACTGCCTAAGATAAAAAGAGTCTCAACTCAAAGTAACAAGCAAATTAAACGGAAGAACATCTATATCCTAACCTAGGTAGATTTCTGATGGTGGTCCATGCAAATGGGAACTAAAAATGGAGGGAGTCTGGAAAGAGGGAGGAGCATCCAGTCAAGAGCATTCCTAAAGTTAATCTACATCTTAAATTCTCCAAGGGGCTAGATCTCCTGGGGCGGGGGGGGGGGGGGGGAGTTGGTTCTTGAAGACAAGAAAACATCACTCTTTAGGCACAAAGCACAGGCATGCATATAGTACATAAAACGGACAGTATATCTGTGGTATTAAAATTTCACAGTAAGAAAGTCACAGTCGGGAAAAGTTTTATGTAAAAAGACTCTGGAGGAACAGGGGTAGTGACAATGAAAAAAAGCTACAGAAAACACTGATCTGTAGAAAGCAAACAAGAAATAGCAAGAGTAAGAGTGAGAGGCAAAGGAGACCAATCCGACATGGCCACGTCAGTCTCCGTGCATATGAAAGAGTCACAGGGAGGGCAGGAGATGAAACACTCAGTGTGCCCAAGGCACCCTCAGCTCTCCTTCTGCCCCACTTCACTCTTCCACATGTCCAGTTACAGTATATCAAAAATCAAACACAGAGAAAGGAACGTTTATAAGATTTGTAAGGTATAAAGAATAATGAAATAGCACTGGCATACCCACCATCAGCTTAAGATAAGACAAGGCTACATCAGTGCTTTAGAGGGTCCTGGGCATATGTCAATTATACCTCAATTAAAACAAGTCATAAACTGTCAAAGGGGAAAAAAGGGGTGGGCCTGCATTCCCCCCAATTCTATCCACTTCCCACCCCAACCAGACATAACCACTATCCCGAATTTTAACAGTAATCTCATCTTTGTAAGCATATATGTGAATGTATCATTTAGTTTTGCACAATTCTGAGCTTTATAAACATGGGATCTTATCTGATGGATTCCTCTGCAACTAGCCTTATTACTAGCTCAATGTTGTGATCCAAAAATTCATCCATGTTGACAATTCTAGCTATGATTCAGTCCTTTCCATGGAATACGTTCACTATAATTCCTCCATTTCCCCATAACGGACACCTGGATTCCTTCTGGTTCTTCATTACAAACATCAATCACTGCAATGAATGGCCTGACTTGCCCCCTGACTGGCAAAAAGAGTTTCTCCAGAGACTATGTCAGAAGTAGCACTAGTAGCCTTGGGCTATGCATCTCTTTGAAGTAATATATTACAAAGAAGCTGTACCAATACATATGCACAACCTTTCTGTATGAGTTCAGGTAGCTGTTATTGGTTACAATCAGGATTTTTGTTTTGTCTTTGCTACGCTGGAAAGTAGGAAATGATACAGTTTGATTACTAAAAAAAGTTGAACAGGTGTTCTAAGTTTACTGGTCATTTATGCTTCCTCTTCTGCAAATTCCTTTTCACATTTGTGCCATTTTTTTCTATTGGGTGATTTGTCTTTTTCTTAGGAAATTTCTTTATATATTCCAAATACTAATCCTCTGTCAGGTTGCAAACAACTCTATTAGTGACTTGCCCTTTCACTTTCTTCGTTGTGTCTTTGGCTACATCCAAAGATGTACACTAATTATACACTGAGGATTACACATAATTATACATTGAGAAGTTCTTATTTTAATGTAGTTAAGCTTATCAATTGTTTTCCTTTACAATTTTGTATTTTTTTGGGTCTTAAGAAATCTTTCTCAACCCTAATATCAACAGATAGTCTAGATCACACTTTGTAAAAGTTATATGCTTTTTTCTTTTTAAATCCTTAATCTACCTTGAAAAGGATTAGGTGTCGTATGAGTTAAGTGTTCATTTCTTTTTAATATAGCTAAACAATTAGGTCAGCACTGCTTACTGAACAGTTCATCTTTTTTAATAATCTTTTTTTAAATTTTTTTTAAAACATTTATTTACTTTTGAGAGACAGAGCACAAGTGGGGGAAGGGTAGAGAGATAGGGAGACACAGAATCCAAAGCAGGCTCCAGATTCTGGGCTGTCAGCACAGAGCCCTACACGGGGCTCAAACCCACAAACCGTGAGATCATGACCTGAGCTGAAGTCAGACGCTTAACCAACTGACCCACCCAGGCACCCCTGAACAGTTCATCTTTTCCACATAGATATGAAATGCCAATTCTGTCATAAATCAAGTTTCCATCTATGCATAGGTATTTTCTAAACTCTATTCTGTTCCATTGGTCTATTTGTCTATCCTGGTACCAATACAACAATGTCCTAATTATTATATCTTTGTAAGTCATACTTTCTGGTAAGGCATATCCTTTGATTTTGGTACCAATCTTATACTATCTTCATTAAATATACATTTCCTCCTTTTCTCTTTTCTGAAAAAGCCTGGTTAAGATTTAAGTCATTTGTGTCTGGATGTTTGGCAGAATTGGTTTATTACTAGTGTTTTTTTAATTTTAATTTTTTTAATTTATTTTTGACAGAGCATGAGTGGGGGAGGGGCAGAGAGAGAGGGAGACACAGAATCTGAAGCAGGCTCCAAGCTCTGAGCTATCAGCACAGAGCCCGACGCGGGGCTCAAACTCACAGACTATGAGATCATGACCTGAGCCAAAGTTGGACGCTTAACCAACTGAGCCACCCAGGCGCCCTGATTACTAGTATTTTCTTAAATAGATTTGACTAGTGATTAAATTTCTTTTCATGGTTTTAGTAACTATTTGGTCTATTTCTTCATGAGTCAGTTTTGGTAAGTTATATTTCCAGCAATTTGTCTGCTTTGCCAAAGTTTTCAAGATTTTTGGTGTAAAGTTGTGCAAAATACATATCCTCTTACTCTATTTTTTCATCAGCTTTTCCATACTTAATATCGGTTATTTGTGCACTTTCTTTTTCCTTGACCAATCTTACCATTAATTTCTACTTTTATTTTTGTTGTTTTCTTCCTTCCTTTTTTCTGTTCTTTAACTTCTTAAACTGTATGTACTTTGCTCATTATTTTTCAGCCTTTCTTCTTAATAGGAATGTGTAGGATTATGGTTTCCAATTAAATACCATGCTAGCCACACCCTACAAGTTTTGATACATGTAGCATTTTTCATTTATTTCTAACTATTTTCTAACTTCTAGTATGATGATCTCTTTTTGACCTACAAGTTATTTAAAAGTATGTTTTCTTTAATTTCTAAATGAGTTAGAGTTTTTAGGTCATCTCGTGTTACCAGTTTCCAAACTTAATTGCACCGGGATTAAAGAGAGTAACCTATATAGAACAGATACTTTGACATTTTGTTGAAAATACTTTGAAAGGTGTTGAAATGTATGGTCTATATGTCATTAAATTTTATAAATATTCTGTGAATTCTCCAGTTGTTAGATATAATAATTTACATATATTTCTTATATCAAGCTCATTAATTATATTTTCCTTGTTTTTCTAAATGATATATTAGTCATGAAATTATGTTAAAACCTCTCCCTATAATCAAACTTTTTCAAGGTTTTTTTTTGGGGGGGGGGGGGGGGGAAGACAGCAAGACCCAAGCAGGCTCTGTGCTGTCATCAAGGAGCCCAACATGAACTCAGGAACCATGAGATCATGAACTGAGCCAAAATCAAGAGCTGGACACTTAACTGACTGAGCCACCCAAGTGCCCCATAAACTTTTCTATCTTTATGGTACTGATCAACTTTTGCTTTACATCTACTAAAGCAGACAAAATTAGAATTGTAACACCCTCCTAATGGAATTAACTCTGTATCATTAAACAATAATCCTCTGTCACTAATAATGCTCTTTGCCGGTTATTAATAAAACCACACCAGTATATGGGTGGACAGGGGAGTCTTAGGTTTGCTTGGAATGTCTTTTCCCATCTGTTTACCTACCAAACTTTCCATGTCCTTCCATTTTAAGTACATCTTGCTAAGAAGCACATCTCAGGACTCTATTTCTTTATTTTCCCTTACTTCTGTTTTTCTTTTTTAAGTGTATTTATTTTGAGAGAGAGGGAGAGGGAGAGGGAGGGAGGGAGGGGGAGAAAGGGGGAGAAAGAGAGAGAAAGAGAGAGAGAGAGAGAGAGAGAGAGAGAACACACAAGCGGGGTAGGGACAGAGAGAAGGAGAGACAGAATCCCAAGCAGGCTCTGAGCCATCAGCACAGAACTGGATGCAGGGCTCGAACTCACAAACTGTGAGATCATGACCTGAACAGAGATCAAGACCCGGACGGACGCTTAACCAACTGAGCCATTATTTGTTTTTCTTTTATCCAGTCCGGCAACCTCTTTCTGGGGGGTATGGGTGGGGACTGGGTCCATTTATATTGATTGTGACTACTGATCTATTTATCTGCCATTTCTTTTGTGCTTTCTCTTTGTCCTGTTTTCTCCATGTTACACCCTTACTTCTTAATGACATTTATGACAAATGAAGCTCCTCATTTTTAAGGGGGTTAAAAAAATAATAATGCTCTCTTACCACCCCTACCTTACACAAAATGACGAATTAAAGTCCTGCCGTGAAAAGCTTTCCTAAAGTTATAAACCTAATCAGTGAGAAAGCCAAAGACCCGACACATCATCGTCATCTCGTACTCCTCTCCTGCACTGCAGTTCACCCACAACCATGGCAGCAGTAGCAAGAGTGGACACATCTCACAGATCGTCCTCGACATCCTTTGTCTTTCCCTCACACAAGTAACAGTGACAGGTAGTAAGCTATTCATTTCACAGATGGGAAAACTGAGACCTGGGGCAATAAGTCATCTGTCTGTGGGCAGAGAAATTTTAGTTAGACACAAAAATGTTAAATCTCTAGAAAACTTGAAGTCTTAAAAAAAAAAAAAAAAAAAAAAAAAGACCAAACAGAAATTTGTGGAAGAAAAGAAACCCATTAATGAGGGCTTAGGTACCTAAAATCGCTACTAGCTTAGGGACACCCAAAAAATTATTATTTACTATTGGGTCTGCTCAGAAAGCTCTATGAAATGTTTCAATGTATGAAGATCTGGCAGCATATAACAGTGAAGTTTTTGCCATTTTAGAAGAAGGGAACCACTTGGGTACAAAAAAGTAATCAGTATCACATTTAAAACAAAGTTAATGTGGGGCGCCTGGGTGGCTCAGTCGGTTAAGCGGCCGACTTCAGCTCAGGTCACGATCTTGCGGTCCGTGAGTTCGAGCCCCGCATCAGGCTCTGGGCTGATGGCTCAGAGCCTGGAGCCTGTTTCAGATTCTGTGTCTCCCTCTCTCTGACCCTCCCCCGTTCATGCTCTGTCTCTGTCTCAAAAATAAATAAACGTTAAAAAAAAAAATTTTTTTTTAATAATAAATAAATAAATAAATAAATAAATAAATAAATAAATAAATAAATAAAACAAAGTTAACGTGTCGTTGGAATTTCCTATCTTCCAGGATGAGACACGATCCTAAAAAGCACCGATTTTCAAGAAAGAGCTAAAAAATAGCCCATGTCTGGTACACGTTTGTAACCACACGACACCCTGTTTTCCTTAGCCTCACACTGTGGTCTGTTGTGCCCAGAGGCTCCTGCTTCTTCTGTCTCTTGACAGAAGACCCCCATGAACCTCTAAGAATCAAACGTTTCCTGTGGGCTGACTTCCAAGTCAGTTTTTGGTCGGGTCATCTTTACTATGTAGATTTCCAAGCACAGATTCATTTTTTTTCACTTGGGGAATCTACAGAGTCAAGAAGCGTGTATCAGAAGACGCTGGACAAAAGCCTGGCCCCTCAGCGACAGAAAGATCCTCCAGGCAGCGTCTGAGATCCCTTGGGAGCTAAACCCATCAAGAGGCTTTCAATCCTCCCTCCTGTGAAAGCACTTCTCAAACATCCCCTTTGAAGTAGCCCTTGTTCTCCACTCCAAGCCAGGGCAAGAATAAAAAAATACTACTGGAATTCTGATCTACAACAGCTACCGTGGCATAAAGTATTCCACATTGAAATGATTCCCATTTAGTGATATCATTCACTACTTTCTCCTGAACTTATACATTGTCCTCAACAATCGGTGATTTTTCTTTTTAAAAAAATTTTTTTAAATGTTTATTTATTTTTGAGACAGAGAGAGACAGAGCATGAACAGGCGAGGGGCAGAGAGAGAGGGAGACACAGAATCTGAAACAGGCTCCAGGCTCTGAGCTGTCAGCACAGAGCCCAACGCGGGGCTCGAACTCACGGCCCGTGAGATCATGACCTGAGCCAAAGTCGGACGCTTAACCGACCAAGCCACCCAGGCGCCCCTAATCGGTGTTTTTTCAATACGATCATTTGATCAGGTATGATCTTAGTTTTATTCTAAAACCTTCATATTCAATGGTTTTAAAAATAACCTGGAGGAAGCAAATGCAGGATAAGAATGTATGAGATCTTTACCATAAATGTCTTATTGATCATTAGCAATTCTTTCTCATCTTTTCCAGACTCCCAAGGCCAATATCCACATCTCCTGATTCCCAGTTCAGGACTCTTTCCTCTCAAAAGGCAAAGAAACAGGCATAAGAGGAAATGCTGCACATAATCATACCTTCCTTGCAAGTACACCGGCCACCTGAGACACAGCCATGTGGCCCAGCAGAAACCGCACCAGCTGCTGTTTTCCCCATTCCATCCAGAAGCTCCACTCAAAGTCATTTGGGTCCTAAAGAGAGCAAAACAGGAGATTATCCGAGGGATTTTGGTACATCTTAGGCAGAACACAAACTCCAGTTAATAAAACAACCAGAAAGAAGGACAACGAGAGTCCAAACTCCAAATGACATGCGCGCATTCCCAGCCCCAGCACTGCCACAACACCACCAGCTTGTACCCTTCCCTCCAGCTTGGCTGGTCTCACTGCCCTTCTCCGAATCAGTGTCTTTTCAGAGCTGATCCCCCAGGACCCTCTGTGGAACAAAAACCATTATTATTCCCATTTCATAAAAGATGAAACAGAGGCTTAAAGAATTCAATTCATGTACCCGGTGTCACATAGATAATATCAGTTCATTGCTTGCACTATCTCAGGTTAGCCACGCAAACGAGAGAAATGCAAATTGGCTGCTAATAAAATTGCTTAAGGTCAATCGTGTTAAGTCTTGCTGTCAATTTGGGCAGGAGAATGAAATTAACCAATTCTCCATAGGATAAGGATGAAAGAAAGATATACTTCCCTTCAGGAAGCTCTGTGTCCATTAACACCCTGTGTGTAGGTGTCTATTATCACCCCATATCTAGACATGCACCAGGAACAGTATCCATGCAGCTCCCTGGCAGAAGCAGGTGAAAACTTCTGGGTAAGACTACGTATGAATAGCTGGGGACTAACATCCAAAAACCTTGGTTTGGCCTTGGGAGCCCTAGGGAGACCATGGCAGCTGATTCAAATATGGAGGGAACAAACAGTGATTGGCCATTCTAAAATGGGCAATGCACGCTTGGCCAATGAGCATCTCAATGATGAAGCGGGGATTTGAGATCCTCAGGATTTTCTAGCCCAACTGTATGGGTGGGGAAGGAATCCCCGAGTGACTATTGATATGGAACAACTCACCAGTCTCTGCAAATGGAACTTTAATTGGATTTGGAGGAAAATACATGATTTTTTTTATACCTAAGGATTGAAGAGTAATTTCATACCAGTTACACATTTAAAAATTCTTTTTCCAGAAGGTAAAGCATAGATAAAATTTATCTTGATTCATATCAGACTATGAATACAGAGGTAGCAAACCTCGTAGCCAAGGTTATAAGCTTGTTTTGGTTTAGATCCCAGATCTACCCATATACTGTTTGTGATGACTCTGAGTGAGATACTTTATACCTTTCTGACCTATCTGCTCATGTGATAACAGTACTGATCTTCCAGGGGTTTGTGAAGTTTAAATGAGAACATATGCATACCGAAAGTTTAAAACAGTACCTGGCATGCTGCACTCAATAAAAACTGCTACTTGCCACCAACTGTTAGTTCCATGTACTTCTCATCCTATGTTAACCAGCAAGACTGTATCCTGCTTTACAATGTGCCACTTGTTTTTAAAAAAAAAAAAAAAAGTTTTTCCATTTTCCAAATGAATACAGTATTGTACATCATCAAATAAAACGTGTTCCTCACACTCAAGATCCTGATCCATAGACAACCTGCTCGTAGAGCCCCCATCCCCATAAAAATTATGGGTCTCGTCCAATTCTTTCCATTCAGAGATGATGACAGGGTCCAAGATGTGCACGTGCCACATGGCCAGGCAGCAGCAGAGCAGAGAACTCAAACCTTTACCTTGGCTCTCAATCCCTGATCCAAAGCTCATTTCCTCACCTCAAAAATTCCAGATGAGTCAATTAAATGAATGAATGCAAACAAGCTCAAAGGTCACGTGATGATGCCATGCTGGGAAAGTGCCGCTTTTGTAACAAGGATACAGGCAAAGAGACGCTAAAAGTCAAGGCTGAATTTTTTTAATTCCCCCCTCAAAAATATTCCAATATCCTACCTTTTTTCATTATAAAGAGTGTTCTTAAACACTAAGAATAACACTTTAAAATTAGAACCCCAGGCTTACCAATGCTTCAAAGCTTCTCCAACTTTAACTTTCTAGGGGGAAAATGGTATCTCATAAAATGTAAGAAACCAAAAAGACCTTGGTGTTCCAACGGAAGGCCCAGGCCTACTGAAAACCCTGTGCTAGTAAAACCCCATCAACAAAAGTTAGGGTCTTTCATCATTAATTCTTTTGCAGAAAATATCCATTTAAAGGAAATAAAAACATTTCTCTCATGTCTATCCTTCTCCATTTAACATATTTACCTATAGGAAATCATGTCTATCCTAAGGAAATAATCGGACAGAAAAGTTGAGCCAATGAATGGAACAAGATGGCCAATAACTAGTGGTTGATGATTTGGGTAAGAAAAATGTTGACTCACCTGCTTTTATAAGCAAAAACTTTACAGATACTGAGTTCAATCACACGTTTCAAGGCAAATGTTAAAGCCTCAAATTAAGAACAATTTTTTCATATTCTGTTCCTTCCTCCACTTCCTTTCTTGACCCTGCAGTTCTTAGTCAATTAAAACACTCTTCTTCAGGTCTCTAAGTGAGCCAGACATAAACTAGGGATCAATTCAAGTCAGACAGAACCAGGAAGGCTCCTCCACAGAGAAAGGGGAGACTAAACTCCAAGGAACAGTAATCTACATCCAATCTTCTAGATCCGTGCTTCCCAAGTTTCAGTGTGCACACAAATCATCTACACATCCTGCTAACATGCAGATTCTGGCCCAGCATCTCACCTCTGGGATGGGGCCTGGGATTCTCTATTTCTAACAAGCTCCCAGGTGATGATATCTGCTGGCCCAGGGACCATATTTTGAGTAGCAAAGATCACTTATTATGCCTCCTTCCACCTGAATGGTCGTCACCCCAGAGGATCCTTAACAGTGCACCCCACCCCATACAATTCCCAGGCAGGGACACACTAAAGCTAATATTTGCCAACAGAACAACCATCATCCTGCTCACTGTCGGAAACTCTGAGCACCTTAATTCAACATGTTTTAAACTAAGTAAGTTAGCATGCACAGTTACTCATTCTGATACTTTCAATCTGCAACGAGGCAAAACCGAGAAACCTAAAAGCACATGACAGTTCTAGGCATCTCTTAAATAGTGACTCCAACTTCCTGGTGAAACACTCTTTCCTATTCTTCACAAAAGAAAGGGCCTGGGCCTGGTATTCTTAATTGCTTCTTTCCCCATCCAGAGAGCAGAGTCCTATCCTAGGCCCTGTGGGAAAACCTGTGTATTCCTCACCCTTGGGGAACTCACATCACCAACACTGACACCCCGCAATCAAGACACTGCAAATCCACTGTAAAACAAGAGAGGTCACAGTGATGTAATTCAAACACATACACTTGTATAAATAAGACCTTTCCTTCTCATGTAAATCACTACCATTCTGGGTATGTGTTTTCTAACAACCTCATAACAACCCTTCAAGTTTTTTGAATAGACAAATTATTTGCCCATAATGAGTAGAGGGGAGAGCTGGATTTCAAACACAGACCTATCTGTTACCAAAGATGAAGTCCTTTTCCAAGATGTTCCTACTTGTGCTGACTCTACCTGGACTTCCCTAATCCACCCAGACACACACACACACACACACACACACACACACGCACGCGCGCACATACATGCACCCTACTAACCAAACTGCCTCCGAGAGGGTACCTCCTTAATACCACCATAACCACAAAGATGTTGGCTCAAGTGTGAGGTCTTCTTCCTTCTTCCAGGTGGACCTCATTGTGTCCCTATCATTCACATCTGAATTCCAGCACCTTTATTATAACATAACTTATTGGAGCACTTTTTATTATAGTCAATTCATGTATTTTCTCTCTAGGGAGAAAAATGGCAAGTTCTTGAAAGTAACCTTGACTTAACCAAATTTGCATCAGGTATGCCCAACATTTGGCAAGCCTTAAAAATGATGGGGGAGGGGTGACTGGGTGGCTCAGTCGGTTGAGCGTCTGACTTCGGCTCAGGTCATGATCTCACAGCTTGTGAGTTCGAGCCCCACATCGGGCTCTGTGCTGACAGCTGGGAGCCTGGAGCCTGCTTCAGATTCTGTGTCTCCCTCTCTCTCTGTCCCTACCCCTCTCACACTCTGTCTCTCTCTCTCTCAAAGATAAATAAACGTTAAAAAAAATTTTTAATGGTGGGGGAGTAAAATCAGCCTAAGTTCTTTTTTTTTTTAATTTGTTTAATGTTTTTATTTATTTTTGAGACAGAGAGAGACAGAGCATGAGCAGGGGAGGGGCAGAGAGAGAGAGAGGGAGACACAGAATCCGAAGCAGGCTCCAGGCTCCAAGCTGTCAGCACAGAGCCCGACGCGGGGCTCAAACTCATGGACCGTGAGATCATGACCTGAGCTGAAGTCAGACACTTAACTGACTGAGCCACCCAGGCATCCCTAAAATCAGCCTATGTTCATTTCTACTCCTGCACAAACCTGGGTAAGTCACTAGGCTCTCTGGATCTGAGCCTTCTACGTCTAAAATGAAAGGCTAAACTAGCATGATGTCTAAGATGCCCTTAAGAGAGTAAAAAAAAAAAAAAAAAAAGTAGGGGTGCCTGGGTGGCTCAGTACATTAAGCAGCCAACTTTGGGTCAGGTCATGACCTCATGGCTCGTGAGTTTAAGCCCCACATGGGGCTCTGTGCTGACAGCTCAGAGCCTGGAGCCCATTTCAGGTTCTGTGTCTCCCCCTCTCTCTGCCCCTCTCTCACTCTCATTCTATCACTCTCTCTCAAAAATAAACATTAAAATTAAAAAAAAAAAAAAAGCTACTTTCCAGACCAAGGGAAAGAGACACTACTAATAGAGTGTCTATAGACTGCTGACTGAGCACCCACCATTCTGGCGAGGGGTTGATCTCCCATCACCCCCCCAATAACCAATCCAGGCCTCCACACAGTCCACCTGCTCTGTTCCAGAAAGTCCACCAGCCTGCCCTCTTCCCCAGATTGGGTAGAAACTACTATAGTATATTTACTATGTCGTAGGATTCTGCCCATAGCAAGATAAGTCAACCATCCTCAGAGAGGCTACATATCCTATGTCCCAGGTCCAAGAGCAAATACATGACAAAGGCTGATTTTAAAGCCCTAGGTACTAGACCACAAGGCCCATATTTCATGTGGTAAATACCTATAACATAAAAATAGTTAAGATGGTAAATTGTAAGTGCACAGCTCAGTGGCATTAAGTACATTTACACAGTTACACAACTGTAACCACCATCCATCTCCAGAATCTTCAGCTAGAATGTTCAACTACTTGACTCAGAGTTAAATCTGACATTCATTTCCATGCTTCTCTGGAGCCCTGAAGGGAGGATGGATGGAGATTCCCACAGAGTGATTAGTACCGTGTATGTTTTTGTGCTATGCATGTATTTGTTAAGTATAGATAAACAATAAACTATTTTAGTCTGATAGTCCCAGAAACACAAATTCAAGAGTTTTCAGGCTGCATATCCTGAAACAGATAGAGATACTCACAGGCCAAATCTGAGAGAGTTGACATGCTCAAGACCCCACAAACCCACTAAAAAGAAAGGAAGGCAGAAAGGTTCTAGAAACTGGACTGAAGAGAAGTGAATCCATGGTTAACCAAAGGGAAACATGAACATTCAGAAAAGCTGCAAGATCTGGAATGCCAGGGGAAAGGGACCATCCTACCTTCTTCTCAAAATAAAATGTCGGCTCTGTATGGCCGACTCTTCCAACCCTTTTCTAGCATGACTTCCTATACATTAGAGGTCAGAAGGCAAAAAACAACAACAACAACAACAACAACAACCTTACATTACCTACATTTCCCAGAATTCCCTGCAGCTAGCATGTCTACATGTGCCCCAGCTTCTGATGAACAAATACACAATGACTCTGATAAGAGCATAAAGATGTGCAGGCTGGGAGACTCTTCTGAAAGTATAGTGGCAGAGGCCCTTGTTTTTCCGCAGCACCATCAGTGGACACTCCAGGGTTCAGTCAGTCCATCCGGAGGGTTGGCAGTTTTGGTTAGCACACTCGCTGCACTGTCCACTCAGGCTGGGACCTGTGCAGCAGCCACAGTTTTGCTCTGGAAATTGCTCCTGGAAGTTCACTTCGTGCCTGTCCCTGCAGTCCTTTTGACTGTTCTAAAATCTCCTTAAATCCCTGCAATACATTCCTTTTTGCTTAAGCAGACCAGGGTGGATTCTGTTGTCTGGAACAGAACCTTGATCAACATACTTTGGAAGGGATTTTTCTCCTGACTGCAATCCAGTTCTACTTGTGTAACAGAAGCCACTACGAGAATATTCACTTTATTTATTTTAATATGAAATTTATTGTCAAATTGGTTTCCATACAACACCCAGTGCTCATCCCAACAGGTGCCCTCCTCAATGCCCATCACCCACTTTCCTGTCCCTCCCACCCCCCATCAACCCTCAGGTTATTCTCAGTTTTTAAGAGTCTCTTATGCTTTGGCTCCCTCCCTTTTTTTCTTCCTTCCCCTCCCCCAAGGTCTTGAGTTTCTCAGGATCCACATAAGAGTGAAAACATACGGTATCTGTCTTTCTCTGCCTGACTTATTTCACTTGGCATAACACCCTCCAGTTCCATCCATGTTGCTACAAAAGGCCATATTTCATTCTGTCTCATTGCCAAGTAGTATTCCATTGTGTATATAAACCATAATTTCTTTATCCATTTATCAGTTGATGGACACTTAGGCTCTTTCCGTAATTTGGCTATTGTTGAAAGTGCTGCTATAAACATTGGGGTACAAGTGCCCCTATGCATCAGCACTCCTGTATCCCTGGGGTAAATTCCTAGCAGTGCTATTGCTGGGTCATAGGGTAGATCGGTTTTTAATTTTTTGAGGAAACTCCACACTGTTTTCCAGAGCGGCTGCACCAATTTGCAGAGAATATTCACTTTAAAGAAAACTATTCCAAAATAAGTCTATTTATTGCAGGAAAATGAAATGGAGCAAAACACTAGCCTAGCCGGTCCAAGGGGTTCTAGAACTGGATAATGAAGGCAATGAGTGTTGCACATTCACAAGTGCATCTGTTTATATATTTCAAAACCAAATAGAAAATGATCTAC